>NW_006299705.1:7685380-7702165 GCF_000327345.1 Myotis davidii | reverse complement strand
CCTAAGTGAGATCTTGTTCTTGTTCCTAAACCACTATGACCAGGGGAAATCAGATGCTCTGATTGGCCAAAGCTACCTAAATTACAGGGCCACCGACAATAAAGGAAATTAAGGCTCCCAAAGGAAGCACATGCTGGGCACATGCTGGGGTTGTGGGCTCGATCCCCAGTAGGAAGTGTGCAGGAAGCAGCCAGCGATGTTTCTCATTGATGTTTCTCTCTCTCTCTCTCTTTCACCAATAAAAATATATATTTAAAAATATAAATAAATGAGTGTGCCTGTTTTGGTCAAAGCTTGTTTATGGACCCTGATATTTGAATTTCATATAATTTCCATGTCACAAAATATTTTATACATACACATATATATATAATTTAAAGATATAAAAATAATTCTTAGTTTGTGAGTCATATAGAAATAGGCTCTGGGTCATTTTGGTCTGTGAGTCATAGGTTGTCAGTCCTTATACGGTGGAGACCCAAGTGGTCTGCACCTGCCCAGTCTGAGGCATAGTCATCTGCCTTCCTCCCCAACCATGCCTGAGCCTAGTAGGTTACTCACTACCAACTGGAGTCTCACTAGCAAATTGGCTGAATTGTGGTGAGCCCGTATGCTCACTGTTGTCATTCTTAAAATGTGCTGGTTCTGCTATTCTAGCTTATAGCACCAGCTTTAGCCTCTCTTAGAGAAAATACTTTGTAAATGCAGAGAAATCAGTTGTGTCTCTAGCATTGATGTCCTCCTTCTTCTGGCAAGTGTACAATTCTGAAGTAGTGTTTTTTATTTTGTTGCTATCTACTCTTCATTTTCTACAGGAGGAGCTTTCCTTCACAAATATTCTGAAAGAAATTTTTTAAAAATGGAAGAAAAGTGTAGAGCCTATTGGGGAATTAAATGGTATAATTATGTGTGACACCAAAATAAATGAAGGTGTTCCTACTAATGATGCTAATAACTGAAGCGTTGGGTTTTATTAAATAGAGCAGAAGTGAACTCTCTAGAGATGAAAGCAGCTATTGAGATTCATACCTGCTGAAATAGAAGGCGTCTCCTCCCTTTTATGGCTGACAGAGAGACCCATAATGAGCACATTTTGTAGCTGGAGAGCAAGAAAAAGAAGATGAAAGGAAAATCTTTTGAAGGCTAGAAAAAAAGGGAAAATCCCTCTAATGCAGTGAAACCCCTTAAATTGTTTTCCAAGAGACAGAAAAAAATAATACTATTTAAAGGTCACATCGGCTGTTTGAGTTAGTTTGGCTTTGGGAAGATAAATATTGTGCATGGGAATATAAGAATGTCTGCTAGAAGCCACTTTCACACAGCAAACAAAGGAGTCATCCTAATCTGAGATTAACTGATGTTCCCTGTTCACACAAATGCTGGCTTTCCAATACTTCAAGTGAGGGGCTCTTTATGTACTGGCTGAAGCATCCCTTAGGATGTCTAAAAGATTAAGACTAAGTGCTGCTTTAAGGTTCTTTCTTTCTTAAAAAAAAAAAAATGCATATAGATTTTTAAAATATGGCGTTGGTGGGATGGTAGCATCATTTATTTTAAATTAATTAACCTATCAATAGTTTTCAAACACTTTTCTGCAACATGCCTCATTGTCTCAATGTCTATTAAATAACAATTTTACTTTTTCTTGCATCCTCAAAAAAAAGTTTAATTGTAATAGCATTCGCTCTAAAACCCAAATAGGTTCTGTGACTTTAAATGCAAATTAAGAAACTGTTCCTGAGGCTAGTGAGAAGGATTGCTGCCATCATGCTGTTATTTAAAATGGATTTTAACCCCTTAGGCTGACAACAAACACAAACCCAGATTGCCACCCAGAGAAGCCAAGGGGCCTGTTGCAATAAGATCTGCTGTTTCCAGTAGCAAACGGAGTGATGCAATAATGCCACTGAGAGCAAGACTGAAATGCTGAAATCACAGATATGATCGAGATAAGATTGAGGAAGAACAACAAAGGAAGATAGGAATGAAATTTTACCTTGGGTAGAGGCGATTGGGGAGCCATTCACACACTGCTGAGGTAGCCAGTGTTTCATACAGCCTGCCTCCCACATGCACTCCAGTCCATTGATTATTTTGTGTTTCCATTGATTGATGCTGCTTTGGCTCCAGGGACTCACCCTGGGATCTGACAGGAAATAGTAGATTGCTTATTTATTTTTAAATTAGCAAACCAGTTGAGCCCTAGAATCCTTGAATTTAAAAATTGGGTCTCATCTTAGAAGCCACCCTACATGCGAGGACTCTAAATCATGCTCTGCTTATTATAATATGCTTATTTAGGACTTTCCACTTTATCACTGGCTCTGCAATGCCTTAAATGAATCATTCCCTGTATCCTCTCCTTTTCAAATGCTCAATTCTTCAACACTGTTCATGGTGCAGGCAGGTTCATAGTAGTGGCTTGTTAAAGAGGCTGTGTGTCTCTGCTGTCCCAGACATCGCCAGTCCTGCTCCTTCTGAAATGTGGCCGGGTGCCCAGGGAATGAACTAGCTACTGCCTGGTGGAGAGGGGAATCAAAGACTGGCACTTGGCAGGGCCTCCGCTCCTGCAGCTGCTGAGTGCTAAATTGTAACTGATGTGCTTCTCCAGCCGTGCACAGCAGGGCTGGCCGAGCGCAGCTCCGAGCCTCTCCGCTGGCCCTTCACACAGGGCCTGGGTTTCAGAGCTGGAATAAGGGGGGCAAACTGGGCTGGCTTCTGCCCAGGGCAGAGCGGTGAGCATGTCGTCCAGCACAGATGCCGAAACGCCGTGGACATGTTTTTTGCTCTTCATGTGCGTGCGAACGTGTGTAGTCTCCCACCGCGAGCCTAATGTGATTGCTTGAGAAGCTTGGTGGGTTTTGCATGGGGATACTAGTATACATTGATCCACTTGAACTTCTGAGGCAGAGGCACACCACTTACTAGTTAGTAGACAGAGTTCTTATAAAGCAGAGGACAGCCAGTCTCAGTGAGAGACTACAGTGAAAGGGTGGGCCAGCTTTCCTTCCTTCTGCTTAAACAGCTGTCCCTCCACACAGGCTACTTCACACCTGGCATGAGGTGCTCTGTGGTACACTGGTTAGGTGTGTCTGCTGGTATGGTATTCATTTGTAAAAGAGGCAGGGAGGGGTCCTAGAAAGAACCCAGGGTCCAGGACCCCCCCGCATGACTGTAGGACTGCAAAGAAGTGGACTTTCTGTGCCTTCATGTTCTCACCTGCCTCCTGAATGTATAGTATAGATACCTAGATTGCTAGTGCTGGCTATTGCCTACAATGTTAGGATGAATCTCCTGCAATGTCAATGTAAATACTATTGCATGAATAGTCAAATTTTAAATTATACCCCTCAGAGTGGGTATACCACTCTGAGGTCTTTTCCCCAAAGCTCTTGCATGAAAAAAAAATGGGTTTTATCTTTTCTTTTTTTTCTCTTTTTGGGTAATTTCCCCTTAACAGCCACTGAGAGCACTAGGTGACAATAATTACTGCCAATTAATTTCTCTTTCCTATTGTGACAAACTTTAGTAAAATTTTGGAATCTTAGGATCAGACCTACCTGTGTTGGTATGTAACACTAAAACATTCTGTGTGGCTTTTATTTCTCTTTCTTCTCAAGATAATGAACTCGAGGAAGTATAATTTAAAAAACCAAAATTCCATTCAAGATTTAAAAAAGCACACACGTTTTCCCCTCCACCCAGCTGAAATTTGTTTTCCACTCATCTTTCCAGAGGAAATTTACATTGAGCAAAGGAAGAATTCTCCTGTTAATAGTTCATGTTGGTTTCTGATTGTCTCTGCATTCTAAACAACTGATTCATTAGTATTTCATTTTGTAACTAGTTACTTTGGATACTGCCTCTGAGTATTTCCACACTTTAGAAATGTTCCAAAAAGAACTGGAAAGAAGCTACATCTCTACCTCAAAGGTAAACCCATAAAAAAAGCTGGTATTAGAAGTGCTCTGTATAGTGGCGTATGTTTCATTAGACATTTCAATGTTCTCCCTGACAAATCCTTCAAGACGTGACTCTCCAACATTCCTTTTTACATATAATCTTCAAGACAATAAGGGAGAAAAACCAAGGTAGCTTCTTGTCTCTGTAGGTGGTTTTTCATGGTGACAAAGTCGTCTCAGAGAAATTGCCTTAATGTAACATAATACCTACTTGTGGTGGCAGCGTAAACCCCACTAGGGAGTCTGGAACTTTCTGGGACTCTGTTTGCCTTTGGTCAATCCATTCTCTCTTCCAGGTTGTTGGGGTTTACTTAATCCAATACTGTTCAATAAGAATGTGATGTGAGCCACCTACAAACTCAAAATTTCTATTGACTATGCTAGGATAAGTTTAAAAAAAAGGGGGGGGAGTGAAATAAATTTTAATAATATATTTAACTTAACCCACTATATCCAAAACATTATTTCAACCTGAAAGCAGTATAACAAATTACTAATGAACTATTTTATGTTATTTTTGTTGACACCAAGTCTTCAAAAGGCAGTGTGTACTTTGCACATGCTCAGCAGTCCTGTGAGGCCAGTAGCGTGGGTATTGGACAAACCAGATTTCATCCATTACTTTTTACCAGAACATGTAATGGTGCCTGAGGGGCCAAAGGTAATGATGTGTCTCCAAACAATGAGCAGCTCTTGTTTTCACCAAATAGAATCTAAACTAAAACAGGAAGAAAACCAGGACCCAGGGATTTAAACTCATCAAGGGCCAGAAGAAGCAGGAGGCTGACGTGGCTGAATCACCCCTGCTGCTCAGGACCCTTCTGTCTTTGAGGTTAGTGGAGACCGTCGTGTCCTTTCCTGCTTCTCTCCTCATGGTCAAACACAGCCTCAGAATACTTGAGAAACTGTTCTAATTCTGAGCCCCACAAATGAAAAAACAAACAAACAGCACTAGTATGGAAAAGAGTCCCAGATGAAGACTTGAGAAGGTTCCCAAACTTACTCTCAAAACATCATTTTGGGAGCAGCACTTAAGGCTTGGTTTGGTGTGCTCAGCTTCCAAGCTGTGATATGGATGAACTGCCCTGCCAGCAGTCCTACATTTAGGGCTCAAATGAGTGCAAGAGCAAAGCAGTACTAGACCCCATGTCCACCGGAGTTCACTAGACAAATTTGACAAGGACTCCCATATCCAAACTTGCACCCATGGTCGGAAATTACCAGAAGCTTTATGGAATTTCAAGGACTGTAAAGAGAGCACCTTGATCCAAGTAACAGAACACTTGAGATAGCCATTGGGGAATTCCAAGCTCATAAAAATTATGAGGCAGTTCTCACAGAGGGTGTGAAATTGATTCAATATATAAAATAAATGGCTAAATATGAATAACTTCTTGATTCTTTGGGACTGAAATTAATACTACATATTACTTGGAACATAAATTACAAGTTCATGGTAAGATCTAGGATATGACATATGACTTTATACCATGATAATTAGACCATTATACCTAGTGAATAACCTTATTTGCTTTTACAAAGCCTCATAGACAGACAAAAGTATGGTGGTTACCAAAGGGAAAGGGGGTCGGGGGAAGGTAGAAGAGGATAAAGGGAGAATAAATGGTGCTAAACCTGTTCTAGATGTTGCCAATAATACAAATGAAGAGGCTGGGGATAGCACCATCGCTGCTGCTGTACTGGCACCCTATTGCCAAGGAAGACTGGAAACATCAGTAACGGTGCTGATCCAGTGGAAATCAGCAGAGGTGTGATGTTAGCTGTTGCTGCTGTAATTGCTGAACTTAAGAAGCAATCTAAACTTGTGAGGACCCCTGAAGAAATAGCTCAGGTCACTATGATTTCTGCAAAAGGAGTGAAAGAAATTGGCAACATCATTTCTGATGCAATGAAAAAGGTTGGAAGAAAGGGTGTCATCACATACAGGACATTTGTACATTCCTGATAACTAAATGCAAGAGCCATCAACTAATGTACTGCTTTCAACTTAAATCACGGAGGCATTTTTACTTCTATTCTGTTCAAATCGGGGTCTGAGTTCTTCCCATTCCCATGAGAAGTTAAGAAGAAGCCTTTCCCTGGAGAGTAACCACTTCCCACCCCCTCATAACCACCAGGCCAATTTCTGCTTCTAAGAGTTTGACTTTTAAATTCCACATATAAGTGAGATCATGAAGTATTTGTCTTTCTGTGTCTGGTTTATTTCACCTAGCATAATGTCTTCCATGTTGTTGCAAATGACAGGATTTCTTTCTGTTTTAAGGATGAATAATATTCATATATTCACCTTCTCATATACCTGTTGGCCATTTGTATATCTACTTTTGAGAAATGTCTATTCAAGTCCTTTCTCCATTTTTTAATGGGGTTATTTGTTTTCTTGATCTTAAGGTTTGAGTCCCTTTTATACTGTGAACATTAACCCTTTATCAAATAGATGGTTTAAAAATATTTCCTCCCATTTCAGAGGCTGCCTCTTCACTCCATTGATTGTTTCCTTTGTTGGGCAGAAGGTTTTTAGTTTGAAGCAATCCTATTTGTCCATATTTCCCTTTGCTGCCCGTGCTTCCGTACACATTTAGAGCATAGAAAAACTGTCTCAGTGTACAATTTAAGGATTACAATTTTAGAATAAAATTAAGATCCATTCTTCGTGTGAAAATTTGATCACAATACTGAAGGGACAGTTTATATGTGAGGTTCCAAGTCCCATTAACTATTTCTACTTTAAAAACAAACAAACAAACAAAAACACAGAATGTAGGAAGTGCTTACTGATCTTTTTCTTAACTGAATTAAAACAAAGCCCTTGATCTCTTCCTGTTACTGCTGTTCAAGCACCCTTCAAGAATGCATTTGGTTCAAATTGAGCTTCCTCTTTTTCTTATAACACAGGTAGAGCAGACATCCACAATTTAATTAGCTACATTTTATGGAAATTGATGTAAAGAAAACCATTCATCATAGTCACCTACTTGCAGCCTAACTTTTCTTTTCCTTTCATAGAAACCTCCCAAGAACCTTTTCCCAAGCGCCTAACTCTCCTGAAATACATTCATTGACAACCAGAAACAGAATTGGAGGGCAGACCTTTAAGGTCACATAGCTCAGCCACCCCCACTAACACTCTCACTTCCAAGCTTCTTCTGTGCTATGTCACCGCTCTTAGCTCCCAATGGAATGAGACATTTAAATTACAACAGCCCATTCAGAAACACATAGCAGCCACTCATTTTGAGTTGGCTTCAGTATTTGTGTTTGAGAGAGGGTCCTGGCTGTCTGATTCACTCCAGAAAATTATTATAGATGATGCAGTTGGGTCACGTGACACAGTTAAAAAAATAAACAACCCTCTTGTTGACACATGACCTACAGCTAAGACGGGGCTTTGTAGTTCGTGTGATGAAATATTTGGCTCTGAAGAAATGCCACTAGCTTTGTTTTTTTAGCATGGAAAGCCAATCACATTTTCATATTAGGCCGAATCTCAACTGTGTCAGCCTTGTGGTATCTCATAGACTGGACCCCTCAAAAGTTGTTTTCTGCTCAGCAAGAATAAGCTACAAAAGCTTTTTGAATGAGAGACTTTAGGAACTATTCTCTACCCTCTCTGTGCTCTCCCTGGTTGCTGCCTTGCTGACCTGGGGCTCTTTACCTGGTGGTCTGATGAGTCATGGCTTTGGAGAGGGAGGGGGAGAGAAAACAACAAGGATATTTCGGTGCTTAGATATAGAGGCAATTAAAACCCTGCTGGGTGGGCTTTTCCTGTAAGGCCTGGATGCTGATTTGGAAGATGATAGTGGGTTCTCTTTGTGATTCCTACAAATATTCTAGGAAATAGAGGAGAAAGGGAAAGTGAAGACAGACTCATCAGAACAGTTCATAGATTTTCTTTTTAAACAAAATTAATCTGTTTATTTTTGGTAATATTTTTCACCTCCTTTGAATTTCAACTCTTTTTTTTCTTTATTGATTAAGGTATTAAATATGTGTCCTTATCCCCCCATTGACCCCCCACCCCCTACCCTCCACTCGTTCCCTTATCCCCCTAGTGTGTGTGTCCATTGGTTAGGCTTATATGCATGCATACAAGTCCTTCAGTTGATCACTCCCCCTTCCCCCCACCGTCCCCTGCCTCCCTCTGAGGTTGGATGGTCTGTTTGTTACTTCAGTGTCTCTGGATCTGTATTTATTCATCAGTTTATGTTGTTCATTATATTCCACAAATGAGTGAGATCATGTGATATTTATCTTTCTCTGACTGACTTACTTTGCTTACATAATGCTCTCCAGCTCCATCCATGCTCTTGCAAATGGAAGGAGTTCCTTCCTTTTTACAATAGCTCTTAGTCTTTGATAGATTTCCAAGAAAGTTACTTTAAAAAAATTCAGTTATGAAATTGAGTTTGAAGAATAATCTGGACACAAGCAAGCTTGATCCCAGTGGGAAGTGTGCCTGCTGGTGGGCACTAATGCAACTCAGTCTCTTGTCTCGTAAGCCAGTTTCTCTGGTGACCTCATTCTTTGCTGATAACTGTTAGTAGTCATCAGCAGTTAGCCAGGCCAAAGACTTCGGAGTCCTCTCTGACCCACCTTCCTCATCTACACATGGTGAGTTACTTCTCAAATACTTTTTGTCTCCTCCTTTTGCTACTGTCAGCACACAAGCGGAGAGCTTCATCTTCTCTCGATGGAATCATGCAAACTCTCTACATTGCTGCCATTTTATCCCATTCTCCCACAATGATCTTTCTAAAATTCAAGTCTAAACACATACCTGCTTAAAAACCTTCAATGGCTCCCTTCATCAGGATTAAGTTCAGATGTTTTACAAGCCAATAACCTATATTTGGGAGGCATATAGCTTAAGAGTGTGGGTTCTGGAGTAGGAGTGGGAGTCAGGCTGGTTCTTTTACCAGTTGTGTGATTTTATGGAATCACTTAAGCTCTCTGAACTTCAGTCACTCCATTTGCAAAATAGGGATCAACCAGTATCTACCTCATGGAATTGTGAGGACTAAACTAGATAATACAAAATATACTTGACATGGTGCCTGACAGCTACTGCTCAATGCTGGAAAGTTTTATTAATGTTGTTGTTCTTGTTTTTACTTTTATACCTCTAGTATTTGCTGTTTTCTCCCAAACCTCCATATTTTTGGCCATATGCACCTGTTTTCTGTCCCTGGACAATAGCTTGTGATTTCTCCCTATTTTTCAGGCCCTGTTCAGGAGGATGAGGCAGAGTTGATAGAGAAATGCTTAAAGGAGTTATGGATCATTGGAAGGTGCTAGACTTTGAGTTGAACTAGGATGGTGTAATCTAGGAATCCTCCACAAATATGCTGAAGTGAAATCATTGCTAGGATCAACGTGTAAGATGGATTGGCTCCTTTATCAAGAACTGGAAGGAGGCCAAGTTATAATAGGAGACTAGGAGACAGGTCATACAAAACTGATGAAGACTGGAGTTTCAGAAAGAAAAGGTTAACAAAACTGAGCATGCAATAGGAAATTCTGCTCTTAGAACACATCTCATTCTGCCAAAAGGGAACAGATCCTTAAAAGTGCTACACTAGGTTGGGCAACTCTCTTGTTTGCCTAGATTGCCCTTCTTTGTTTATTGATTCATTTCCACCTTTCAATAGCTATGTCAATTGTCCCCTTCTCTATTCACCTTTCCCAGTGTTACCTACCTCCTCCTGGGAGCTCTCGAACTGTTGCTTCTTTTAGAGCACATACCATGGTACACTGTAATCATCTGTTGGACTAGGTAGGAACTTCCTAGGTCATTGTTAGATACATGGTAGGAGTCAAGTGAATATCTGTTCAATGACAGTATGTGGAGCAAATATTTTCCTAAAATATGTTTTTGACCTGACTGAATTTTAATTTCTGCTCTTTGGCTTTCTCTTAGGTACAAAGTACTTCAAAAGGAAGGAAAACATATAGGACCTTTGTTTGACAATCTAAACAAGCAAACAACAACATGTAAAAATACTAACACTTGAATCCAAGGATAGTGGAAAATAGAAATCTGGCTAGAATAAATTGATCACATATAGGTGACATACTACAAATAGGGAAGAAACATATTAGGATGCCCCATATGAAGCAAATCAGGGTTCTTGGAAAAAATAGAGGAAATGGAAGCTAGTGTTTCTGCTGTTCTGAATGCAAAATACTTCATTAATTTTGCTGGCAAATCCTCCCCCTCTCCTTGCCCCCGACCTGGCTCTCTGGGTCTTCTGCTTGTCAATTGGGTGAACTTGAGGCATTTATACTCTCTCAGTCTCACATTTCTCATAAGTAAAATGGAGTGGAGAAGGGGTGGGAATGCCACCTGTTCTGCCCACTTTCTACGTTTGTTTTGATTTTCAAAAAAGAGAGAGTATGTGATAACCTAGTTTTGGCACTTTCATGAGTAATTTAGGTTAGAGAAGAAATGCTGATATTACGGTTGTTTGTCATGTATTAACTAATGTTAACACTTTGATTAACCTTGAACTCATCATTGAGGTAGTCACTTTGTGTTTTCAAACTAAAAATTGAATATTACCTAAAATATTGAGTGAATGCTTTCTCCCATCCAAGTACTAACCAGGCTCGACCCTGCTTAGCTTCTGAGATCAGACGAGATCGGGAGCGTTTAGGGTGGTATGGCCGTAGACGTGAATGCTATCTTATCAGAATTCTGAAGCTATTTTACAGCAATATTTCAACCCAGAAATGCAATTAATTGCACAGGGCTTTGTAGTATGTGAGAATTTATACCACACACCAAGTATCAGAATTACAGAATATTTTAAAGTAAAATAAGTGGCTGAGTTAAATGCATTTGTTTATGCTCTTACCTTTTGGTGCTTGATATTGTAAAACTGTAGTTTAATTAAGAACATGATATTAATATAGTTTAAGTGACTGTATAGGAATTTTACTGCTATTATTAGTACAACTGTAAATAGTAACAAACCAGGTTACAGAGCAATTCTTTGGGGCTAGCTTTCTTTATAATAGGTAAAGAAGAATGACTGGTAATTCAATGGACATAATTTGAAAATAATGTAATAATGGTAATCATTGCGAATAACTGGATTTAAACAACTTTTGTCTGTGTTTGCTTAATATTAGTGATTAAGAAATATTTCCCGGTTATTTAATCAATATACAAATAATATTTATTAAGTTATTAAAGATACTTGAGGTATTGAAATATCTTAAACTATTTTCTTATATTTTACTTATACTTTCATTAACCTGGTAGATAAAGTTTGTAAAATAAAGGTAAATTTTCCCTTCTAATAAATCATATTAATGAGGACTCCACTTAAAGTCATTTGTGGGGAAAGGTATAACTAGCTAGTTATATAAATAAATGAATATTTTGCATATTTTGAAATAGGATATGATGCCATCAAAAATCACAAGAACTGTCTGGAAATGTGAGGAATTTTAAACAAGCAATTACTTGTTTTACAAAGTTCACTCAGATGTGCATCAACCTTTCTCATCCCTTTATGAATAACCTCAGGCCACTATGCAATTTTCTGTGTATCTTTTCTAGCTAATATTAAATTGTAAATGCAGAAGGAAATAAAATTATGTTGTCAGCTTTAGCTACTTAATATTATAAACCTAATTGGAATTCTAATTAGAAGTAGGATATTAATATGCTCTTTAGAAATTTGACCGTATTCTTATTTTATGAAGCAAGAAATAATAATAAAATTTCTAGCTATTTTAATCAAGAACCATGTGAATACTCATAAAATAAAGATTTTTAGATGTCAAAGCAATGAAGCCATATGAAATGAAATGTACCAGCTGCCTATTTAAAAGAGTTCCCATGTGTCAAGTTCATAAATAGCATAGCCTAGAAGCGAGGATTAATTTTCTCTCAGATAACATGTTATCTTGTTTTAATGTGATTAACGGCCCCCCTTCACCCCCCCTGCACACACCCTGTGTCCTGGGTCTGATGCTAATCTCTCCTCCAATGACTTGGATCTTATCAAGCTTGGGAGCTGCTTTGGAAATGAGAGTGCTCCCCAGAAGAACCCGCAAGGCCAGTATTCATTTTTATAAGCTGCTCTGGGCTAATAAGAGAGCAGCTGAGTTTACACAGATTATCACTTGTGGCTGTCTCATCAACTTGACATTGTACAGGAAAAGAACTCAAAGATCCAGGAGGCCCCGACAAAGTCAGACAGGTAGAAACTGGGAGACCATTTCAGTGAGTTGCCTTAAGATGCTTTAGGTTTTATTTTATCTTCTGATGTCTCTAAGATTTCCACTTTTAGCCAAAAGGTCTACATTGTATAAAGAGTCCTTGTTTTTTAAAATTCAATACATTATTCATTCAAAACACATTTACTGAGTGTCTGTTATAGGCCAATTATTGTGCTGAGGGGATGGGGCTGGGGCTGGGGATGTAGCGGTGGATGAGGACAATGAAGTGCTTATCCGTCCGAGGCTCACAGTGGAGGCAAGGTTGGCATTAGCTCGACAGTACACAAGAGTAGTAATGCACCTGAAAGTGTCTTACTTTTTAAAATATGCTCACTCACTGCAGCCTTCTGTTATGGTACGTATAGGCTATGTTCATGTCCTCCTGTCACTTTATGTTTGAATACAATTAATATACACCCATTTCTTCATTTATCATTCTTTCAACAAGTATCATTTGAATGACTTTATCATCTTTCCAACAATTGAGTGATAGAAAGATGAAGTCCTACTGTCAAGTGTCTCATGATCTGGTGTGGGGATAATATATGTATATACATCATGATGATGATGCCACTTCCTAAGAGTTATGAAAGTTCAGAGAGAATATTTCCTTTTGACAGGATCAGGAAAGGCTCCATGAGTAAAGAGGCTGTAAGCAGGGCCTTATAATTAGAGAGGTTGCTAACATATGGCAAAAGGAAAAAGATGTCCCAGGTAAAGGACAGAAGCAACGAAGCAAGAGCAAGCATTCAGTTTGGCTGACTTCTCATTTCAGTTTTGTTGAGTGGGTTGGGGAGGGTGTAGAGGTATAAAGAGAAAAAGAGAAGTTGATGCCAAGGACCACCACAGAATACTCAACTATTTGGAAGCTTCTTTATGAGACACACTTTGAAATTTAGGGTGTTCTACAACCACCCACCCATGGTGCTGGTCCTCTCAGTTTTTATTCTCTTACAGTATCTAGTTATTCAGGAATGCACCACATTAAACATAATAGATGCCGGGGCCCAATAATCAACAATAGTTGGAAACACGTAACTTGAAAAGACACGTCCTCATTTTGAAATCGAATCCCAGACACAACCTCTGGAATTTCAGATTTGATTATGAACATTGAACTTGCATGAAGTTCACCGAAGTTCACTTCTAGGGAGCCTGGAGGGAGTTAGGTGTAAATCGGAACCAGCCGAGGGGGCAGCCTGCAGACATACACTCACAGGTATGGAAAGACGTGCCCCACTTCTCTGTAGCTTCAGATGGAAACCATATGAAGTGCCGGAAGCCTGGCCAGTTTAGTGCCTTGCACCGGGCCTCTCTCAGTGGTTTTATTTCCGTTTGATCCTGGGTTTACTGCTGGGTGCCTATCCTGCCCACAGAAAATAAGAAACTTGGAGAAATAAGTGGGCCCAAGTGATTGGACTGTCCTCACTGCCCAAACCTATGTTCTGTAAAATTTATGACAGACGTGATCCCCTCAGGTTTCCATTGAGAGTATGAATGTGCAAGCTTGACTCACTGGGGCTTCCATTATTGGATTTTTTTTTTCAGTTGGCATCAACTTCTGTTTCTAGAATTACTAGTATGTAAAAAAAGAATGAGGCAGAGAAAATATTGCTTTATCTTACTTCAACAGCATTATTGCAGGTTAGCAATAATGTCAGCATTTTGATTCACTGTCAAAAGTGCATACGTTTCATCACCACTTAGAAATGTTTTGTGAGTGCTATTTAACATTCAAAAGAACAGATGCCACAATTCCTTATGCTTTTACGGCAATTTCCTGATTAAACAATCTTAAAATAAAAGTCAGCATGTCCTTTCGTGGGCCTTTTCTCCTTATAAAAGCCAAAGATGCAAATTTTCGAGGCAAAGAGATGCTCAAGAGTTTTCTGTTCTCATGTGCTTGAATCACAATGTGTTGGTGCTTTGTTTAGGAACATTAGACAGAAAGTCCTGTGTAGTGCGACTTAGTGTGTATCCATTACATCAATTGAAAACATATCTGAGCTTCGTGTCTTCACTTCCCTTCTATAAAAACCATAAAAAGTTACTTAGGTCCTAAAATGGCGCTAAAAATAATTTTAAAAACACTTCCTATGTCACATGAATAAAATGTACAAACGAGGGCAATATGTTTCGACGTAGTAAAATAAGTTTGAAAGGCAGGCATCTAAATGAATCTATTTTTAAAGGTCTGCATCTCGTACTGAGTGCTAATGTGCATTTTATTGCTCATTTGCAAGGCCCAGTACAAAGAAGTACAACATCCCCCGCCTACCGGGCTGCAATAATCCAGTTCATTTCAGACATTTTGGCTCCAACAGGAAAGAGGAGAAAGGTTCCTTGCATGTGTTCTAATATACATTATTTTAATATCTAAGATGTTCCCAAGTGACTTGCCTTCTTAGTTTAAACTATTAGGTTAAAAAGAAAATAAAAAAAGAAAAAGAAATGAGAAAAAAGCCGACCTATCCTTGAAAGAAAGGTGAAATCATTGATTTTTCCTGCACTGTTCCACAGGAAAGTGCATCACCGAGTGATAGATATATGCACCCTGGGGCTAGCAGCTGGAGGGCAAAAAGCACTTTTTACCCGTGATTGACAAATAATACATAATGAGAAGAGAGGAGCAATTCAAGTTTTAAATTTCACTCTCTCTCATTGGCTTTTCAGGGCAGCTGGGCACTGCTGTTCTCACTTGGTAACTTTTGAGGCGTTGCCAGGAAAGGGGACCTGAGTGACAATTTTTCCATTCCTCCTACAAACCCCCCAAAGCTTTAGTAAATCTGTGTGGCCTGCTCTTTCAAAGAGGATCCAGCTGCTAACAATTCTACCATTTTTCCTTAGAAGGAAAATCCTGGGGGTCTGGAAATGTATTGCATGGGTATAATGACCACAGTAGAGTAAGGCTGAGATTTCAAATCCCTGAAAGTGGCATCTGTGGGCAGCATTTGATGCTAGCTGATGAGTAAGCGTTGGAGAGAGAGGAATAGAAAAAGAGCAAGAAGAAAGGTCGAGTCAGAACTCTGTCATAAGTGAAATTTATGAATTAGAGTTATAGATAGTCCAGATTTTTACATTTTTACAAAATTAAGACATGTTTGTTGTGAATAGTTTAGGAAGTATGTGAGAAAAATCACCAATGAAGTAAAAAAACTAAAGAAAACTGATGTTAACATTTTTGGTCTCTTTTAGATTTTTCTCTTCATTTCTGTACCATAGTTCTCCCCTCACTCCTCTTCTACAGTTTGCTTTCTGCAGTTTCAATTATCACAGTCAACCGAGACCAGGAAAGATTAAATGGAAAATTCCAGAAACCAAACAATTCATAAGTTTTAGATCGCACGCCATTCTGGGTAGGGTGATGAAATCTCAAGCCTTCCTGCTCTGTCCCATCCAGGACTAGGACGGAACCAGCTCTTTGTCCAGTGTGTCCACACTGTACGCACTTTCCCCGCCGTTAGTCACTGAATAACCATCTCGATTATTAGATCAACTATCGTGGTGTTGTGACAACCTCTTTCCTGGTCTCTGCTTCTGCCTTGGTCTCCTTCACCTCCAAAATAATGGCTGGGCTGAGCCTTAATAAATAGAAGTGAGACCATTCACTCTTCTGCTGTGAGGTTTCTAATGACTTCCATCTAATTTAGAGTAAAATCCAGAGTTTAGTTACCCAGGGTCTCTAAATGGGAATGATTGCATTTTGGGCAAAGCCTTTCTCCATTGCACAAAATGTCCTGCAGGTTGCATGATTTTTGACATCAATGTTTGAAAGGCAGGCATCTAAATGAATCTATTTTTAAAGGTCTGCATCTCGTACTGAGTGCTAATGTGCATTTTATTGCTCATTTGCAAGGCCCAGTACAAAGAAGTACAACACCCCCCGCCTACTGGGCTGCAACAATCCAGTTCATTTCAGACATTTTGGCTCCTCTAAGTGACAGTAGAGTTCCAGAGTCACAACCAAAAAAAAAATCCCCAGATTTCCAAATGCACTCTGAGGGGTACCTCCCTGCTCTCCACATCCGAGAACCATTTTGGATTCCCTGTCAACACTCCTAACTCATCTCTACTTATTTCCCCTCGGCTTATTCTGTCACAGCCTTGCTACTCACTGGGGAGACTAAGAGTTTGCATTTGCTGTTATCTCTACCTGGGACCTTCTTCCCCAAGTCACCTTAGTTCTTGTAGGTCTTTATACAAATGTCATCTTCTCAGTGAGCCAGACACTTCACATCCCTTTTCTCTGCTTTAGCATTTATCACTATTAAACATACTATCACTTTCTTATTAATCTTGGTCATTGTGGTCTACTGTTCTCTCTCACTAGAATGTAAACTAGATGAGGGCAGAGGCTTGGTGTATTTTGTTCATATCAATGCTCAATATCTAGAGCATTTCTAGCATGTAGTAGGCATGTTATAAGTAAGGACCTTTAGAGATTTTAAAAATAGAATTATTTGTATATGTTGTAGCTCAAGGGAATTTACTAAGTTAATGGTTCTTAATCTTTTTTATGTCAGAAAACTTTCTGAAAATCCAATGGAAAATACACATCTGTGATTAAAAAGCA
>NW_006299705.1:7675380-7684785 GCF_000327345.1 Myotis davidii | reverse complement strand
ATGGAAGAGTTTGAGGTCACATGATCATAGTCTTTAAATATTAAAAAGGCTGTGACGTGTGATTTTTGTTACTACAGAGGGAAAATGAAGGACCAATGCAGTAAATTTACAGTAAATCATCTTTCCCCTACACACAAGAAAGAATACTTTTTGCAATACAAGCTGTGAAAGATGAAATGGACTTGCCCTCACAGGAGAGTTGGAGATTTTAGAAATCAACTTGATAGGAATATCACAGAAATAAAGCAAGTGTTGGATTGCCCTTCTTTAGATCCCTTGTAGCTAGGAATTCTGTCACCAGCATTGTATTCTGCCCCCCATCCCTACCCCCGTGCTGGTGAGGCACTAGAACACTCGTGGGTAGTTTCACTGGCAATGTCTCAAGGTGACACCCTGTGGTTTAAATGACAGCTTTCTCTCGGTGTATAGAATTTCCCTGTATTTTCATTAAAATGCCTGAATGTAACACCGACTTAAATTCTGCTTGAGGTTTTCCTACATGGAGAGGGTGGGTATTTTTTCAAAAATGGTTGAGCGAGTTGTTTTCACCAGGCCATTGAAATAGGTATGAAGCACTAGTAAGAGGTCACAAGTCTTAGGGGCTTTTTGATGAAGAAACAAGGATCTATATTTCTAGTAGGAATTATAAATGTAAACATTCAGCACCAACAGGTATCACATAACCAGCCTGGTGTAAGGCAACTGTGAATGGTGGGCTATGGCACCCCAGACAGGCTGTACCTTACTGAAAACAGGCAGGTATTACCAAGTGTAGTCCATTTCCCCATTTTCAAGAAAAGCTAGAAATTCAAATGTTTACATGAGGTCTTTTGATTTTTAAATGCTGGCTAAAAAAAAAAAAAAAAAAAAATAAAAAAAAAAAAAAAAAAAAAAAAAAATCAAATGAAAAAACAAAACCCCCAAAGAAACAAACCCTGTGCTGTCTAAAGAAATACAACTGTCTTTCAGAGAGTGTTACAGCGATCGGTTTGTGATATCTGTCGTCAAATGAGTTTCTGGATTCTCTCCAAACTTCACTTCATCTTACAAAGCATCTCTGGTGTCCCAGAAAATCAATTCTTAAACTAAATTCAACAAATATTTTTGAGCCTCTAATAAGCAAAAAGTAGTTTGCTAGGGTATTTGAAAAATATGAACATGAAAAACAATGATCTTTGTTCCCAAAGTTTGCAGTTTTATAGTCAGGTTAACACAAACACCAATACAACTATAATTACAACTAACATGGAGTTTTGAGTGATGCAAATGAAGTACTGGGAAGGGAAATATTAAAACCCTGGGGGAGTCAGGGAAAGGTGCATTTGTGGAAGATTCTCATAAGTGATAGGTGAAGTGTGGAGACTTTCTAAGGGGGAAGAAAAGGTACGGTGATAGTAAAGTGAGAGGTATTTGAGGAACCAGTGTTTTAATAACTTACCTGAAACAGAAGAGAGGCGTTGGGGATTTACATGAGAAAACTTCCATGGGAGGTTAGCAATCAATGGTAGGCCACAGAGTTTTGACTTAACTCAATAAGCTGCTTGAGAGAGGCAGCTGTGTAACCCTGAGAAAATCTTTAAAATTCATCACATGCCATTTCCATTACTTGTCATATGAGGCATAACCCACTTGGAAATGTGGTGTGAAACATAAATTATATCAGTAAATCAATTCTTGTGAACCTTGCAAGTTAGTTATTGTTAGTGATGGGCAAGCACTGAAGGATTTGGACGAGGGGAAGGATGTCATGGGAACTCTGCTTTTGGGGAAATTAATCTGGCACTTATGCTTTGAATGCATGCATGGTAAAAGGACAAGCAGAAAATACCACTGGAAAGTTAACTCACTCGCAATATACATATTTTTGAATGTGCAATGATACATGTATGTTCTTCTAAGTTGAAAAAGCACAAGAGGTTTGGTAAGGAGAAGTCCCCTCTCTTTGAATGCCCCCCAACCAGCCAGCTGTCTGTCCCTGACACAATCACAATAACAGTTTTTATGTTTTCTCCCAGATATTATCTGCATATTTGTAAACATGCATGTATGCAATATTTCAGTTTTGGCGCTCTTTCTATTTCAGTTAAGAGGAGAGCTTCGGCTCAGACACTGTGAGCCTGAATTCCATTTTGAACTGACAAGGCGAGGCCAGACTGCAGAACCTGTGGAATGTGGGGGAGCAGCCTGGGAGGTCACCTGGGGCCTGTGGGATTTCCAGGTCAGCAGAACCCGTCTTGCTTTCTCCCTGGGGTAGTCTGACCCAGGATTTGAAAAGTATTAACCTTTTAGCTATTAGGAACACGTCTATGCTTTTGAGTTTAAGCTAAATGTCTGAAAGTTGTTGGGTGGTCCTGGTGATTCATTTCAAGCCCTTCAGCGTTTGAAGATGCGGCTGAGGATGAGAAAGAGGAGATGAAAGCGTTTGAACAGTTATTTTATACTGAGAAATTCTTTTGTGGAACTCTTCCATGCTTTTATTAATCTCTATAACTCAATCCCACTGGATTTGCTCACCTTGTCCAAACTTTAGATCAGTGTGACAGTTTCTTTTAAGGGCCCTAAAATACCATGGATACGCCAGTGACGGGGCCTTCACTCCTGTGGGCCCTCTTTGCTAAAACACCCTTGTTTGTCCAACTTACTAAGGAAGACTGCTAAATCTGCAAAATGCTCATCAAGTCCATCATAGTTTATGAAGGCAGAAAATCTTCATAGCTAAGCAACCACAAAATATGATTGGATGATATGGGTTCAATTCCTAATCCTGCCTTTGTTGTTGTTATTACTCTTCACCCGAGGATATTTTTCCATTGATTTTTAGAGAGAGTGGAAAAGAGAGGGGAAAACAGAGAGAAACATCGATGTGAGAAAAACATATCAATTGGTTGCCTTCTGTACGAGCCCTGACCAGGGCCTGGGCTGGGGAGGAGCCTGCAACCACGGTACATGCCGTTGACCAGAATCGAACCTGGGACCCTTTGGTCTGCAGGCTGCCCCTCTATCTACTGAGCCAAACTGGCTAGGGCACCTAATATTAACTTTTCAACTTTGGCAAGTTAATCTCTTAGCGTCAATTTCTCTGTCTGTAAAATATTGATGATAATGAATGAATTTTGTAGAGTTGATGCTAGACTAAAGTACATATTATTAAACATATCTGGTACAAGATGTGTATTCAATAAATGATAGTATGATGGTAAGGCTTTTGTAATTCCTCTAAAGTATACGATTTTCCTTATCTGGTCCTTTTTACATCAATATACCCTGATTCACAATTTAGTGGTTAATAAAATACTATCTTTTATTGTTTCTTATACTTTTGGATTGGTGGTGCCCTGAAATAGGTTGTAAATTCTTTGAAAGCAGAAACTATGGATTAGAATTCTTTCTGGACATATAGAACCTATTCTATAAACACTTAGGTAATCAATCAACATAAATAATTAATCATTTTTCAAACTTAAATTAGTTATAGAGAAAAGCCCACTGCTTCCTTAGGATAGAGATTTGGAATTCTTTAAGAATAATTATAAGGCAGTGAATAAAAAGAAATTTTAAAATAAAATAAAAACGATTTCCTATTTTGATGCAGTCATCAATGTCCAAAACACCACTTCCAGAAAGTCTGCACTTTCCTCTTGGCTTTATTAGAGCTCTGAAAATCCTCAGCTTTACATTTTAAAAAGTTGTGGTAAATATTATCAGCCATACATAAATCTTCTTGTGTGTAAAATCTCATTCCCAAGGAAGTTATTTAATGACTAAAAGTAGCCTGTGGATCATGGGATCTAGCATTATCAAAATCTGAATACCACACCACTTCTGCATGCCATTCTCAAAGCTGAATGCTTTTCATGAGAAAACTCATTTTTCCTCCTTAATGTTAGTGTGCATGGTTCACATTTTTCTGGTTTACATTTTTAAGAGGGGATATGCACTATTACATGTGCATGAAATATAGTTGCTGAAGCCTATTTCCCTATACTTGGACTTATCCCAGCCATTAAACTTAAAGTTTTATCTTGTCCACGCCTTGTGACATGGTTGCTTGCCAGCAGTATAAAAATTTCATAGCTCAAGCCAATTTATTTAATACTTGAAACATTTGTACTTTTTTCCAAGGGCATATCAGAAGGAATATTTGTGTTTCTGGATCATAATGAATCAGTTAATAGCTCTTAGAAAAGTGAATGGGTAGATATTGGAAGAGGGCGAAGGTACTGATGGCTGCCCACACAGAAGCATCCATTCTTCACGTTTTCCTTCTCTAAAGAATCCCAATTTTATGTTAACCATCACCTTTGTATTATGTAGCTAAGCAAACTAACCTTGGGTGGGTCATTATTCCACTACTCTACAGCCTCACATTCTGGCACACAAGAGGGCATCCAATCCAATTTCTACCAAAAGCATCTGAGGGGGAATTTGCTGGGAAATTCAATAAGTTTCCTGTCTTCTAAGAGTGAGTTATGAAAGCTCCATTTTTTCTTCTCTTGGCTGTAGTCACTCATTGTTGCAGGGTTTGTATCTTCTGAAGCCATCCTGCTCCATCCTGTAGGTCATTATACAGGGAGTAGGACAGAGCTGAGAGAGCTCTAAATGAACCCGAGCAGAATGATTGGATAATGCCTTCTCTGGAGTTCACCTTACCTCTGAATTTCCAGCCATGCAAGCCAAAAACTTTCCCAATGTTTAATCCATTTTGAGTTTCCTATTAGTGTGACTGAGAGCATGCTAAATGATACAAAAATATTCTGAATTTATATACACAAGTATGCTAATGAAGTTATCACTACTTAATTTTTGTATAAAGATTTTGGGGGTGTGTTTGAATGAATAGATTGGAGTTAAAATTGAATTTCTCACCTTAATATTTATTACTGCTATATTTCAATCCTACATTTTTGGGGGATCAAAACAAAATTAAAGAAAGATGAGGGGAAAACAGGACATTCATTGTTAACTATGATCAGTTATTGGGATACATTTGAAGAAATGGATTCATCCCATAAATGAAAATGAATCCTCTGGCATCTAGGAATCAAAATCAAATCGGGCCATCTGATTTTAGAAATACTTATAAACGTATGTTGATTAAGGTTTGAAAGCTGACATTAATTCCCATCCCTAATGACAAATATTTTCACAAAGCAAAGCATTCCTAGCCCATTAATAATTACAGTGTTGCTCTAACCACTAGCTAGCCAAGAAAATTCATAATGTAATTCAGTAAAGATTTTAATACATTTTCAATTTATTTATTATGAGATTAAAAACCTAAAGTTAAAAATGGAGTCACTACCATTCAAAGAAAGGCTTCATGTACATCTGGATTCAAGGATTTTACATCTTCATTTTACAGATGAGAAAGCTGAGCCTTAGAGAAAGTAACTTGTGAAGCTCATTGAGCTAGTAAATGAAGGAATGGAGGACATACAGCCTCTGGAACCATGTCCTTCACTATGGTGTCATGTTGCCCAAGAGTACTAAATCAGGCTAAATGGGGTGGAGACAGGAATCCAGAGCTCCTGAATTTCAGACTGGTCCACACTTGTCTCATTGGGTTATATAAAGTGAATGTGGCTTCAGAATTAGGGAACTTCTTCTTCTTTTTTAAATATACATTTTTATTGATTTAAGAGGAAGGGAGAGGGAGAGAGAAATAGAAACATCAATAATGAGAGAGAATCATTGATAGCTTGCTTCCTGCACACCCCTTACTGAGCACGTGCCCTGACTAGGAATGGAACCATGACTCCTGGTTCATAGGTCAATACTCAACCACTGAGCCATGCAGGCCAGGCTAGAATTAGGGAACTTCTTAGAGTGAATCCCCTGTAAATGAGCAGCAAAGCAGAGATGCCTGGATTCTTAATCCAACTCCGCGATTTACTGACCTTGTATACCTTATTTACCTTCTCTCTATATATTTCTTTAGCACAGGAAGAATACAAATTTCCCTGTCTATCTCATAGGTTTTGATGAGTAAGCCAAATTGTTTATACAAAGAAAGTATGCATTATCATGATTGTGTGATTTTCTTATTCCTTCTCAGGCTTTTCCTCAACTGAAAATCTATAACAAATTATAATATGAGAGATATCTACTGTTATTGTTGTTGTTAATCCTCTATTAAGAGACAGGGTTGCCCGTCCATTAATTGTGGAGGGATTAAGAAAATGGAAACCTGTCCCAGCACTCAAGCTAATTTTGGGAAACTTGATAATAGGACTTTGGAACTGACCTTAACACAATAGCCAAAGGGCGGTGCCACCATGAAAAACCCTATTTAAAAAAGGGAACCATACCATTTCAATTTTCTCATTTGTAAGATGTAGAGCAGATTTTAAAAGATGTCTTCTCATCTCCCCTGAATAAAAGGAAAATAAATCTTATTTATGTAGCATATACATTAGATAATTGTATTTTCTTTCTACACTTGAATGAACAAACACCATATTTTCATGACTGTAGAATTTCTTGAAATCGGAAAGATTATGGAGAAATTTACATGTAAAACAGCTGAAGAAATAGAAAATATAATCATTTATGTAGTTAGTTAGAAAAATCCATTAATAAAGATATTCTGTCAAAATAATAAGTCTCAGCCCAGCGGGCATGGCTCAGTGGTTGAGTGTCGACCTATGAACAAGGTCATGTTTCAATTCCCAGTCAGGGCACATGCCCACTTTATAGGTTCGATTTTCAGTTGGAACTTGCAGGAGGCAGCCAATCAATAATTCTCTCTCATCATTGAAGTTTCTTTCTCTCTCTCCCTCTCCCTTCCTCTCTGAAATCAATAAAAATATATTTTTTTAAAAAGTTTCAGATCTAATGGATTTCTTAACACATAGATATTCTAAGTGCAATGCTAATATGTTTGTTTTTTTATGCTATTTTTTCCCTTAGGTAGATTTTTCTAGGATTGAGTGCAATTAAACTCTAGGACCCAAATATCAGTCAATTAGGGTTACAGTTTGTTGGATTTTCATCATGTAAAAGCATAATATCAAATAATGGAAAACACTCTGATCTAAGATACAGAAGTTCCAGGTTCTAGTACTTATTGGCTGTATGAAAGTAACTATGTCACATACTATGCTTGCATATTTCAATATTATCATCTGTTAAATGGAAATAATATGTACTTGGTTTACTTTGAACGTTTTATAAGTGTAAAATAAAATGGGCTCTATAGTACTTGGTACACCATAAGTACCAACTTATATTTCTATTAATCACCTGTCCAAGAGTTGCTGTGTATCTTTATTCTGTTCATAATGCGAATATGTGTTGAAGTTTTAAAAATAACAAAAATTCTACCTTATCTTTTACGATGGGATGTGTACTAATGAGATCCAAATGGGATGTGTACTCATGCCTGTGACATGGCCGAATCAAATGATTATTTGCTCTCAATTTTTTTCTCAGGAACCCATGTACCATAAATTATTTGGAAAACCAGCTTTAAAGGCAACCTATGAGCCTTTTATACTGTTTGCCTGGTGTTACTTATAGGAAACCCTTAGTGAATCCCTTGAATGTGAAATACAATAATGCTAACTATGTATAAAATTTATATTCTGATATTTATGTATATTCAGGGATGGTCTGTGTATTTAAAAAAGATCCATAGCTACTTTAAGTGTTAAACTATTTCTATTGCGTCTTTAAAAACAGAACAAAAATTAAATTAGTAGACTTTTTCTCTTTTACCATTCTGGCAGGCTAATCATGTGAACTGAAATATGGATAAGGAAGCATATCTGGTTCTAATTTCCAAAGTCAACACCAGATGTTGTTTTCAAGGTTTTCCCTTTTTAAAATTTTAACTTTTATGAAGCCATCTCAGCCGAAGGGGGAAAAATGACTACAGACTAAAATTTTGTATTTTATATTTTCACTTATAAAGTATACTTATGGGAACATAAGTGAATGATCCATAATGACCAGATACCCTTTTGATATAAATATATTATATGCAATGCTAATATATTGTCAAATCCTTTTAACCTAGAATATGAAATGAGAACTTTGCCCCAAGTAGAAACACCATATTCCTTATGAAGCCCCTCACCCACCACTGGGATAGAGAGTGGACCTTGGGAAGCATTCGTATTCCAGGAAACTTATGAGACCTTCAGTTTGGCCGCCTCTATTAGCTCTAAAAGCTTGCTCTAGGGACAAAAGTGAGTCATGTGTCACCACTGAGTATGGGGAAACTCCAGCCATTCATAAGTTAAAAAATATTTACCTTTAAGCAATCATTTCCAAATTGTTGCCCAAAGGTCTTTTTCAGGCTCTCTGTAGTTATAAGTACTGACGATGCAGATAGGCTATTAGTCAAACAGAATTACCAAATGTTGAAACACCTATGGTTATATTTCCAAAGTGATGGGACAAACCCATGATTTAGTACTGTCACTCTTTCTGTAAAGTAAGTTTTATGGGTATGGATATTTATCTATTTATGTTGGTAAGATATTTAGTAAGTTTTATCTTATTTGAATGTAAAAAAGAGCACCTATTCACCTATTAATTCAACTAACATGTATTGGGGGCTTAAGGTATATCAGGCACTAGGAAATGGAAGATATATATTTATCTCAGAATCTATAAATAAAGGGAAGCAAGCATAGAACAATTACAACAGTCTATCGCAAGAACGCACAGTATTGAACTGACTTACATTTATCCTTTATTCATTCATCAGTGCTTATTGATCACCTACTACATGCTGGGGTTCAGAGATACACCATGGTGAAAAGTCAGCGAGACAGACACAGGCCTTTCTTCTTGGAGCTTATATTTCCAGTTGTCCATTGGGCATCCTCGCCCAGATGTTCCACCTGTACATAAAAAAACTCATGTAAAATTAAGGTAATTATTACTACCCTGAAGTATTTCAATACTTCTGTTAAGGGACTTCCATTCCTTCATTTCCTGAGACCTCAAACATCAAATCATCAACTCTTTTCCTTTGCCTTCCACAATGAGTCCATTCATTTTGCTTTACAAATACGTTGCCATTTTCTCCTTTCTATCCTCACACTTCCCTTTTAGTACACCTTCTCATTACCTTTCACTTGGCATATTGCAAAGTCTCCTATCAGATTTCACTTGTCTTCTATTTTTTCTTTCTCATTTATATGGATAAGACTGTTAGATGATTCTTCCTAAAGAATACTAACCACAACACCACCTTGTGTAGGAGTCCTCAATGTCTCCCTAGTCCTTGTCTAGTGAAGAAAAATCTCTCCAGTATGTCATTGATGCCTACCACAGTAGCCCTGATCCCACTAAGCAATGGATATAAATTACATGTATGCTCCATTACAGTGATGTTATGCTACTCCCTGCAGAGAATATTTCTTAAATTTCTGTTTCTGATATTCTAACTTTGTT
>NW_006299705.1:7671976-7675345 GCF_000327345.1 Myotis davidii | reverse complement strand
GGAGAAAGAAAAGAGAAAGTTTTCAGCTTGTGTATTGGGGTGTTCTGAAGATTGTTGCATTCCATTACATTCCAACAACAATGGCACAGGCTTTCTTCTGCATCTCTGATTATGTAGTTTATTGGGGGTCTGTTTTCTACCCTTGATTGCGAGAACCAAGATAATGGAACTGACAAGGGCCTAATTAGGCAGTTGGAGGAAGAGAAGAAATGGTATAGAAAAATAAGACTTTTCCTGAGTCTGTGAAGTGGATGGTAAGACTGGCAACAGTCATACATTAATAATTTTGTTCCCAATCACACTCATTTGCCAGCTGTAGTCAACACTTGACATCCTCCAACTTCTCCCTTTCTGGTTTCCACTTGTCAACACCTGCTGCATTAAAAGCTCATTGCAGGAGCCTGACCACTGTTCCATCATGAGAACATCAACACGTGTGCCAAGAGCTGGCTCCCCAGGCTGATGCCTGTACCTCACCCGCCAGACGAATGGGACCATAGGCTCTTCCTCAAAGATACTCTGATTTCTTGTCTTCATGTCTTCCCTCTTTCTGAAATGATATCTTCTGATTTCTCCCTGTTATAGTTCTGTCATCCAAGTTCAATATCTTATGGCAGCTGTTCTCTGATGCTTTCCCCACTTTGATCATTGTCTATGCCAAGAAAAGGATTCTGATTACATTGAATAATATGCATAATTCAAGACCAACTTATCTATATGAATGAAAAATGGTGACAAGTACTTCTATTTATCAGCCAAAATGGGACTGCCATGTGGCAATAGCATAAAGAGAATTAATAATTTACTTCATCTTCATAATTTGAAAATATACAATCCTTAGCAAATTTTAAGCATTTTGAGAGATATACATTACTTTGAAACTTGGAAAGCATAACGAACTCAGCTTTGATCTAACTGAAGAAAATTCAGAATTATAGGCATAAGAGACAAATCTATATGATACAATAATATTGATCAAAATGGGTAATAATTTTCATCTAGGGCAAACAGTAATGAGCATTTTGCTTCAGGAGGCAGTTTTCTATAGGAGACTATTGTACTTGAGAAATTTGCTGCACTGTGTTCAGAAAGGTTTGGAAAAACCTTATACAACCCATACTCCAGTTGGGGTCTTTTCCCCCCCTCCTTGAAGTATGAGTAGAACTTGACTCAAAACGCCTATAATTTAAAGTTTACTTTCTCTTCTTTTTGTCCACTTCACCTCTCCATTAAAGCTATCTTGGCTGCTCTCCTTGTCACCTTTTTTAATGATTGAAGAAACAAGTAAATACATTTATTAATAGTTTACAAAAACTGAAGTAGGCTTGGGTTCTGTAACTTTATTGAATATACTAGGAAAATGAGGTTTCATGTACTGTACCAACTTTTGTTATTTCTTTTCTTCTCTCTTCCCATCTTCCTTTACTTTTCACTCCTTTCTATACCTCTCTGATATAACCAGGACATTTTCCACTTTATCTTGCAGAAGGGTTGTAAGACAATCTTACTTGCACCTTTAACTCCAAATGTGTATGAATTTTTTAAAAAAACAATTTCCATGTCTTCCCTGATGGGAATTCTGGTCAACACACTTTTGTTGTTGTGCCTTTTGCTACTAAGGCAATTAGAAATCAGGACTTATATTGGTGGGATTAACATACATTATATGTATTGATAAGAAGATATAATTTTTATTTTTAAAGCTTATAGGAAGAGCAGATCATGTCTATTGGGCTTGATTATGTGGTACCTAATCCAGTACCATAAAATGAAGGTCTAGTTTTTACTTTGCAATGAAAGGCAATGCTATTGATGGAGATTAGTGATAATTCTGATGGCAGACATTTATGGCAGTTACTTCGGTGAGTATGGTCCATATTCCAGAGATTGTCCATTGTGATGACTATGCAAGACTGTTAAGATACAGTTTAAAATATGAGGGCAATACACGGGGGTGGGCAAAAGTAGGTTAAGAGTTGTTCATATAGAAAATAACATAATTAATAAATAAATAATTAAACAAGAGTAAAATCTCTGTTTCATGTCCTCACAAGTGTGAACCTACTTTTGCCCACCCCTGTATGTTAACAGTTTTTAGAAGAGTGAGATACATAGATTACCTTCTTGGGTTGTTATTAAAATAATATTTATCACTAGTTTCCCTAATCAAACCATAGTGAAACATTTTTTTTCACATTTTTATTAAGTACTTCTTTAATGAACACATCAATAAGCATGAATAGTAATCTGCTTAGGTATAATTTCTCTTTTATTTATTTATTTGTTTGTTTATTATCTAAAGTTTTACATATGTCTCCTTCCCTTCCCCTGCTTAAGTCCCCCCACCCGCCACCATTCCCCAGGCAAGCCCCCACCACCCCAGTGTCTGTGTCCATTGGTTATGCTAAATGCATGCATATAAGTCCTTTGGTTGCTCTCTAATCCCCCCCTCCCCTGCCATTTGTCTCTGGATCTATTCTTGTTCATCAGATTATGTTGATCACTATATGCCACATATGAGTGAGATCATGTGATATTTATCTTTCTCTGACTGGCTTATTTTGCTTAGCATCATGCTCTCCAGTTCCATCCATGCTGTTGCACATAGTGAAACATTTCAATGGGCGTGTTCTTGCTCTGAAAGGAAGGACAAAAGGTGTTAGGTATTTGATGTGCCAGAAAATCCCAAAGTTCCACCTGTACAGCCAACCTGGAAAATGGCTCTACAATTGCATCCAATTACCGTATGTTATGGGTAAAAATTCCTAACTAAATTTTGGAATTTGAAAAAAAAAGTCCTCCTGAATCTTAAAAGTCTAAAAAGGAGAAATTACACAGGAAAGAACTGAAAAAGAATCCATGTACATCTCAAGAAATATAAACTTTTTTCTTCATTCAATAATTTATATAAAAAAAGAACATACAAAGTTTATTAGAGATACCAGAGAAAAAGGACATTTTAATCAGGATGACATAAAATAATCAACATAACGGCTGTTTTTTACTTTGAACAAAATACTATTTTAATGGCTGTAGTAAATGCATGAATACCCAATAATGGTGTAAACAATAACAAGCCTTTTGGTTGCTTTGGAGTGATTATTTTTGCAGTGGTTATTGATCCAAATGCTAGCTGCTGACTGATGTCTCCACGCACCCAACCCTCCCAGTTTTGTAGCTAAGGCTTTCTGAGTGCCTGTGGGGATAGTCAGGTTGGTGGCATTTACCAAGAAATATTTCTTAGTTTACACATTTGTTTTGACGTGAAAAACTTTTAGCTGGGGATTCAGCCCTGAGCTCATGGGCGGACCCCATCTGTTTACCCAGGTCTCGTTCCTAGTGTTTGTACCTAACTTCTACATTTAAGCG
>NW_006299705.1:7663816-7670753 GCF_000327345.1 Myotis davidii | reverse complement strand
TACCAGAGAAAAAGGACATTTTAATCATCATGACATAAAATAATCAACATAATGGCTGTTTTTTACTTTGAACAAAATACTATTTTAATGGCTGTAGTAAATGCATGAATACACAATAATGGTGTAAACAATAACAAGCCTTTTGGTTGCTTTGGAGTGATTATTTTTGCAGTGGTTATTGATCCAAATGCTAGCTGCTGACTGATGTCTCCACGCACCCAACCCTCCCAGTTTTGTAGCTAAGGCTTTCTGAGTGCCTGTGGGGATAGTCAGGTTGGTGGCATTTACCAAGAAATATTTCTTAGTTTACACATTTGTTTTGACGTGAAAAACTTTTAGCTGGGGATTCAGCCCTGAGCTCATGGGCGGACCCCATCTGTTTACCAGGTCTCGTTCCTAGTGTTTGTACCTAACTTCTACATTTAGGAGCAGGAAACAACGTTCACAGACACTCACAGATTCAGAGTGTGAAGATACATAATGAATTGTAATGGAATCAAAGTCAGGAGATCAAGAAAGGTTGTTTTCCATGTTCTCGTAATTTCCTCCCGGGGTGCAGCTCACTTTCTGTTTTTTCCGCTTTGGTTGCTGCTTATCTTCCCTAAGGCATCTACAATTTTCCTTCAATAAAGTGAAATGACCACGTTATTGTGGCTTCTGAGACCTCTTGTCCTTCATGTCAGATGAGTTAACAGACAGATGCACCTCATGCATTTCTCATTATTTGTATTGTGTGGATCCTTTGGGAACTGGAAACTAGTATTTATACCTGCTTAAGCTAGATAACCTAGAAGATTAATCTCTGGGTGTTTTTCTTAGAAAGTAAAATTGTGAGTGAATTTTATTAATTAAAAATTATCAAATAAAGCAATCAAATATAGTACAGGCGCCCATCTATGTGCACATAGGCATATGTGTTTAAATGCAGATGGGTCTGATTTTTGTAGTGCCCTGTGTCATTGTTTATCTTGGGGAGAAATGGAATTCACAGAGTTCCATTTACAAAGTAAGTTTAACTTTCTGGTAAACATTCCTTCACACTTATCTCCCTTCTTTCTAGTTTCACCCATTAACTTCAAAATTGAGCATTTCTTTCCAGGCCAAGGTGAAGAAAATATTTTGGAGTGGCTGTGCTTTATGGCACCTTTCAAGTGATTCTGTAAAGGACATTATAAAGATATCTGAAGTGATGATCGAAGGTCGTATCGATGACTTTTGTTAGGGACAAGCCGGCACCTGCTGGCTCATACGTGACTTTGTGAAGCGTACCGTGGAAGGAACAAGGGGTGGAGGTACAACAGACCAGCGTTGCAACCTGGCTTTGCCACCTTGGCCATGTCACTCCATCCTGAAATCTCCTCTATCTTAAATAGTTGCTTTAAAGTTTAAAGATAATATACCTAAAGTGCATAGCACAAGGTGACTGGCACAGAGTAGATATGATTGTTTTTATAGGTTCAAAGACTGTATCTCCCAAGCCACTCTTAGGAGCCGATGATTAATACCGTGTTAGAGGAAAAGAACAGGAACTCACCAAACAGAGTTGGGCTACAGCTCCCCGCCTGCATTTATTTATGTTATTGTGTAGCTAGTGATCCTGTGGATATTAGAATTCTTTTCTTCATAGCGTTCCTTTTTGTCAGGGAAAAAATAGTATTTACAACTACTGCCCTTTCCCCCCTGGGTTATTAGAAAAGTTACAATTGTCAACATTTGCTAACATTTTGAAGTTTCTGAAAAGAAAGATGCTAAACATTAATTATACATAGTTACAAAATAAGCTCCTTGATGGAAACGTTTTTAAAAAATGAATTAGAAGGGGGAGGAAATTAACAGCAGAAAGGAAACTTTATATTTTGGCAAGCTCTGAAACATGGGAACATTATTCTTTCATGGTTTTCCATGAATTTGAATCTCCTGACAGTTTCTCAATTATAGCTTGTAACTGCGGGCTTCAAAGCAATCCTGCAGTTCACTTCACCTCAGCCAGTCCGTCAATAATGTTTATTGAATTCCCATGGAGTGAAGGGCCCATTTTCATTTTCCTCAGCACGGGGGCCTTGATCCAGAGAGTCTGTCATGCAGCCAGCCAGACCTGCTAATGGTCTCTCACTTTGAATCCGCCCCAACAGTGTTTTCCCAGAGACCCTCTGAAGCTGGCGCTGACCGCCTCCCATCTGCACACACTACATCGTGTCTCTTCCTGCCTGGACCAGATGAAAACCCTTTAGGCCGGAAGCTTTCCCAGATTAATACCAGACCCTTAATCTCATCCCACCTCCTACCCAATGCCGTTCAACTTCATTTTATAAATATGTGTATTGTTTGGGCTGAACTGAACCAAACTATAAACTCTACAAGTTTAAGGCTTACGCTCAATTATAGGATCACGGGGTATCCAAGTTCAAAGGGGTTTTCAAGGTTTAGCTTAATTATCTCATTTTTTTTCAGATGAAAATAAATCGAAACTAAGATCCAGTAAAAGGAAATGACTTATCAGAGGATAGTGAAATGGCAGTAGGCTTCGGAGTCCGAAAATAAAACCAAAGGATGTTTCCTGGCCCCACAAATTGTAGGTGAGCAGGTCATGGAACCCTCTGTATCTTATTTTATCTTAATCTCTAAATGGGGGGGTTAATAATTACTAACATCGTTGACATTTCAGAAATGAATGTCAAATGCCTGGCAAATTTGAGATGTTCAATAAGTGATAACTATTCTTCTCCAAGGTCATAGCTGATGAATGGCAGACTGAAACTTGAACCCAGAACTTCTGAGTCCAAGTTCATTGCTTACTCTTTCCGGACCTAATGCTTATTTCCAAAGGAGTACCACTCCCTTGATGAGGGCATTCAGTAAACATCTCTCAGGGACGGTAGTTTCCCAGACACATTAGAATTCTTTTGAGGCAGGCAGGTAGGAGGGATTTTGTTATTTTTTCTTGCCTTGGGGAAAGGTTTCATCAGTAAAGTAGCAATAAAAACGTTTTCTCTATTAGTGGAAATGATTAACACTCCTTTAGTTAGGCAATATTTTCCCACCCGGCCTCACACAAACCAAGCCACACAGATGGGGCGATCAGAAACCCTAAGAAAACAGCAACAAATTGGCTTGGTGAGTGGATGTGGTTGGAAATCTTTCATCTGGTTCGTCTCAACAGGTTGTGGAAGTTATATGGGTTTTGAATGAAGTTGAAAATCCAAGCAAAATGTATGAATATCAAGCCACAGGTACCAAAGTTCGGAGAATCTGATGAAAAACGAACCCACGTAAACGCAAACCTGCGGACACTACGCGCCTCTTTCCTGAGAGCCAATGTGGGGCAGGAAGAAACACTTAACTTGCTGCAGGAGAGGAACAGGCAGCCTGTCTAATTAGTTATCACCTCCGTGTTTACTTTTCACTGAGTCCCTGGGCTGGGGTGATTAACATACCTGTGGCTCAGAAATCCAGGCAGGAAGGCGTGAACCTGGACTGAAAGCTGATGCTGAATGTGTCTGCACTGGCTGTCCCTCCAGAATACAGCCCTGCCATGAACAAAAGAGTTTTCTGAAGCGTAAGTGCTTCCACAGCCCGCCAACTCGCCCTGCCAAATGTGCCCTTCATGGACTGCTTGGCAATGGTAGTTCCAGATGGAAAGTGGAGGGAGGGTGGATGAATCAGTCCAGAAGTGATGCACATTGTCCACTGCCTTGGTCTCAGTCAAAAGACATTGTCACTCCACCAAGTCCTGCTCCAGCTTGTTTGTAGAAGTAAGACTTTTTTCCACCCACACAAACATCTGAGACACAGTGTTGAGCTATCTTGTTTCAGTCAGACCCGTGGGTGAAGCTGCTGGTGGGTGAGATTGTGCAGAATAAAGAAGCATCGATTGTAAATTCCAGAACGGCATATCAAAACTTTTTTTCCTTACCTGGCAGCAGTGCTTCAGCCATCTTCAAAGAGTCTCACCCTATGGAATCTTTTAGGCTGAGTAAACCGATACGTTTTTTTGATTTGGTGATTTGGCAAAGCAGCCACGGACCCTCTTAAAAATCTTGGGAACTGTGTTTGGAAGCTGCTTTGTCAGGCTCTTTGTCTAAAGCTTCTATCTGGCTATTAAACTTCAGCCTCCCACAGCCCTTAAACAGATCTAAAGTTGCTTTTGGAATTTAGAGAAGGACGATCCAAACTGAAAGTTTTACTTGTCACATTTAATTGTAATTAATGTTTACTGTTCATAGTACAATATGTGATCACTTCAGTTACAAATACTTGTGAACAGGCCATCACATGGATGACTTATAGCTCAGTGTTTAGTTCAGAAGTGCAAATATTCTGAGAAAAAAAAAGTAGTTAGACCATTTATTAGTCTCTAGTTTAAAAAAAAACATCATGCTGAAAGAGTTAGTGGGTAATCTTGAATCGTTTTATAAAAGGGAATGGATAATAGCAGGTTTAAACTTAAAATGTTGATTGAGAGCACAGAGTAGAGGGAGGATTCTTGAGAGCCAGGGTTGTGGGGAAATACTCAGGCAGCACAGGGACCCCTAACTCTCTCTTCCTCACAGTCATGAGAGAGGGAGCATACAAGGACGGAATTCTCTTTAGACAAAGAAAATACAAGGACTTCTATTTCTAGAGTTAAACAGGCAACAAGTAAGGTAAAGTGCTTGCCAACGCAAAGAAAATATGCAGATAATTAAAGGCTCTTGGTAACAGAGCAGTGTCTTTCATGCTGAGCGTAGTAGCACCAAGGGACTCACCAAACTGCAAACTCTGGCTGGAGTTGACATCAAAATCCTGTTTTGAACATAAAAGCAGGTGCAACACAAGTTGAAAACAGTTTTTATTTAGATAAATACAAAAACGGAATGAACAGAGTTAGATACATAACCATCACCGTCTCCGAGGCGCTGCTGTGGTGCGCTGGCAAGCGGAGGCTGTGGGTGGACCTGGATGGTCCCTGCTGCCCCGTTCCATTACTTAGCTAAGGAGTTCTGGACTCGAAGCAGAGAATATGTTCATGGTTTCCTAGGTGATTTTAAATGGCACTTAAACTGTGCTTTTCAGTTACATTAATGTTACTATGTGTTCATTTTTAAGATAGCAGGTTGAGAACATCTTTAGGTTTTCACTCTGTATTATTCAGGGACTAGAAAAAAAACAAACCCAAGCCATTCTAGGTATTTAAATGAAAGGAATTTAATACAGGAGATTGGTTACCACATGATGGAAATGTGGAAAAGGGAAACAGGAAACAGAGAAGTAGAAGATATTCAAAAACAGGAAGCTACTATCTCTAAACTTTGGTAACAAGCTCAGAAGGTAGGGCCTCTCAGCTGTGGGTCGAGCCTTGGCCTGGGATCCTAAGAAGCCATTGCCAGAGATGCCAAGAAAAACAGAGAGAAGGGGGAGAAACACCGTGGCTTGCCCCTCCTCCAATTTTCCAATCTTTCGCCAGTGTCTCTCATTAGCGAACAGACCCAGAAGAAGACAGAGGGGCCTAGGCACTGTGGGTCCCTGCAATATGAAGCCGAGAGGTAAAAAAAGAGCAACTGACACTCAACCTACCTTCACTGGACCTCCAAAGCTACATGTACAACATGCATAAATATATAACTGCTCTTGAACTCAGAAGACCAGAATCGTGAATGAATCCATGATTGTTGGAAAATAGATGGAATCCAATTTAATAGAGAACTTATGTGTCAGGATGTGTGCAGGGGAGAACTAATGGTGAGTTTCAGACACATTGGAGAAAGTACTTAGGGCCTGGGCATTGGATAGGGTCATTATTTGAAGTTCAGTAGTAAGGAGTAAGAAGGCATGTTGCATTCTGTCCTTACCTTGGATCACAAAATCTAAGCAGCAAGTCTGCGTCCAATTGCAAACAATGAAAGTAGGCACCCTAATTAAAAGGGATCACCCAAAATCATGAAAACAGCCACTTCCCGGTGACATCTCTTGCCACGCACACTTTTTTGCTAAAAACAGTGTGGTGTGCAAGCTGCAGCAGCAATTCCCACTCTCTTCCAAAGTAACTATACAGCCGAAACCGGTTTGGCTCAGTGGATAGAGCGTCGGCCTGTGGACTGAAAGGTCCCAGGTTCGATTCCGGTCAAGGGCATGTACCTGGGTTGCGGGCGCATCCCCAGTAGGAGATGTGCAGGAGGCAGCTGATCGATGTTTCTCTCTCATCAATGTTTCTGACTCTCTATCTCTCTCTCCCTTCCTCTCTGTAAAAAATCAATAAAATATAAAAAAAAAACAAAAACAAAAAAACAAAGTAACTATACAAATAGATGCCCCGTGACAATCTAATAAGGACTTTCAGTAGTAAAGATGAATGCACAATCTAAAAGATCATACGCTTAAGGAAAGCCAACATCATAAAGGGAAGCAGTATATTCAATATCAAAAGACACAGAGTTAGCAGAGAAGCCAAGAAAGAATTCTAAAATATATAACATTAATATTATGAATAAGGAAGGCTATTATGTCCACAAAATTAGTATAGGTAGTTTTGAAACAACCAGAGAGATAAATCCAATGTATCATTACTTATAATTAATATTAAGGAGGGAGAATGAAAAAGAGGTTCACTTTGGCTAGAATGTAAATTAGGTTCACAATTTTCAGTAATTACTCTTTTATTAAAACCAAAAATTTTAAGTTTAATCTTGGCTTTTCTTTCATGAGACAAACTAAAAGCATTTCTATAGTTAGCTACAGGAACCAGGTTGAGTAGCCCAAAAGGAAATATAACTCCCACAATTTTGGTTCAAGCAATCCTATCTAATAAAAGAGAAACCTGGTAATTGGCATACAACTGCTACCCTTCCCATTGGCTAATCAGCGAGATATGCAAATTAACTGCCAGCCAAGATGGCAGCCAGGCAGCTTGAAACTAACATGAGGCTTGCTTGCTTCAGTGACGGAGGAAACCAACATTTCC
>NW_006299705.1:7659529-7663404 GCF_000327345.1 Myotis davidii | reverse complement strand
CCATAACCTCCCCATCGGCCCTGCCCTGAGTGTGACAGTGGCAGCGCCCCAACCCCCTGATCGGCCCTGCTCTGTGGGTGATAGAGGGCGGCGCCCCAAACCCCTGATGGGCCCTGCTGTGTGTGTGACAGGGGGGAGCTCCTCAACCCCCTGATGGGCCCTGCTGTGTGCATGACAGGAGGGAGCTCCCCAACCGCCTGATGGGCCCTGCTCTGTGCGTGACAAGGGGGAGCTCCCCAACCCCCTGATTGACCCTGCTCTTGTGTGACTGGGTAAGGAGCCCCAACTCCACAATCGGCCCTGTTCTGAGCCCATCCAGGGGCTGCACCTAAGGATTGGGCCTGCCCTCTGCCACCTGGGAGCAGGCCTAAGCCAGCAGGGCGTTATCTCCTGAGGGGTCCCAGACTGTGAGAGGGCACAGGCCGGGCTGAGGGACCTCCCCTTCCCCCCAAGTGCACCGGGCCTGTAGTCTGTATATATAAAAGCCTAAGGGACCATTAGGACTGGGCGACCAGATGACCGGCCGGTAGCTATGATGTGCACTGACCACCAGGGGGCAGACACTCAATGCAGGAGCTGCCCCCTAGAGGTCAATGTGCTCCCACAGCCAACCTTCCACGGTCCCTCCCCGCTGCCTGCCCGATCATCAGGACTGGGGGAGACAGCCCCCATTGCCCCAATCACTGGCCCGGCTAAGGGACCCCATCTATGCACCGGGCCTCTAGTGATAATATGAAAACTTTTGAAATTAGATTCTCCCACCTCAATACACAGTGACAATTGAATGTCATCCTTGTGAAGAGTCTTTTTTTTTTCTTGTTTTGCTTTCAGTGCTTTGCTTCTTGATGACTTTTCTGAGAAGTGTGTGTGTGTGTGTGTGTGTATGTGTGTATGTGTGTGTGTGTGTGTGCTGTATCGAAGTTAGATATGTGGATGAAGGAAAGGCTCCATTCTGGAGTCAATTCTATCCAAATCTCCCCAAGGTAGTATGGGAGCTCAGAGCTCTCAGCAGACAACTAGATAATCTCTAGTTATCAGAAAAGGCTTAGAAGTAGCATATAGGAGCCACAGAGATGTCTTAGTAGCATTGTTAGAATTATTAATACTAGTTTCAACTTCTCCACAGCCTACAGGTTATTCTCTGTCTTTTACTCACTCTCAATGTGGCAGGCACCATTGTAACTCTAATTACAAGAGTAGAACTTATTGTACTTCATCAATTGAAAAATGCATGTTTTTATCATCTCTGAAATCACAAGGCATCTTACAATTGATGGCATTTCAGCTTAATTAATAAACATTTTTAAGGGTACATAATAGTGTATCTTAGAGCATCTTGGACAATAAAATTTGGCTTTTGTTTATATGATTATTTTCATTAATACAGGAAATGTGACTTATCTTGGTAAATAATCCAGCCTTCATCCATTGTCCAGGGAATGAACACGTATGTTTGTATCATGGAATATTATTTATTATAGTAAAACATTGCTAAATACATATTTTATAGAATACTATAGAGCTGTGCTTCCTAACGACACTTGACCAACTAGCAGAATCAATACAGACATTTGAGCCCTCCTGCTGAGGGTCTGGCTCTAGATATAGCTGAGAATCTATAATTTTATAGAGACCCAAGCTGATTCTGGTGATCAGAGAGGCTTGAAGAGCCATGCTACAGAGAACAAAAAAGAATGTCTATCTGCCTTATAGGAAGCACCTAATATTTAAAAAAAAAACATTTAAATGTTACTATCTTAAAGTCGGGAAAGAAAAGCCTACCAAAATTCCTATTCTTTCATATTTAAAATTTCTGTTGTTTTATAAAAACAATGTACATGTTACTTTAATAAATTTTTCTAGCATTAAGAAATCAATGATCTGAACTATATTAAAAATTAATTTTCAGTGACTTTTAAAGTTCAAATAGAATTATAACCACAAATTATATTAATTTCCATTGAGACTTGAAAATCAATTCAATGCAAGTCAGTGCGTTTTTTATGTTACTTGGTTTATGGTACACTGACTACACCAGACATTGTGGAATTATACTGGTCCTCTGAAATGCTGCTTTTATTTATTTAATTTTTATAGGCTCCATTGCACGTGAGGAAGCATGATTTAATGGAAAGAGCCAGGAATCATAGGAGACCTGCCACTAGCTTTGAGATATTAAGCATGTCACTTAATTTCTTTTTACTCTAATTTTCCATCCTTAAAATAATTATGATTAGATGACTCCTAAGGCTCCTTCCACCATTAACATTATATGTTTTTTTTTAGGATCTAAATGGAGGCAAAGCCATATTATATTTACAGTTTATATGCAGGAACATTTGTATTATATTCTGAGCTTATTGGTAGTAACTAATTAATTTATAATGTGAAATTAAAAGGTGTCTTTGTTACTGATGACCTTGAACTGTGATAATTCAGTGCACTGGGTCTCAGGGAAAGAATTTTAAGTGAATTAAACTCTGAGAAAGAGAAGATTGGGATATTAGAGAAACTTAGAGACGAATTTAAATGAGCTTTTAAAAGAAATGGTATTCAAAAGACAAAATTAAGTATGGAAGGTATCCTTAAAAGAAGACATTTGGGAGAAACTTCTTGGTCAAGTAAAGTAAAACAAAAAAATGAAATTTAGAAATAAAAGTGAGAGTGGTTCTATCAGTTTAAGCAATACTGGTTCTAAGTAACAAAAAAACAAAACAAAACAAAATGCTACTCAAATAACAAAAGACATTCATTAGCATATGTCACTATAAGTTCTGTGGTACCAAGTGGGCTTCAGTCATGGTTTGACCAAAATCTGGCTGAATTTTTAGGCAGTTCACTTAGGTTGGCTTCCAATGATAGCAAAATAGCTACAGCATTTCCAGGTTTCATTTGCATACATCACACTAGCTGGAGCCAGACAGAGGCTTCTTTTTGTCTGCCCTGACATAAGCACCTGAGTTTCACTCAGGACCAAGCTGAACCAATCACCCAAGTCAATGAATGTCATGTCCTGATTGACTTTAAGCTAAATGACTGTTCCTTCCTCAACCATCAGAATGAGATTAACAGATGGATGGACACCAGTTAGCGTCCACTCCTAGAACACGAAGTGGGGCCCATTCCATTCCAACCACGTGCTTGCTGCACAATGGGAGAAGGCATTCCCAGAGGAAGTCTTAGTTGCTCTAAGGAAGGGCAAGGACAGGATACTTTGTAGGCGACCAACAAACATCTATTTTCACTTGAACATGTACTTCTGCCCCAACCATGGAGAAAAATAAGAACTTTTCTCTAAAGTTAAAAATATTAGCCAAAGTAGTAAAGAATGTTAATAAACTTCATCTCACATGTGTAACAATAGCAAAAATAAAATAGAATTTGCATCACAACAAACAGGTTCAAATCTCAGTTCATGTTAGCTATATGACCCTGTCCTTCATTTATATTATGCCCACAGTAATAATATTTGTCACAGATTTTATTTTGTGAGAATCACATGAGATTATGTATGTAAAATGTTCCTCAGAGTTAGCTATAGATGTTTCTTAGATGTTAGCTGTAGCAATGTACTGATGAAACTGATGAAAACAAAAGTCATTCTTAAAAAGAATAAAATAAAAAATTTAAAAAGTCATTCTAAAAAAACTCCAAATGAGGGTAAAAAAAGACAAGTGATTCTCAGTAGTAGTTATATCAGTGAAAAGTACAAAAACTTAATGACACAAAAAACTACCCTTAAATAATTATTGTGCTTAATTCCAGAGAACTGAGTTCCTTCCAAAAGGACTTGGCTGTTCAGAGCTGGAGCACGCTGCTTTGTTCAGGGCATGTTGGAAGTTCAGAAGAGATGCTGGTTAAGTGTACACAGGTCA
>NW_006299705.1:7655747-7659418 GCF_000327345.1 Myotis davidii | reverse complement strand
ATTTTTCCTTCATTGACTGGCTTATTTCACTTAGCATAATGCTCTCCAGTTCCATCCATGCCGTTGCAAATGGTAAGAGTTCCTTAGAAGGAACTTCTAAGTATTGAGTATCAACTTTGAAGCATTGAGTGGTGGGGAAGGATAAAAATAAAAATAAAACATTTAATTGTCAGGAAAAGCTGCCAAACTGTAATGGGCCTTCCCAAAGTTTGTAGTCATTATTAATTTTCTAAGTAAACAATTTTGTAATTTTAGAGTTTTCTTGTTTTGGCAACACAGATTATTTGAGAAAATCATAATTTTCTATAGGCCAGAAAATCATGTTATTTGTCTTAGTGGCAATCTCCAGAGTTTAATGAAATAAATATAAATTATATGACATATCAGTATTGAAAATAGAGATATAAATAAATGTCTGTCAATTGTCAACTCTTAATTATTCACCATAATTTGAAGTTTTTAAAGACAGTATTTCACTTTAAAATTCCTACAGATTCGCCCTAGCTGGTTTGGCTCAGTGGATAGAGCACCAGCCTGCAGTCTTGAAGGGTCCCTGGTTCAATTCCGGTCAAGGGCACATGTCTGGGTTGCAGGCTTAATCCCCAGTCGGGGGCTTGCAGAAGGCAGCCGATCAATGATTCTCTCTTATCATTGATGTTTTTATCTCTCCCTTCCTCTCTGAAATCAAAAAAATATATTTAAAAAAATTCCTACAGATTCATTACATTCTTGGCTTTCGTTATTGGTACAGTGAGATATGTGTTATTTCATGTGTGGTAGATTGGGTAGTGGCATCTTTGCTCAAGATCTCTACCCTTGTACAGAACCTTCTACAAAGGAGGGGCACAGCCAGTATTTCCTGAATGAGAATATATGATGAAGTCTAATAGGATGCCATGGGGTTAAAAATAATATTCGTCTAACATCTGTAAGGGAATTCCTCAGTAAGAAAACCGTATTTGTTTGGAAAAATGTATCTTGATAATTTTAGTTGGAAGTAAAAAGTTCATTCCACGGGCTATGAGTAAGAGTTACTCCAGAGAGGTCAGGCGAAGGAAGGGAAACTGAGTGAGGCAGGTCTAACACAATGGCAGAGTGGGGTGTGACCTCTTCCCATGACCTTGTGAATCTTTAGGAAAGCTTTAGAATGCGTGAAATTGTCGGTTCAAATCGATCTTTTGTGGAAATCAGCTAAGAAGCTGCATTTTGGATCTAGGTCAGCAGGGGCTAAAACCAGGCATCATATACAGGTTCAGGGACTGTATCGGAGTACAAGTTGTTAGGAATCAGTTGAAAGCATGGGGAGGGCTTTGGACCCTCCTGAGTCATGACTATGAGGAGTTTATGCCAAGTAGGCCTAAGCCTTGTGATGGGAGCATCTAGGTGAGAGCAGGGAGATGTTTTAATTGGTTGGTGGATGTAAGTAGAGGTAGAAAGACATTCATTTGGCTGACAAGTCAGTTACAATAAATACAAACAAAATTAGTATTATTCCTCATTTCTACTTGTTAGCAAATCTCTATCCTTCAGTGTTCAGCTGAGATCTTTTAAGCTAAGCATTTTCACGTATGTTTGAAAAATGATGATGCATATGCCCTGACTTTTTCATACTTTCTTGGGGATTATTAACAGTAGCTAACATTTATGAGCAGTTACTATATGTCAAGTGTGTTAACACTTTATAAGGAGTAGCTTCTTAAATCAACCTGTGAGGTAGGTACTGCTTTTATTGTCATTTTACAGATGAAGAATTGAGACTTATAAAGCCTAATTAGAATAACCAGACAGAAGATCAATAAGGAAACAGATGAGTTGAACAACAATGTAGGCCGATTAAACCTAACAAACATGTACAGAACACTCCGCCCAACATCAGAATACCCATTCTTCCTAAGTGCACATGGAAAAGTTTCTCGACAGTTGAAATAAAAAATCAAGAAGATTGACATCACACAAAGTATCTTTCCTGATCACAATGGAATGAAACTAGAAAGTAGAAAAGTGGTTTCCAGAGGCTAGGTGGAGAAAAAGAGGAATTGCTATTTAGTGGGTAGAGAGTTTCAGATGTGCAAGATGAAAAAGTTCCAGAGATCTGTTTCGCCACAATGTGTATATACTTCACACTTGAACTGGATCTGGAATGTGACTTCCAACCCAGAGCTCACAGGCTCCTAGAATGCCATTGTTTTTTCAAAGATGGCATGAATCCACATGTAATTTGGACATTAAATAAATCTAAATAATTTCTGATGCCTGAATAAATAATGTGAGTGGTCACATAAATCTTAGTCATCAAATACCAAGCCGTCAACATACTAGACTGACAGGAAATTCCATTGTAGACATCACTGGGTTTCCTTCTTCATGTTGTATCAGGGCCCTTGGACTTGGTATAGCCTCAAAGCATGAGGAGGCCCCTGTGTTTCTCACAGGTCACCCTGCAGGGCCCAGTGCTTTCTGGCTCTCAGGTTGCTGGATCCCTGTGGCGTCAGGCCCTGCCAGAATGTGGTCTTCAAGCAACTTCTTTAATTGTTGTGAAAATTCCTGGGACAGAGTGATCTGAGTATTTTTGCCTTTGTCTTCCCAGTAACTATTCCTTATTTTGGTAATAGCACCTTGGTTTCCATGGGAGATGTACCTTCCCCACTATTTGTTTGCTTGGCTTATATGAAAGAGAAGTTTGCTAGCATGGACACATGACCCAATACTGATCAATAAGAGTGTTTCATCCCTTTGACCACAGTGATTGGCTAAGACATGGGTGGAGGACCCAACCCAGACCAGTAAGACCCAATCCAGGAGCAATGAAACTATGAGAGAGTTGATAGATGCAGAGTGCTGGGAGCTGCGGAGGGGTCCTGCACGAGAATGGAACCAGCCCAAAGGAAAGCAGAACATAAATGAGCAGGGACAGATAACAGGCTCCACAGCCAAGTCTTTAGAGACACAAGCTGTCTCTTGTAAATGAAAGCATTTTACTAAAGAATTTCCCTTCTGACACTAAATTCTCTATACTTCAGTCCCTCAAAAGAGAGTCCAGGTTTTTATCAGAAAATCAACTGACTTCTACTGAACCCATTCAATGTTCAGCATTTCAAATGATAGTATAAAAATTGACAAATTAACTAGTCTCGACAGTTGAAATAAAAAAAAACACACAAATCTAACCATTACCTTCTGAGGAGGATACATATGATTCAGAATAAGGTAATTTTAGGATTAAGTTTGTCAATTTCCCTTCACACCTCTCCGGTAAGGAGAAAATTAATCCACAGCTGATGTCCCATATACTTATAACAGGGACAAATCTACAGACAATAAAAGCTACCTTAGTGTGCAGTTTTTAAGCCTGCAGGGAAATATTTCTCTACCACTTTTACCTCCACTCACAGGTAACTGCTTTGGAAGAACTCATTTATCTGGGCCAGAAGGAAAATGTTGTCAAAATTGTGATAACATCTACACTAATAAAAGAAAAACATGCAAATTGGTGTCACTCTGCTACATCCACCAGCCAATCAGAGTGACTGCCGGGGTCCAACCCCAGCAGGTCCAGGGGTTCCCCATAGGTGCGGACGGAGTCGGCGAAGAAGGAATGACACGGAGACAGCATTCAGTTGATCAGCAGCCTAGCAAGGATCTCCAGCCAGGTTCTGGTCAGGATCTCCAGC
>NW_006299705.1:7655274-7655557 GCF_000327345.1 Myotis davidii | reverse complement strand
AGCATGATTGTTCGTAGTTAAAGTGATTAATTACCCGCCTGGCACTTAGTTAAGAGGTTTTACTCCCTCCCTAACTTCAGGGGAAAATCCCTACCTGGGGAAACAACCTTTCTCAGAGAGGTAACCTTGGACCGGCTCCCGGCAGTGACTATGCAAATTAACCCAACAAAGATGGCGATTAATTTGCATGTGCAGGCACAAAGCTAAGACTGGAGGCTCCAGCCCAGCGGTTCTCAACCTGTGGGTCACGACCCCTTTGAGGGTCAGACGACCCTTTCACAGG
>NW_006299705.1:7653021-7655202 GCF_000327345.1 Myotis davidii | reverse complement strand
CAATTTGTAACAATGAAAATACATCCTGCATATCAGATATTTATATTATGATTTATAACAGTAGCAAAATTACAGTTATGAAGTAGCAATAAAAATAATTTTATGATTGGGTCACAACATGAGAAACTGTATTAAAGGATCGTGGCATTAGGAAGGTTGAGAACCACTGCCCCAGCCAGAGTGAAGACTGAAGACTGAAGACTGAAGACTGAAAACCAAAGGCTTGGGTCCCGGGTGCTGGAGGAAAACCAGTGCCAGCAGCCAGGGGAAGGAAGGCCTATTGTGCGAATCTTCGTGCAACGGGCTTCCAGTATTGAAAATAAGATCTTTTAAGCAGAAAACAATTTTATAGAAGAAACATTGTTACATAATTTAGTTTTGTTTTTTCTTTAAAAGTTTTCTATAGTTTTGCATTAATTATGAGAAAAACACAATGGCATTTTTAAAAACTAAAAGTTTCCAGTTACCCCAATACCCAATGAGAGCTAATGTTTTTTTGCCATATGTCTTTCCAAACTTTTTGAATGCACACACACATATACACACAAATGTAAGATTGCAGCCATTACTTTCAAGAAAACTAATAATATAAAAAAATCATGTTGCTATGATATTCTATATCATTTCACGCTTATCCAGATAGGGTGGTAAACTCTCTGAAATTTTACAACTGACATTTTAATTTGTAACCATGCTCAGGAAGATACATAGTAAAATCCATTGTGAATTGTGTTTCTCAGCTTTAGGCTGTAGGAGGTAACAATTAGAAACTCATACTTACCACATCTACCATTGGCTGGGACAAAGCACCAGAACTGCTCATGTGTTTATGTGCTATACTCTGTAGCAGAACAACATAAACAAAATGTGTCCAGCATAGCATACATTTTTATTTTTCCTATTTGTCTTCAGTCTTTCTTATTGGGCATCTTGGAACAGAGCACTGACACAGGTATGAAATGGTTCCTTGTAGAAACTCAACTCTTGGCCACCAAGACTACCTTGTTTTGGTTTTTATCTCAGACTATCCTCTTGTCTCTTTTACTGGATTTTCTTCCTCTATGCCCCTTGTTAATGGCATTCTTTCCTACCTACCTTTCTGTCTGTAGCTCTTCTCTCTTCTTAGGTTTCTTCCTCTTCTGTATTTTTACAATCATCTATTCCTAAAGCTTTACATACTACTTCAAAACAATTATTTCTAGCTATTATCTCAAATGTCTATCCTTCTCTTGAGCTTCAAAACTGTACTTCCAACTGCCTACTGGGGATTTTTGTTTATTGTCTACTTTAACTTGAATTCCTCTTGGAAGGTAGAGTATGAGACAAAGTGTTTTATTTGGGGATGTAGTCCAGGGAACAGGAGTTGGAGATGAGGGAGAATGAAAAACAGGAGAAAATGATATTTTAAGAGTATGTTATTGCATTGATCTTCTCAGGAGCCTTGTAAAAGGCTCCCAAAAGGCTCCTTCTAGAGTGCTTTCCAGAGTTGTCTACACAGGGCACAAAAGGAAGAAGTGTTATCTGTTGTCTGCCTTCCCCATTTTTTGCAGATTGCCCTACTTGGTGTTTATTTCCTCATGCTTCTGATGGCTCGTTCTTGCATGCTGATTGGACCTCCATGCACAGCATCCCACACTGTGTCAGTGTAGCCCCTCTGGAAGGAGACTAGTGCTCAAGAGTTTTTGCCTGAAGATGGGACTGTCAGTAGGAAGTGGGTCAAAATCTATTCTGAACTGTTCACCATGACTTGACTTGAATGACAGTCATAGCTGAGAAGCTCAAAGGTGGCATTGAGGCTGAATCCAGTACTAGTTCCCACAGATACCTCTATCCCAATATGTCCTAAATAGAAGCCAGTATCTTCACTCCAAAACAAGTTCCTCCTATGCTTTCTATCTGAGATGAACAGCAATGTCACCAAGCAGTCTTCCATGCTAGAAAACTAGGAGCCATCTTTTTTAAAATTTTATTTTGTTTAAAGTATTACAAAGAGTAGTACATATGTCTCCTTTTTCCCCCCATTGACTTTCCCCTGGCCTCCCCTAACGCTTAGGAACTTAAAATCTTTTTTCATATGTCTCTTGGCCATTTGCATGACCTTCTTGGAGAAATGTTTATTCAGGTATTCTGATCATTTTGTAATTGGATTGTGTGTCTTCCTTTTGTTGAGTTGAATCAGTT
>NW_006299705.1:7651234-7652457 GCF_000327345.1 Myotis davidii | reverse complement strand
CTTTTGCTGTGCAGAAGCTTTTTATTTTGATGTAGTCCCATTTGTTTATTTTCTCCTTAGTTTCTATTGCCCTAGGGGCTGTATCAGTAAAGATACTGCTACAACAAATGTCTGCTATTTTGGTATCTATAGCTTCTTCTAAGATTTTTGTGGTTTCACATCTTACGCTTAAGTCCTTTATCCATTTTGAGTTTATTTTTGTGTATGGTGTAAGTTGGTGGTCTAGTTTCATTTTTTTTGCAAGTATCTGTCCCATTTTCCCAACAGCATTTATTGAAGAGACTGTCTTAACTCCATTGTATGCTCTCGCCTCCTTTGTAAAATATTAATTGAGCATAATGGCTTAGATCGATTTCTGGGTTCTCTGTTCTGTTCCACTGGTCTATATGTCTGCTCTTCTGCCAGTACCAGGCAGTTTTAAGAACAGTGGCTTTGCAGTATAGCTTGATATCTGGTATTGTGATCCCTCCAACATTGTTCTTCTTTCTCAAGATTGCTGTAGCTATTTGGGGCCTTTTATAATTCCAGATGAATGTTTTAGATTAAAAAAATTTGTCTAAGAGCCATCTTTATCTATTTCCTCCTCCTCATATTCCACTTCTAAATGATCACAAAATTCTGATAATTTACCCTATGAATTCTTTTGAATCTGACTCTACTGTTTATCCTCAATGCAGTTGCTTAGTTCAGTTTTTAGTTCTTAATCGGTAACTGTACATACTCCAGCAAGGATAAAGTGGTGGTAGTGAAAGAGATCTTTGGCTGTATTTAAATTGTATTTGCAGTTAGGAGGCCAGGGAATTGCAGAAGCAGGGTTTAAACTGGTCTTATGACTAGAATTATGCTTTTCTTATTACACTGTTTTGCCTGTCATTCATTATGTGCATTTTAAGGATTGAACTAACGGGAAAAAAAACGGGTACAAAACAATTAGTGTTGAAAACGGTATGTTTATGGGGCCTTATTTATTGATTTATTTGTCTCTCTACTCCACTAAACTGTGAGATTCTTTTCTATATTTTCAAAGTTAATTCCTAACAAAATGTCTATACTTTGGAGATACTCAAGAAATACCAGTTTAATTTAATTAAAAAATTTTGTATTATACCGCCCCCCCCAGACATTAGTCTTTGCTTATCTTTTAACTATTAACTATTAAGCAAAAACATTAAATAATATGCTTCCCTGGTGTGTTCAGTTCTTGACTCCATATACCCATAATA
>NW_006299705.1:7650485-7651211 GCF_000327345.1 Myotis davidii | reverse complement strand
TCCTAAATCCTTTTTTTTCCTGTCTATGTATATATATATATACATATATATATATATATCTTTATTTTTAAACTTTACTCTAAAGCAATTTATACCACAGAAAACAGAAATCAGTCTTTTTTGAAGCACTATATAGTAAGACATATAAGAAAACTAAACAATTTGGGAACAGTTTTTATATTTCCTATGCTAGCTGGTTTAGACCCATGTGCATTTTGAGGTAGACTCATGAGACCAAGGGTGGTATCCAAAATGTTTAAATGATCAGTTTGCCATGGCCACTGGCCATTCAGAAGAGATTCCAACAAGAGGGCTGGAGGAGGTCCTCAAGATCTCCTGCTTACCAGGCCTTAACCCTTCATTTGCTGTATCATGGGAAGGTCCCCTAGGGACCCAAGGGAGGTATAGTGGCAGTGGGGGATGGGACGGTGTTTTGAGGGAGGGTTCTGGTAGACATTCTTTACTAAATGTACGGGGACTGTGGGAAATGTATTTCGAAATTTGAGGATAAATTCCCTTTTGGAATATTTCATGATGTAGGAGTCTACATGGGAATAACATTGTACTAAAACTTGGGGAACACAGATGCCAGGCTTAGATTTATCATTTTTTTTTATTGCATAAACCTGGTTAAGTAACTTAACTACTTTGAGCATCATCAGTCTCCCAATTTGTAAAAGATGACTTGCCCTCTTTGCCTTATGACACTATTGTAAAACAGAAAAG
>NW_006299705.1:7650005-7650425 GCF_000327345.1 Myotis davidii | reverse complement strand
AGGAGGCCAGGGAATTGCAGAAGCAGGGTTTAAACTGGTCTTATGACTAGAATTATGCTTTTCTTATTACACTGTTTTGCCTGTCATTCATTATGTGCATTTTAAGGATTGAACTAACGGGAAAAAAAAACGGGTACAAAACAATTAGTGTTGAAAACGGTATGTTTATGGGGCCTTATTTATTGATTTATTTGTCTGTCTACTCCACTAAACTGTGAGATACTTTTCTATATTTTCAAAGTTAATTCCTAACAAAATGTCTATACTTTGGAGATACTCAAGAAATACCAGTTTAATTTAATTAAAAAATTTTGTATTATACCGCCCCCCCCAGACATTAGTCTTTGCTTATCTTTTAACTATTAACTATTAAGCAAAAACATTAAATAATATGCTTCCCTGGTGTGTTCAGTTCTTGAC
>NW_006299705.1:7582728-7649968 GCF_000327345.1 Myotis davidii | reverse complement strand
CATTCTTTACTAATGGTACGGGGACTGTGGGAAATGTATTTCGAAATTTGAGGATAAATTCCCTTTTGGAATATTACATGACGTAGGAGTCTACATGGGAATAACATTGTACTAAAACTTGGGGAACACAGATGCCAGGCTTAGATTTATCATTTTTTTTATTGCATAAACCTGGTTAAGTAACTTAACTACTTTGAGCATCATCAGTCTCCCAATTTGTAAAAGATGACTTGCCCTCTTTGCCTTATGACACTATTGTAAAAACAGAAAAGAAAGTATATTTGAAAGTGTTTTGAAAGTTCAAAAAACACTATAGAAACTTAATATAATTATTAATTACTAAAGGGGGGGGGCGGTCCCTCAGCCCTGTCTGCACCTTCTCGCAGTCTGGGAGCCCTTGGGGGATGTCTGACTGATGACTTAGGCCCAATCCCCACAGAAAGTGGGCCTAAGCCAGCAGTCGGAGATCCTTAGTGCTGCCGCCGAGGCGGGAGAGGCTCCTGCCATCCCCGCTGTGCTTGCCAGCTGTGAGCCTGGCTTCTGGCTGAGCGGCACTCTCCCTGTAGGAGTGCAAAGACCACCAGGGGGCAGCTCCTGTGTTGAGCATCTCCCCCGTGGTGGTCAATGCGTGTCATAGCGACTGGTCATTCCGCCGTTTGGTCGATTTGCATATTAGCCTTTTATTATATAGGATTATTCATATAATTAATTATATATTATTATGACATCCAGTTTCTCAAATATAACTTAATCTTTAAACTTAGGAACCTAAAACCTATTTTAAATTACTCTCCCAAGATAATGATTACTTCTTTTCTACCTATTATGGCTGGAAATACTTTTGAGACAGCTCATTAAAAACAGTCTATATTTTTATAATGAATTTCTTTCAGCAGAATAATTTATTTCTTAAAATTTTGTCTTATGGTCTTTGGTTGCATTTAGAATAACTCAGCAAATTTAAAACAAAACTCTCAGATTTATAATATAAACATCTACACTAAGCCACCATTAGATGATAAGATATTTCAGCAATAGCAGTGACACCCATTTACACTAACTTTGAATAACATGGCAGAAAGGACAGGCAGATGATAGGACAGAAGTGAACATGGTATTAGTTGAAAACATAAGAGTATATAGGATTTCCTAAGTTCTAATGTAAAGGATCTGGGCTTGCATATGTGAATGTATCCTTTTATAGCCCATAATTATTGAGTTCCTGGAAATGTTGACCAAGAAATTTTTTACTTATTTTTCTTCATAGCAAGTAGTATAATTTCTTATTAAAGTCTTTATTTATTTATTTTTAATCCTTACATTGCCCTAGCTGGTTTGGCTCAGTGGATAGAGCATCGGACTTCAGACAAAGAGTACCGTGTTCAATTCTGGTCAAGGATTTTGGGCAAGGGCACGTGCCTAGGTTGCAGGCTCCTTCCTGGCCTGGCCTGGGCCCTGGTCAGGGTGTGTGCAGGAGGCAACCAATCAATGTGTTTCTCTCACATTGATATTTTTCTCTGTCTTTCCCTCTCTCTTCTACTCTCTCTAAAAATCAATGGAAAAATATCCTCGCAAGAGGATTAAAAATAATAATAAAATAAAATCCTGACATTATTGAAGATCTTTCTTCTTCCCTAACAAAATAGCACTAAACAAAATATTTTAAACAAGGAAACTACAGTTACTTTGTAATGTTGAAAATAATTACCTACCTTTGCAAAAGAAAGTATATTTTCAAATGTCTTTGTGGGCTAATTTTTTGTTATACATGTCAACAGAAAGAAAGCAAGTTGTGGGTTCCTTCCATTTCTTTAAAGACCCACAGTTTATCACTCTTTTTTGACATGTAGTCATTATGTTGTTTATGAAAGTCAACTGTAGCTCCATAGGAGGTGTCTAAGAAGATTTCATAGGAAGGTATAAAAGCTTCTTCCATAGAAAATTACCTCAAATGCTTGCAATTTACTAACCCCTAGAGACATTTTATTCTGTAAATAGCTTCAAGAGTGCTCTTCTTATGTTAATTACAACTGAAACTGGACTTACCCATATCTGGAAAATAGTGTAAAATTACTCTAAAATTTTTCTTCTTACACGGGTCTATATATTTGATCAGTTTACAACACTTACAATATACAGGCTAATAAGATTACCTTCCAACTCCCAGTCAAGCCCACTGAATCTGCATTATGTTACAGACATTGTGCCAGCTGAGAATTTAGGCAGATAACTATCAGAGAAACATTTAATATTTTTTCTCTGATTTGCACATGACTTTGCAAGACCCATTTATTAATTCTATATATAGGTTTATTATGCTGGAACAAAGGAAAAGTCCAAAGCTAAAATACTTTTTACTTTCAAAGTTTGTCACCTATTGTCAATTTAATGAAACTGATACCTTTCCCAACCACTTACTCTCAGAAATGATTGCAAACACTATAATCACACCCGAAAGAAAGTGATCACAAAAGTATTTACAAAGGAGTTGTCTACCCAACCTGACAGACAGCTCAGTCTTCATCTTAGAGCCAGCGCCTGTGGATGCACTGCAGTTAAAAAGACATAAAATACATTCTTTTGCGCCCTCTTGCCCTTACTTTAGCTGACAAGAAGAAAACTAAATAACCCCAAAGACAAAGCTCATTCTAAAGAACGTCCTGTTCTAGGTGACAGCTGACAAGTTGGGGTGACAGGCTCTCCCACCAGAATTAAGCGTTTTGCTGTGTTATTAATCTTTAGTTCCAAGACAACTTTACTTAGGAGGGGTTTTATTTTGTCCTTGCAGATGTTGACAGTGCTTTCGTGAAGGTCAGATGCAAATACAGATGCATGACTGCTTGACAGGCCTGCCAATCTTTTCCTACTTAAAATGCTTTTTGGCACCTACAGTTTTGAGACTCAGGAGGTCATGCCTTTCACCTTAAATCATAAAATCCTTTCACAGCTGTTACTGGCCTTTCAGGGGAGGCCTAATATCACCACGCCTGAAGTTCCTGCCTACTGCTTGGAGCATCGAGTGTCTCTAACAAAAATTACTAAAATCTATTGCGAAACAGAGTATTTCCATTCAGGAAGTAGTCTCCGAAAGAACGAATATCCATAGAGAACACTGAAGTCAACTTAGCATTTCTCAAGTGAGGCTGTGCTTCTCTCTTCCCCAGACAGCTTCGGTGGCTCGCAAACAGTTGTCTAGCACAGTGAATCTCTGCAAGCTGCGCAGTGGGAGCAGGCTGTCCCCGTGGGAGCACACGAGCATGACTGACACGTGCGAATCAGACCGTGTTTTTTAAACGGAAGGAAAACTGGGGTGATTTCTATTGTGCATGAGAACTGCAGTGACGTTACAGGTAGCTACAAGGCAATTATTTACATAAGCCTTTCCTCTTTAGTTCCTTCTTTCTTATCTTGCTGATATTTATTTTGACTACTCTGCAAAGTGCTTGACTTCATTCAGGATGAAAAAAAGGCTGAGTGAGCAGTGCCACCCAAGCAGTTTCTAATAACAAAACTGTTGAGTGTTTCTTCTTTCTTTGAGAATTTTCCATTTGCACATTATGCATATTATGCAGCATTTTCATGATTTGAGCTATGAACCGCTAGTTTCCAAGGATACTTGTTAGGTATTCACAAGATCAATTGCATTTATAAATGTTTTATTATATTTTACAAATATCCTAGTGTTTGGAATTAGATTTGACAGCCTGGCTGGGAGTTAACGTCAGGCTCACCTGGATCAAGAGACTTTGTCAAGAGAGGCAAAGTGAAATTGCCCACAATGATTTTCTCCAGACCTTTATAAAATCCAAATCTAATTCTTATCAAATGGGCTGTGTCTAAGGTTGCTTTTGTGTTAAGGTGTCTATTTACACCAACAGAAAGAAAGAATTTAGAATTTTTGTTGTTGTTAGTTTAAATCAGTGGTTTTCAGAAATGTGGTCACAGAATCAGCCTTAGCTGGGAAGTTGTTACAAATGAAGATTATCAGACCCCATGCAGTCCTCCTGAATCAGGAACTCTGGGGCGGGGGCCCAGCAATCTGTGGTTAATAAGCCCTCTCGCTGATGTTCACCACATTTGAGAACCACTGGTCTAAATAAATTTTAAAAGCCCATTACACTTGTTTTAAATTTATGAGTAATTTTAAGCTATAATATTATTAAATCTGAGTAAAATCTATGTAATTAGAGGTTTCAATAAGTATCATAACATAAAGTAAAATTTAGAAAGTAATATTTAAAAGTTTGATGCTGATTTAAACAGAAAACTTTATTAACAGTGTTACACCATGAAATCTTTTTATTTTCACTTGTTTTCAATTATTCAAGGGAAAAAATTCACTCTAAAAGGCTGAAAACAAGGTAAGTCATGTATATACTAAACATTCAGATTCCTATTTTACTTTCTATACAACTTCCTAGTCTCCGTACTTGTCATTGTCAACAACCTGACAAGTCATGCAATCTACAGATGAAAGGAAAATTCACTTACACAGGGAGACATGTGCTAGAAATCTGCATTTCTATAAAAGTCACTCCCTTTCTAGAAAATTCCTAGAATCTTCTCTGTGAATCTACAAATCAAGCACTATTCTTGAACTAACACTCCCGAGTGGCAAGAGGCAGATTGGTGTTTTATCCATAAAAGACAACCTTGGGATTATTGTTCACAGAGAATAGTTTGGTTTAGGATTCTGAGAGGAAGAAAGGGGGAACCACTCAGACAAAGAAAGAAACAATAAATAAATGTATGTGTCATAAGCTTTAGGGAAAATTAGAGGATTTCCATGGGAATCAAGAAAAAGTACTTATGAATTGGCCGTTTTCTGAGGGAAACAATGAACTCCACTCCCCCAGTTAGGAGGGGGCCAGGAAATCATTTCTCTCAGGCCCTGGGCCACAGTAGACTCTCTTGCTAGTCTGGCAGAAAGAACCATAAAACAGGAGTCAGAAAAATCAATCTATTCTCTGCTCTCTACCTCTAGCTTAGAAACATTGGGAAAATAATCCAATAACCCTGCCTCTGCTCCTATTCTTGACTTTTAATTTGTTCTATTTTCTGTCAAGTGAAGGATTGTACCAGAGAGACCTGCTGGTAGCATGCAATGCAACCATTCTCTGATTTTTCTGTTGCCTGGCTGTTAGAGTGAAAACTATAAATTACTTTCCAGCTTAAATATAACTTTTTATTGTTTGGGGGGAAAGATGATGGTTATTTTGGCTGTTTATCAGAATACATGCTTTCTGAGGTCTGCTTCCAGCATCAATGATGGATTTATATTGAGCCACCCACTCTTTCACTCTATCTTCCTTGTAAGCAACAGAAAGCCCGTATTGACTTTCTGGGGTTAAATGTTGAACTTTCAGTTATGAATCAGAGGAAAGCACTCACTCAAACTTCACATTTATGACTTTGACCTCATTAGCACTAAACTTTAACCTCTAGCCAGCTGAGCTAACCAGCCACAAATACTTTACCAGGCTAGGATGAAAGACAGTTCCTTGGTTATTCAGTCGAGTTGCATTTATCCAATGCATGAATTTGGATGTCACTTAAACTCTGTTTCCTTGGGTGGAAAATGGCCACCACAATCTTACCTCACAGGATACCTGTGAGTTGCTATATTTAAATCATATAGATTAGATGTCAGTTTTTAGCAAATGCTCACAAACAGTTGAAATGGGGATAGAGATTGAATTGAACAAATAGAGATTGTTATTAAGTATAAGAAACTTAAACAATAGCACAGATCGTATCTTATATAATAAAAGGCTAATATGCAAAACGGCCAAAAGGTGGAACAACCAGTAGCTATGACATGCACTGGCCACCAGGGGACAGATGCTCAACGCAGAAGCTTCCCCCTGGTGGGCAGTGTGCTCCCACAGGGGGAGTGCCACTCAGCCAGAAGCTGGCCTGATGGCTGGGGAGTGCAGCAGCAGTAGTGGGAGCCTCTCCCGCCTCCACAGCAGTCGGACATCCCCCGAGGGCTCCCAGATTGTGAGAGGTTGCAGGCCAGGCTGAGGGAAACCCTCCTCCAGTGCACACATTTTGTGCACTGGGCCTCCAGTTTATATATATAAAAGGCTAATATGCAAATTGTCCCCATGGGAGCTCAATTGCTTGCTATGATGTGCCCTGACCACCAGGGGTCAGTGTGGAACATGGCAGGTGACCAGTGGTGGTGGCAGGGAGCTGAGGAAGTGAGGAAAGAGGAGGCGGGGTGGCGAGGAGGTGGGGAATCTGATCGGCCCTGATTGCCGGCCAGGCCTAGGGACCCTACCCATGCATAAATTTCATGCACCAGGCCTCTAGTTAAAATATAAATGTGATAAAGATATTTCTCATGTTTGCAAATGCAAGAAATGAACCTAAAGACAAATTGATGTCACTTATTCTCTTTGACCCATAAGTAAGCAAATGCAAACCAGTCAGAATGCAAACACTATAATATGAGAATAATGTGGCCAAGATTCCCAAAATCATTATTTCTACCCCCCGATGGGAATTTCCCAAGTATTAAAAGATCTCAATCTTTGAATGTAGATATAAACTATTGAAAAGTGATCTATATAACATAAAATGAAAATAAATTAATTTTAAAAACATGTTTTAATTTTAGGGAGGGCTTCTTCGCTATCTCAGTTTCTCCATGTTCTTCTTCAGAATATCCATAATAACTGGTCTATAAAGAGGAATTGAATTCAAGAGTGTGCTTTGTCTACACATAGAAGGAAAATCTGGATAGAATGTTCTCCAGGGATATTTGAAGTCTAAATTTGCAGAATAACTCCTTTGAATCCATGTTATTTGTTAATGTATAATAGGCATCATCTCTCCACATTAGCATAAAACAATGAAAACTTCTGCTGATAGGATCTATGGATATAAGTCATCTTTATTCTTCTATTTTCTTACTGGGTTTCGACTACCATCAAACAGCTCTCCTTTACCAACTACAGTTGATGATTTCTTTTATAAACCTATAGGTCCTAGGAAGCAAACATGTGTGAAGTTTCTGGGTTTCTTAGCTAGGTACAGGCCTCCCAGGACCTAAGACAGTGCAGATTCCACACCACAACTTTCGGTCATAAGAGCACATGAAGGTGACAGGGCAAGAAATTTTAGCCTCAATACGCTAGAGCATCAACATTTTTTTTTTTTTTAGAAATAATTTTGGAAATAATTGCTCATCAGGCTCAGCATGCTAGCTTAAAATCACCTACATTCATTAAAGAAAAACTTAATGTTGTAATTAATGATAGCATTGTTGAATTGTATATTATGAGATATTTTTGGCTGCTTAAGGCCCTGGGATTTAGAAGCTGCTAGTTGGAGGACTTACGGCTACTCCTTCTCTTCTTACAATATAACCATTTGCGTTTGGATTCTGGACACTGCTGTAGAAGCCTGCTGGATGAAAAAGGAAAGGAAATTTACTCTTTCTCCTACTTTGAGGTCCAACAATGCAAACCGTGTCTAATAGCCAGGCTCTTCTGCTTAGAGTCTGCTTTGCTGGAATGAGCAAGAGATCTCTGATGTTAAGCTTATCCAAAGAATGAAAGTGTCTGGTCTGGTGCTAAGATGGAGGTGAAGGGTAGTAAACGAACTTAGCTGGCAGAGCGGGAGTGCTAGCCTACTACTGATGCTGGGACCTATTCTGATCATGTCACACTTTTATGTTGTGAGCATACTTTGGGAAAAATATTGCATGTATGTGTTTTAAAAGAGCTACATTCTTAAAGAGCCATAACATTTGGGATCCAGGTGCTTTTGGTCATGGGTGAGAACTGTTTAAGGCAAAGAAAGATGGAAAGGACATTACAGTCCAAGAGAAGAGCATTTGTAAATGTAATTTGAGACCATGTCTGAAAATTGCACATTATGGCAGAAGTGTAGCAATTACGATGTGAGCTTGTAGGGCAGGATGGGAGCGTAGATTGGGAATCCAGCCAAAGAGATAAATGGCAGGCATACTATGAAATGCCTCATAAGTCAAGCTAAGGAGTTTTTATGCCATTGCAATGGCAATGAGGTACGATTTAAATATCTTAAGCATGCAACTGCTATAATACAATTAGTGTTTTCAAAAGATCTCTCTGGCCACAGTCCAGAGAGGCCAAAACTGGAGATGAGGAGACTAGGTGGGGCCTATTTCAGTGTTCCAGGTGAGGAGTGGCAACTGAAAGAATAAAAACATCTTTAATAAATAGAATCTAAGTCTTGGCTGATGGAGGAGATGGCTGGGGCAGAGTGAGTGAATGGAGAGGATGAAAGGACTCCAGGAAGTAAACAGAGCGAGAATATGGAGAACTTCTAAAGCTCGAAAAAGGGGTTTGGGTTTTGTTCTGAATGTGATGTAAACCTATTAGAGGGTATGGAGCTGAAGAAAGACACAAGTTGTTTACATTTTGAAAAGATCATTCTGACTGCTTTTGCTGGGAGAATAGATTCTCAAGGAGCATGGTGGAAGCTAAGAGATGAAGGAGGAGCTATAAGTTCAAGTGTCAGTGGTCTGTAGAGTTACTGCTCAGTAAATTCATCATGATTTGACAAGTCTATAAAACTGATAACAGAAAGCCTTCCTTGTAGCAGAACTATCAAGTAACACAAAGAATGTTCCATCATGATAAGAACAAAAATGGTAGAAAATATATATAATTCACGGGGAAATTTATGGTAGAATGAAGTCTTTGACATTTCATCAGGCATTTGTATCTCGTATAATCTTTTATTTAACAGACAACTATAAAGCCATTAAATTCTCCTTTAGGACAAACCCTCAAAGAACAATTCATCCTACAAATTCTGGCATTTGCCATTTTCCATATATGAGGCAGCAGAAAACTTCTCATTCTTTTGAATTGTGACAAATGCACAGTGGAATGAAAAGTACATCAGAATTTATAATAAATTGATATTACAAACATCCAGAACCTTCTGAGATGTTCTGACTTCTCAGACAAACCTGCCTGCACCAGGGTCCTGTCCGGTGGATTGACACAACCTGACAGGGTAAGTAAATCCTCTTCTTTCAAGTTTCAACTACTGAAAGGATTGAGTCATTTGGTTTTGAAAGGAAATTTATCGTCCTGAGCTTCTTGTACCATGAAAGACATAGGTCTTCCATGGAAGCCAAGGTTTTCAAGTCTACAGCATCTGGAACTCATTCCCAAACAACTGCCCAGCTTCCCTGTGTAAACATTGCCTTTGTTCCCTTCATCTTTCTTTCTGATGTTAAATGCAAAATGTTGGTGAGAAAACTAATGTTGATAATCAAGAAATATTTACTTGAGAAATTTACATCACAGGCTTCTCCCGTCCTCATAAAGCTTAAAAGATGAAAATAAGCTCTAAACAAAATACCTGTTTTTTGACTAATCTTAGAGGATTTTCTTTCCTTTTTTTTCCCCAAAGCAGTCAAATATAGATAAAGATGTTTAAAGCACAGTTAGATATACAGGTTCGTCTTTAAAATCAGAGGAAGGTACAGACATGTTTTTATACTTGAGGTCTGAGCACTAAGAAGCTCTATTCAATTCACAGTAAAATGTCATAGGTTTTTGAGGTAAAGCACATGTACAAAGAAAAATAAGGTTTTCACTGCTCACTTGACAAAGAGCAATTATTTTTTGAAATGATGGTGGTCATAAGCAGTTTCATTTCAGACATAATCTCCTGGTAAGACAATCTGTTATACATTTTTAACTTTTTTTAGGCACACAAACCTGAAGGCATTCCTATTTTCAATAAGTAGGGAAATACATGTGTCCAAAGATAATTTAGCACATAACATCAGCTGAGAAGCAATGGTTTTACTGAAAAAATGAGTATGTCTTGTCAGGATAGTGATGTCTGGCATTGAAAATATCTATATTCTCTTTCTTTTCTCTCTAATCAGTCTGAATAGAGGTTTATCATTTTTTTGACCTTCTAAAAAAACACCGAGATTTTGGTGTTTATTAATTTCTACTCTGATATTTATTATTTTTTTTCTGCTTAATTTTAGTTTAATTTTAGCTTCCCCCCCCCCCGAAGTTGGACCTTTCTTCTTCTCTAATATAAACCTATATTTCCTCTAGCAGCTTCTTGAGTGTTTTGATATATTGTCTTCATTTTAATTCACTTCAAAATTCTCTTTTTTAAACCTCCATTTTTGATTTCTTCTTTGACTATAGATCTTTTAGAAGTGTATTGTTTAGTTTCCAAAAAGATTGGGATGTTACATATAGTATGTCTTTGTTATTGATTTCTAGATTAACTCCATATTGGTTAAAGAACATACCTTATATAACTGGAATTTTTTTTATTAATCCTGACCTGAGGATATTTTTCCATGGATTCTTAGAGAGAGTGGAGCGGGAGAGACAGAGAGAAATATCGGTATGAGAGAGACACACAGATTGGTTGCCTCCCACATGCGTGTGGACAAATTCATTTGAAGCAAATAAATATGTATTTTTTCTTGCCATTTTTTGTCTATCACTTTGTATGATGGTAATGTACTGAGATAATAAGTAATTTGAAGTAGACAGCAAGCATTATTTTTTTGAAATGGAAAATTATTTGAAGGCAAAAATCAAACCTTATTTTTTTCTTTTTTTACTGATTGTGAAAGAGAAGGTAATTTAAAATTTAACTTATTTCCCCCCCACCAGCCAATAAGCATTAGTTGAATAAGTGTTATGTGCCAGAGAATTTTTTCTATGCATAGTGTAGAACCACGAATAAATATTCTTTTATTGCTTTTGAGGAACTTGTACTTATAATGGGAGAATAAAGACATGAAAGAGACATTGTATGCTTTTTTTAGTGTTATAATAGAGATGTATATAAGTTACTGTGAGGGCAAAAAAAAGGGAGGGAAGAATCTATGATGCATGAAAGGCTCCACAAAGGAGATGACCATGCTGAACCTTCAGGAAGAACTATAACCTTATGAAAGGAGTATTCTAGGCAGAGGAAATAATCGAAATCACATGAGAGCTGAGATGCATAACACTTCTTGGCACTCTATGAGAATTGCCAGCAATTTGATATGGTTAAAGCTTGGGGCAGAGAAAAAAAGGCGCTGAGGGGCCAGAGAGGGGTGTAAAATAAGGAGGGAAAACTGATAGAAATGAGATTAGAAAAACAGGCAGGGGGAGGGAATGAAGCCCTTGTCCTATTTTGTTCAAAGAGGTTTAGCTTAGCAGGGTTTCTCAGTGGAGGGTACTTTGACGTTTTGGGCAGGACAAGTCTTTCTTGGTCTGGACTTTCCGAGCATTGCAGGATAGTTAGCTTCTCTGCCCTCCGCTCACGTCAGGAGTGCTCACTAGTCACTGGGACAACCAAAAGGTCCTCTACCCAATATTTCCAAACAGTCCCTAAGAGTGGAACCATCTCTGCTTGAGAAGCACTGAAGGATGAAAAGCCGATAAACGGGGTTAAGCAGAGCGATTTTATAGTTGGATCTCAGTACACTTTTCCATTATTCTTGTCCTCCTCCTTTTATTTTTGAATAACTTCACTGACTGTGAAGTTAATAGATAGTCTATGTAAATATGGGAGTTTTCATTCTGTTTTTTAAAGAAGAATGTAAAAACATTTACTGTATTTCCAATGCTGGGGTACCATTTATGTATAGAAAGAATGTGTAGCACTAGAGTGACAGTTCAAAAGCTTTAAAAATACATTATACATCTGACACATGCTAACTGAGGACAAATTAAAAAACAAACCAATTTGGAGAAAATAGAAATCAACCACATTTGCCCAATGTTCTTTCTGTTTAAAACCTATTGTTACATGTAACCACTTTTCCAGGTTAATAAGCACTCACACTGTGTTTATATGAACATTATATTTCTGGTTATAATTTATAATTTGTTCTATATTTTATTCAACCACTATAACACTTGAACATTATACCGGGTTTGAACTTTAAACAATTTTATGTGAAATCTCTATATACATCTGTCTGGTTACTTTCTTAAATTCCCAGAAATAAGTTGAAAGTTCTCTGTATTTTAAAGCTTTTAAATATGTATTTCCAAGTTTTCTTCTGGAAAAAAATGTTCTTATCAGCAATATCAAAAGGTGTCAGTTTGTTCATAGTTTGTTTAGTAAATGTTGCTTTCATTTAAAAAATACCTTAAAACTGCTTAGCAATTGTATTAGAAAAACACTAACCAGATACTGAAATGCTATTATTATGTATACCTATTTGACTATTTGTGGAGTTGAATATTTTTCCTGTTTAATATTTATTAGTCACTGTTTCCATTCCTATGAATTGTTTGTTTATATATTTTAAGAATTTTTCATCTATTTATTTAGATGGTATAACTACTTAGTCTTTTCTATATATAAACATTGCCATTTGTCTTTCAATATTGTTTATGGTGCTTGTTTAGACATTCTAAAGATTTTGATAGATGATGAACACAAACTATCACTCCTTTCTTTTTCCTTTGTTGTCCTTTAGAAAAGACTTATCTACTCCAAGGTTATATAAATATTTATTATATTCTAATAATTTTATGATTTCATGTTTTACATTTAAACTTTAATCCCTATGCAATTTATTTTGCTGTAAGTTATGAAGTAGGTATCTAACTTTGTAGTTTCCTAAATTGTTGGCCATTTTTATCAATTATTGAATATTTTTTCTTACTAATTTCACATACCTTAGACATATTAAATTATTATATAAATACTTAAATCTGGGAATATTTTAATTTGGTAATTTTATTAGTTTAAATTTTAAGCTCACAAATTTGGTGTGTAGGAAAGTTAGAGTTGCATATATTTATTTTATAGCTGGCCACCTTATTAAGCTCTTTTATTAAATTTTTAAGTTTTAAAGTTGAGTCCTTTGGGATTATTAGGTAAACATTACATTATCTGGAATTTTGTTACATTCCTCCTATTTTTGATAACTATTTTTTAACCTAGTGATACTGGCTACAAAATCTAAAACAATATTAAATAATAGCAGTTAATATCCTAACCTTATTATATACTTTAATGGCGAATCTCTGATATTTTGCAAATAATAGTGACTATTTGTTTGAAACTCTATTTATTATGTTAGAAAATATATTTGTCTTCTTGTTTTAACAAAAATTTTGCTTAGTCAGCAATATTCATCAACTATATTTTCAGTTTCTATCAAGGTAAGATCTCATGTGGTCTATTAATCAATTTGAAAATAATGAACCACCTTTATATTTATCAACACTTTCTTATACCAATTTCTATTATAGACATAGTGCATACATTGGGTCTTCTGACTTGCTAATACTTATTTTTGCACCTATAAGTAACTAAGCTAAAACTCTAGTGTTCTTTCTGTGTTTTGTCAGTTTTGATATTAGGTATTTCTAGTTAGGAGTTACAGAACAGCTCTTGGGTTACCATAAGTACTTATAGGTAGCTTTTCAATTGCTTAACCCTCTTGCATATTTTCATTAATTTAAGCATATTTACTATCAGACTGTTAAAAAAGGAAAGAAGCCAATTATTTGTTTGTTTTAGACTAAAAGAAATAATGAGAAATTGGAACCAAATAACTCATCCCCCTTATGCTCTCACTTGTGCTCTGGAGATAGTAGAATCACAATTTTCTCCAGAATGGTGTGTCTTGTGACAGGGGTGATATTAAGGACCTCTTTTGGACCCTGGCTTGAAATGTAGCTTTGATTACAGTATGTTAAGCAAAAAAATACACTCACAGTCTGATAGTTATATAACTTTAGCTTCTTGTTTTCAAAGGATAACAATAAGAGTATATGATTAAAAATGTTAATGGCACGTTTATGCTTAAATTACTTTAAAATATCTAAGCTCTAAGTTTAGATAATTACAAGAATTTTAACCATCACAATTCTAGACTCTTGATATAATGGATTGAAACAGTTTAAGCGTCATTGGAATTTTCCATTGCAGGAAGAATTGAATAAAATTTACTTCTGAAGCTGTCTGGGCCACAAAGACTTTTCTGTTGTATTGTTGCATTGCAGGCACTTGACTACATCTTGCAGTGGGATAGCATGCGTGCTTACCGTTCATAGAAATTCCTCAAAGTGTTGGGCTCATTGACAATTCCTTTTCCTCTTTTCTATCATTAAGACATATGTGGTTTTTGTCCTTTCAATTTTTATTTTAAAAATATTTTAATAGGACATTGAGGGAAAGTAAACACAAATTAACATGTAGAACCAGATGTCTCTGTGAGTTGGTCAGAGGACTAGGAAAACATCCAGGGTGGTACTGCTCACTGTCTAACACGGGAGAAGCTGTCAGCAGTGAGAGAGAAAGAATGCAGCAAAAACAGAGAGGAAAGACAGGGAATTTCCTGATGACGCTTGAATCTCTGGTCCCAGTCTTTTCTGAGGCCAGGGTGCATCCCTGCCAATAGGTTCTACAGGTCATCTCTTAATCTTTATAATACATTTGTCCTTTACTTAAGCCAACACAGTTTTCTTCTACTTAAAATCAACGAATGTAAACACTTGTGCAACACCCAGAGGGAGATGCAGAAATGTTTGGAGCAAGGGGTCTTCTCTGTAGGGGGTTGAGGCCCTTCAGTCAATAGTACTTGGGAATTAATATTAATGTGACTCACATGTCCTCCTAGGCTGGAGGGGTCGAGGACCATCTAGGTTACATGTTTTAATTAATATAAAAACCAGAAACAGGCCCTATTGCAAAATCCACATTGTCCATAATGTAAAAACAAAAAAAATCACCCAGTTGCTTTCAACTGTTCTTGAGACCAAAAATAAATTTTTCCCTGGAGTCCTCATGGAGGAGACTGGAAAGAAATACAGCGCCAAGCAGTCATAGTTTTTAGTATATTTGTTCTCACATGCAAGTCCCTAGCTGGGACCTTAGCTTTAAATGAGCTCTTAGTAAGATCAAAGTAAATAAACAAAGATTTCCCTCCACTGGGTCTAGGCATTACCTCAATAAAAAAAAACCCCCCCCCCCCCCACCAAATAACGATAAATAAAATAAAAGCTGTAGAAATCAAACTCCTCACGGAATTGACAGGGTTTTCTGTTTATTAGAATTCATTTGTCAAGTTGGCCACCAGAACAACAACAACAACAACAACAAACCCCTCTGGATTAGAATCATCCCTCCCAGTAATATGTGCATAGAGATGGAATGATGGCTCAGGATGCTCAGGATAAAAACTCATTCGAGGACTAGAGGGGGTCAGTTTGCTTTGCACATTTGCCATCACTGTTTATTCTCCAGGTCTCAGCATGATTCTTTCCTTAGTGCTCTGAATTAGCAAAGACTGTGAGTGCAAATAAAATCATATAGACCAATGGGCTAAATGTTGATTTGTGTAATTACCCAGCTCTGAGAGCTCTCAGTAGAAACTGATTTGATTTTTGACTTTTAAAAAGTTGTTCCACCAGAGGATTATTATGGTCAGTGAAATTAGAAATGGAATTATGGTTGAACCCTAAATAACACGATATGAACACTAACGCTGTTATTTAGCTGTTACACTGAACAATTAAGAACAATGGAAGGGACAGGGTGTCCTTGTGAGAGCTCTAATTTTAATATTGGAAATGTTAATTTGTTAACCTTTCATTGCTTTTTTTTTTTAAGGGAAGTGCAGGGTCTTAAAGAACTTACCCAAGGCCTATATTCAAGTAGAAAATTATGAGTTTCACTGTCTAAGGAAGATATGTTTTGCCTCCTCCTTTGAGGGTGGTGCAGTCTTCACATTCATGGGTCTCAAACTCTTGCTATAAAATGAGAGATTCTCTGTGATGGATCAGTTGTAAGAGCTGCTTACTTTGGGAACAATCTCTCCCTTTACAAGTATTTGCATAGTTCACTATTTTTCTGGAAAAAAAAAAAAAGAGAGATGTAAGGGTGCTGCTATGAAGATGTGATTTACGTGATAGAAAATCAGGGCTGAAGTTCAATGTCAGACAGCATGATTCTGACAGTTAATTTGCTCTTACTTCTAAGACAGGAGTAGACATTGAATAATGGATATCAATGGCAAAGAGTTATATCTTCATTAGATAATGAATAGCATTATTGTGGTAATTAAAATCAGGAGCCACAAAAAATCAAATCGGAACTTTGAGGGCCACAAAAAGCAAAGCAGTGGAAAATAGAAAACATATATGGTTTTGAAGAAAAAAAAAAGAATAAGCCTGTCCTGTCCTATGTTATCCCCAAATGTTCAGTGCATTTCATCTATAGAGAGAAAAGGTATGTGTATGATTAAAACATTTCTCCCACATAAAATGACGTGGTAAGTTACATATAATGTTTAATATTGCAGAACAAAATATATATAATCCATTCTTAGAGCAATAGTAACATGATACTATTTATATAAAACGAATTTGAAAAGATAATACACTGCACTGTTAATAGTGCTTATCTTTCTGAGGCTGATGACTTCAAGGGCTCTCACCTAGTTCTGATGTGTATGAATATCACATTATACGTAACTTTCTATGTCATCTTATGTGGGAGGAATGTTTTAAGCACACACATATGCTATTAGATGCATTAAAATTTTACTTTAATGAGGTCTCTATTTCCTCATGAGGAACAGAGAACATATGATTATAAAAATTCTAAGGATAGCTAAGTCTTCTCTACATAATATCTATATGTATAAAAGGCTAAGCAACCATCCAACTGTCCGACTGGTAGCTATGATGCGCAATGACCACCAGGAGGCAGATGCTCAATGCAGGAGCTGCTGAACTGTGGTGACTTGGCAGCTGAGATTCCCTGGTGATGCACCCTAAAATCAGAGAAGAGGGAGCCCGATTCCGGGGTCCATTACCTGAGAACTGCCCTCTCATACTTAAGGACCCCTTGGGGGATGTCGGAGAGCCAGTTTTGGCCTGATCCCCACAGGCCAGGCTGAGGGACCCCACCTGCCAGAGGGACCCCCCGCTCACTCTGCAGACGGCCTTTGAGCCCCTGCCACCCCAGGTGAGGCTGGCTGGAGAGGGACAATGGGAGGTTGGCTCCAGGGTGTGTCCGGCTCATCTCTCCCAGTCCAGCCCTGCAGCCACCTTCTTATTAATTTCTTTTCAATGTGCACAAATCCGTGCACCGGGGCACTAGTTTCTGTAATAAAAATAAAAGGCTGTGAACATAGGGTAAAGGAAGGGTCTTAAGAAGTCTTCCCTATTTGTGAATTACATTTAAAAAATATCTTTTTAAATTAATTAAAGAGTATTTCAGGCCCATTATTCACGTTGCCATGTGAGTCAAGCACAGTCTCTGGTACTTAGTAAGAAATTACCAAATATATTTTTTAATGAAGTTAACATACGTATTTGCTAGAACTTTAGTCACTGAGGAGGTTTAGACTTTTTTTTTTTTGTGGTAGGCAGAATGATATCCTGAGTCCCCCTTCCCCAACAAATACCTGAAATCTGTGAATATATCATCTTACGTGGCAACAACAAACAAACAACTTTGCACTTGGGATTAAATTAAGGATCTGAGTTTGAGTCGAGGAGATGATGCTGGCTTACCCAGGTGGGCCAACGGTGATCATAAGGGCCCTCGTAAGAGGGAGGCAGAAGGGCCAGACTCAGAGAGGAGATGTGAACACACGCAGAGGTTAGAGTGGAAAGATATGTGATAACGCTATGCTGCTGCCTTCGAAGATGGACAACGAGGCCATAAGCCAAGGAAAGCCAGTAGCCTCTATCTCAGTGGTTCTCAACCTCGGCTTCACATTAGAATCACCTGGGAATCTTTTTAAAATCCTGATTCCTGGGCCTCATCCTCGGGAAATTCTGTTTCTTTGTTATGGGGTGGGGCCACAACATTAGGAACAAAGAAACAGAATTTCCGGAGGATGAGGCCCAGAAATCAGGATTTTAAAAATATGCCCAGGTGATTCTAATGTGCAGCCAAGGCTGGGAATCACTGCTCTAGAAGCTAGAAATAGGAAACTAATGCATCATTACCTTAGTAATAGGAAAACTAATGCATCATTCTACTATTGACCTGCATTAATCACTTCATTAAATTCTTCATTTTATAGGGCAGAAAGTCTGTGCTATCCAATTAGAACTTATATTCCTTTCAGATAAAGCCCTCTGGGATTGTATGTTTTGTGTAATGAAGCAGAGCTCATATTTGTCACTCTCCTGACTCTATCTCTCAGGAGGAAGGGACAGCATGTTCACGTTAACACGCTCAGGGACTTTCTACCACATGTTAGCTTGGCGCTAACGTATGTTGCTTTCTCTGCTCTGCTGAGTAAGTGAAAGTGGTGTAGCATCATGACCACAGGGAACGAGGAACTCTGTCATCCCCCTTAAGTCCAAAGGAGGGTGCCCAGTCCTGGCCAAGGCAGTGAGGATGGCTCTTGGTGGAAACTCTGGATGTTCGCTGATTTCCTGGTGCCCCACGAGCTCTTGTTGTGGGTTCACTGGCCTTGTGAAATGGGCCATTGTTTCAGAGGCTGCACACCAGAACAGGAGGTTGCAGATGGAGACAGTAATAGTACAGAGTCCGCATTTGGTAGATCCCAAGAGCTAGTTTGTCACTGGCAGGTATTACTAGGTGTGGAATGAACCGTCCACAGGTGCCCAATCCCCTTTGTGGTCAGCTCCATGGGGGCCAAGCAGCCGTTTGTCACTGTATAAAATGCTTGACTCTTAGAATGAGTAAACATGCTCTCTGGCCTTATTTGCACCATGAACTAAGATGAAGAAATGACTTGATATGCTGTGTAGACAAGTTGTAACTACTGAAGAATTGAGCAAATAAGGCTGAATATTCTTCATTTATGTATAAGATGGGGAATATAAATCTACAAACTGCCATAAATACCATTATCCCATGATTGAATTATTAATCCTATCATCAGGATCCCATAAAAATTTATAGAATGAGAAATATCATTAAGAGAACTTACCTCCCTAGGCTAACCTCCCAAGAATAACTTTTTGGTTAAATTGACAGAACTAAGAAGTCAAATAAAAAATGCATTTTCTGGTCCTGGCCAGATGGCTCAGTTGGTTGGAGCATTTTCCTGTACATCAAAGGGTTGTGAGTTTGATTCCCAGTGAGGACATATACCTAGGTTGGGGGTTCGATCCTCGGGTGGTGTGTATGAAAGGCAATCGAGCGATGTTTCTGTCTCACATGGATTTTTTTTCTCTCTCTCCCCCTTCCTCTTTTTCTAAAATAAATAATATTTTTTTAAAAAAATGTTCTGTGGTTGAGGATTAAAAACAAAAATATACAATTTATGTACTTTTCCCCTGAAAGCCTATGGGGATTACTCCATTGCTTGTAGTAATACATCCATGGTTGGATCCAAGATGTCTAATGATTGTTCTTTCTGATTGGTCAGGGGATTTGGCTCTAGATAACTGCATGACTGCCCCGTGGAGCAGGGACCAGATGTATCTATCTGGCTGTTTGCTGGCATTTTCATGTGGTCTAACTGTATAAGCTGAATATTTCCATGTTTTCATTAGAGTATTGAATGAATAAACCTCATTCTCTGTGGTCATGATTTCAAATTAATATTGGGGACCACCAAAAATATGGTAAAAATAAAAAAATATTGTGTAATGTAACTTGATAACAGCTGATACATGAGAAACTTCACATTATAATAAGGATAGTTGAATTTACTAACTTACTAGGTTTGACACAACCATGGTTTTCTATTTCTTCTCATCTGTTGGACAAACTAGTTATTTCTAAGGAACAGTATTAGTTGCCTTGGTGCCTGGGCTCAGAGGCCTCATTTGTGGCTAGTTAACATTTTGCCAAAAGCTTTGTTAAAGAAAATAGACCATTCTCAAATCTGTGTGGAAACTGTGGGGGTGGGAAGAAGGATCCCTTTCTTACTGGGGAAAAAAAACACCCTAATTTTGCTTTGGTTTCAATACGGTATTCATTTCTTATTTGACCCATAAACAATTCAATGTACGCAGCTTACTCAGTTTGGCATAATGCTTGGTTTTAGGGTATTATGAATAAGAAATAACTAACAATTATTGGAATATTTTTTACATTATTAAATAACACATATTTAAAGAAAATATCTTCTTTGTGTTCAGTTTCTATTTACTAAGGAGAATAAGAATGGTTAAAGGGACCCTCATTCAGTCCTAAACAAGAGTCAACAATGTTTTCTGAGGGTAATCAATCATTTGGAGACTCAACTTGGGGGGTCGAGGAGCTACCATTCAATGTGTCGATAGAAACAACTTCTTCTTCCTCACCCTTTTATCATCTTAACTACCACCTCCTTTTAGGGTTTACAGAGCATGCTTTGTATATGACTTGGGTTCAGGTAATGGAAGTCTTTTACCAATTAACAAGCACTGTTCCTTACAGAAAAATCTCAACGAAGTGCTCACTGAGCCCTGCCCTTGCAAAGCTCGCAGGAAAGGCAGAGCTGTATGGCACAAAGAGCATCAAAGTAAGAATCAAAAGGGCAAGCTGCCCAGCCAGCGTGGCTCAGAGGTTGAGCGTCAACCTATGAACCAGGAGGTCACGGTTTCATTCCCAGTCAGGGCATAAATCTTGGTTGCCAGCTCATCCCCAACCAAGTAGTAGGTGTGCAGGAGGTAGCCGATCAATGATTCTCTCTCATTGATGTTTCTATCTCTCTCTCCCTCTTCCTTCCTCTCTGAAAACAACACACACACACACACACACACACACACACACACCCGTATTTTAAAAAAGGGCAAGATGCTCATCCTAGCTCTTTTCCTGGTCCTGTGATCTTATGTGCACCTTTTCCAGTAGAATAGTGGTAACACAAGTGCTCTGTAGGCCACAATGTGCTGGCAAAGAGAAGGTGTCTGGTATTTGCTTTCACAGAGGCCCTGCCCTGACTGATCCTAATCTCTACACTGTCTACATCGGCACCCGGTATCCAGCCCATCAGCACAGCAGAGACCCCTCCATGACAGCCAGAAGACAGAGCCATCCTCAGAACTGGTGTTTTCCATTCAGACAGTTCATTCGTCCCACCTCCTCCAGCTCCCATCTGCTGTGTGCAGACACCACCACCCTTGGGATGTGACCCAGTTGTTTCCCCACACACAGAGCGTTCCTCCCAGCGTGCACACCCAGGACACGGGAGTGTAGCATGCCCCCTTCCTCTTTCAGGAGTACAGTCCCACAGGCCTCATTGTCCTTAGGCTACACCCACGCTTTGCTCTTTCCTGCTGCCCCCTTGTCCCTGTTGCCTCTCAATGTTCCCATGTCCCAGAGGCGGCAGTGTAATTTCCCTTTCATTATCCGTGTACTCAGGATGTAATTTACTCACTATGACTCATTATGGATTCAAGTGCTTCTAACAACTTGTTTACCAATTAGGAATTGGTGTTGATAATGGTGAAAAAGGACCGAGTCAAATTTTTCACACTGCTCAGTCCCCAGACAGGCCCTACTGGTGAAAAGGAATTGCAGAGAAAGGGAAGGAGGAACCAGAGAGATGGAAGAAAATGGAAAGAAAGCACAACCTTTCAGGAAGGGTTGAAACAACTGGAATTATTTTGGCCTAACGGCAAAGTATGCTTGCCAGCTGTTCCCCATCTTCACAAAAGAAGGAAACAGAGACATGTTTTAAAATGTAGCAAGAGGGATTAAGGTTAGATATAAAGAAGAATTTCTTAATAATGTGGTTAAACATTGCAAGGGTTTACAAAGGAAATCTGTCATTCCTTCTTGTAGCAATCTCTCCATATTAGGATGGATTCCACTTGGGTAGGATGGTGTAAGTAACATATTTCACAATTTTTCTCAAACATCGATACATTCATTTTGGCAAGTAGGCAAATAAGTTGAAGCTGCCATGAATGTTTCTCACTCACGACTGCCTCTATCTCTTTAAGCAACTTTGGGGTTCCCAATTGTGGTAAAATATACATAACATACAATTAAACATTTTAGCCATTTTGAAGTGTGCGGTTCAGTGGTATTAAGTACACATTCACATTGTTGTGCAACCATCACCACTCTCTATCTCCAAAACATTTTCAATCATCCTCAACTGAAACTATGTACACATTAAGCAATATTTCCCCATTACACCCTCTCTCCAGCTCCTGGTAACTGTCATTTTACTTTCTGTTTCTATGAATTTGAGTTTTTTCTACATGGATGGTTACCCTACAGAGTGAACTTCACTTCCCCAACATGAAATCTAAAGTAGCATATGTCCCAGCCCCTTTGGTCAGTGAGGTGAAGAAGACACAGGACCTCCGTTCTGTCAATCAGGCACGACCACATGAGTCCTGGATCCACAGATATGTAATGTGAGAACCAGGTAGGCGATGGCACCATGTGGATGAGACAGGATGGAAATGTTGGTGATGGTACCGGCAGCTTTCCCATGGGGTGGCATGGTTGTGAGGTGGAGGCAGCTTTCAGTGTAGCAGAGGAAACTTGTTTCTGGCATTGGGGTGAAGCATGTCTTTTTCCAGGATAGTCATTTGCTATGACCAGGAGCTGGGATTAATTCCTAAAAGCTTCACTCAGACTCTGTGTCTTCCGGTCTTCCTGTGATTCTAGAATCCACTCAATATGCTCTAATAACCCCATCTCTCTTACACCAGCTACAAAGGATTGTATTGTCTACTTTTAAGAACCTTGACCGACACAGGGGCAATTATCTCTCTATATTGAGTCCTTCCGGGGGTGATATTTTCCTTCCTATAGATGAAGAAAGAAGTCAGTTGGACCCAGAAGGGCCAGACAGTTGATAAAGCCAGAATGTTTTTTCCCGCAGCTTCTCTGTGATGCTTTGATATGGCTGTGTGTGCGTGTGCGTGCATGCGTGTGTGTGTGTGTGTGTGTGTGTGTGTGTGTGTTCGAAGGTTGGGATGAGGAGACACAGGGTTTTGAAATGGGCACAACAGGGTAGGATGGGGGCATCTCCAGCTTCCTCACAGGGACTCTGAGTTGCTCTGCCTCACAGACACTTTCCTGTGGGCATCTACATGTGCAAAGCAGGTCTCCCCTCATCTGAGAAGCATTGCCCCTTCCACTGAGCTAACGGGTGAGCTCGTGTTGTGTGAGAGGTACCTTGGAGAGCTATTTGGTTCAGATACCTCCAGATAATCTTCTGGTTTGCTGTATTTCTCATTTCCACACTCGGCCTTACTTGCCAGCTCCAACCTGGTGCCTCCAATGGGAAGACTAACTCCACCTCCATTTCCACCACCATCTGCAGTTAGTATATTTGGACCTGCATTTTCTCTGTTATATTTCACATGTCAGTAGCCTTTATCCCCTTTTTGTCTTTCAAAATTTGTTGGAAACTCTTCAGATGTTGCCACCTCCATCCCCCATTATATTCTATTATAAGAAATTAATATTTTGCTATATGACCTCTTAAAACCACAGGGATTTCCATGGTGTCTTGAGATTAATAGGGGTTTGTAGTTCATTCTGCCCCCTTGATCTGGAACTAACACCACAAGTATTGCTGGGATCACTGGAGATTATCAGTTAATCATTCATCCCCTCTTCTTGATTTCAAAACAATTGAAAACAAAGATAGTAGTATTCTACCTAAAAAAGAAGGTCTTAGCTATTAGAGGGTATTAATGCTTTGTCTTTTCCAAAAAGGAAACCAAGATTAAGAGTTGTTCGACTCTTCCTAATTTCATCAGCCACTTAAGTTGCTCCTTTGTGGGGGGAAAGAGAAGTAAAATGCAGACAAAATTAGTTTTGCTTGGCCCCAAACCATCACCTGTGAGGTGAGAAATTTGGTAGTTCCCATCTTATGAGCTGAAGTAGGAACATAGGGAATGGATAGTAGGGATGTCCTTTTTCAATTATTGTATAGATGAAGTACCTGAAATTTGGGCAGGTTAACATGTAATAAAATATATAAATAATAAAGCTTGATTCCAGTATTTCAAACTGAAGCCCTTTAATCCTTCTGTGCTACATTTCTTCTCTATAATGTTACTATGACCTCAAACATCAAAACATTAAATCTTCAAAGATCTATTCAGCGAACTTAAAAATATTTTAGCTGTGTGTGCGTGTGCGTGCATGCGTGTGTGTGTGTCGGCCTGCGGACTGAAGGGTCCCGATTCTGGTCAAGGGCATGTACCTTGGTTGCAGGCACATCCCCAGTAGGGGATGTGCAGGAGGCAGTTGATTGATGTTTCTCTCTCATGGATGTTTCTAACTATCTCTATCCCTTCCTCTCTGTAAAAAATCAATAAAATATATTAAAAAATATTTTAGAGTTATACTCTCTCACATAATTACCATACTGTAATTCCTAACATAAAAAAAGAGAACCAATGCAGTTGAGAAATTTCAAAAATATACTGGAAACAAGGATTGTCAAGTTCTCATTGATATGCCATTTTATTAATCAGAATTATTTATTTTACTTCTCAAACTTTTTGATGCATTTTTTTCCTACCATAGAAGATATTTTTATTTTCTGAATTTCTCATTGCAGTCTTTGGATTTGTTAGGAAATAGCTGACTCCATTCCTATAAGTGCCCAGCACTAAATCTCAAGTGTCTGTATTTCTTAGCATCACAGAAAGCACTAAACTGAAAGGGCTCCCTCAGGAGGCACAGGACTCTGCAGACGCTGGGATTTGGCGAAAGTCCACTCTGCGTGTGGATGGCTCCTGACACAGCTCATCTCACGAAATAGCGGTGATGACATTTGGCCATTTTCATTAAGCATCTAATTTTTTTCTTCTGCTCAGCTTGAGATTGGTTTCTGAGTTACAATCCCTGGCAGGACAGCTGAAACAAGAAAATATTAACATGCTGGCACACAGAAACCTCTTTCCTTCACTCTGAGATTCCATTAACGTATCTCTGGCCCTTTCCTGGCAGTTTTTAGAATAGGAATTGCCATGTTATTTGGGGGGAAAGGACAACTAACTGAAACAAAGCTTTCTGTTGTCTTCTCCCTTGTAGCATAAAAATGATAGTCAAAGAGAAGGTATTATTTCACTTGGCCAAACAACACCACATGTGACCTGATCAACTGATAGTTTAGAGACACTATTTCTTACTTCATCCCAGTATCCTTAGGACACCCACAATGCATTACTCTGTGTGCTCAGAAGTGGCATATAAAGATGACCAGAGCCAGGAACCTGCTTTAAAGAAGCTCAGGGTCTAGAGTAGCGGTTCTCCACCTGTGGGTCGCTACCCCTTTGGCAGTCGAACGGCCCTTTCACAGGGGTCGCCTAAGACCATCCTGCATAGCAGATATTTACATTAGGATTCATAACAGTAGCAACATTAGTTATGAAGTAGCAACGAACATAATTTTATGGTTGGGTCACAACATGAGGAACTGTATTCAAAGGGCCAGAAGGTTGAGAACCACTTGTCTAGAGAGTGGGGCAGAAGAATGAACTGTTACAATGTGTGTGCCCCTCAGTAGGACAGATGTACCTCAGGTGAGCATATGAATACAGCGTCGTGGAGAATAGCAGCTTACCTACCGGGTGAAAGAGGAGGGGAGACACAGGGGAGAATCTTTGAACTGAACCCTAAAGAGCACAGACACACTTTCCAGAAAGACAAATAAGAAAGCGCATCGTATGCAGAGGAGCTAGAATATTTGGATAGGGAGGAATGAAAGAGGACTGTGCTCAGAACATGCAGTTACTGCAGCTGGTGCCGTTGTGCAGTGAAGGGAGAACAGGGTGACAGTAGATGGGACCAGGGGACAGACAATGGCCTTGTTGATGTGAGAAGGACTTTATACTTCTTCCTCTAGATTTGTCTTTTCTAACATATGTGAATTTCTTGTGTACTTCTGCATACAGGGATTGCTGCGGGTAGAGGAGATTGCTAAAGGAGAGAGTAAGGAGAATAAAACAATTTATGCTTAAGACAATTACTTAAAATATTCATATACTGCCCTTTTTAAAATTAATTTTGTTTTATTTTTCTGATAACATGAGTCATAAATAGGGACTTTCTGCATAAAATTTTGAGCATTTTCTTAACGTTCCTTTTTTCAAAAAAGGTTTTATGGCTTTTATTTTTATTTTATTAGCAGCCTTTGCTCTGAGAAGAAAATGTTCTTGAGTCATCCCACGTTGGGGCTTTGAATACAAGACAAATGTGAAATACTTCCTGCTCTGTTGTCTTCAGTGAAGGCCAAACAAAAGTAATCAGCTTGGACCCACCCCTGTCAGATGAAAGCCCAGCTGTGTTCCTGTCCGGACTGGGAGCGGGGAGTAGGGGCAGGAGGATGCGCTGTACTCTGTGCTGGAGGAGGAACACTGGGGCCTGTTGTGCAGCTGGCACTGTGGTGGGGAGGCTGGCGTTAGGGGAGGAAGCCTGTGGCTACTTCAAGTACAGGCATTTCCCCTTCAGGGGTGTTGCTGTGCTGCCCGGAGGTTGAACAGCAAAGTGACCAACCACCTGGGCACTGTCAGGGCTCTGCTGTTGCCCACCCACCTTGGATGCAGTGGCCCCTGGCCAGGAAGAGGGCTGCTCCAAGTCTTCTTCACTGCCCAGGAGTGGGGACATCTGTGACAGGTGGTCCCTTCAGAGGGAAGAGATTCTGCTAGGTTTTCCACAGCAAACCAGTGCAAGTGCTGTCCCTGCGCCTGTCCCTTTCGCTCTGCCACCCCCAGACCCTGTGTGGATCTGGAAGGAGTCCAGTGGTGGGTAAACCAACAGGTATACTCATTGCACCAGCAAAGTGGAGCCACCAGCTCGCCAACCCAGTAAGAGGAATCAAACTCAGCCGGAATTCCACAGTCAGCATCGAGAAAGAGCTATTTTAATTCCAGAATTCCTAAAAGTTACGTTTCACTCTCTAGGTATTATTCTCCATTACCAGTGGGAAGGTCCTCATAATATTTTCAAAGCACAGAGCCTCTAGAGGTATTAATCTGACCCCGAGCAAATCATCAGCGTCAGCACTATGGGTGATATGTGGTGAGCTGGGAATATCTAGTCCTCACTTATGTCTAAGACTATGTCCATTCCCTTTGCATGTGGGGAGAAGAAAAGAACCCCATATTCTACTCCCAGATCCTTAGTTGGCGGTCTTTATACACTTTGTTGACCCCCTCAGCTGAGACAGGAATAGAGTGATATGACCTTTTTAGACATTTTATCCGTTGCTGCCTGCCTTACACCCAGCTGTAGGTTTAGTCATTTATCTTCATTAAATATATTTTTCTGAAACTTTGCCCTGCCATTGTTCATAGGCCTAACATTTCTTGTACTCTTATGTTGATGACTCCTTATTACTAAAGAAATTTTCCTGGCCCTGGCCTGTGTGACTCAGTTGTTGAGCATTTTCCCATGTACCAAAAGGTCATGGGCTCAATTTCTGGTCAAGGCACATGCCTGGGTTTCAGGCTTGATCTCTGGTAGGGGGTATGCAGGAGGTAGCCCATCAATGTTTCTCACATCCATCTCTCTCTCTCAAATCAATAAAAACATATTTTTAAAATAAATTATTCTGTATTCTCATGAGTGCGTTTTTCCCATTGTCATGGAACACTGCAGAGGGTTACAATTTACCAGAAGTGATAGCAGGCAGAGCCAACACATTGTGAACTCTCTTCTTAAACTTCCAGAAAATCTGTGTGAGTCTGTAAAGTTAAAACAAAGCAACAAATAAGAAACATGGCCAGTCTGAAAAAGGCTGCAAAACCTTGAAAGATTCTGGCTCTTAGCCGGAATTTACTCCCTGGGAAACCTCAACTAGCCCGTTTTTCCTTGCAGTTACTGGGTTTCAGCTTGCAGGATCATTATAACGTCGCCACACAGAGCTCATGCAGGTTCGTTGGAGGAAGCTGCTTGAACCTTGACAATGTCACTCCGCATTTACCACCCTCAATCTTGTACTGCGAAGCCCCTCTTCCCACATTTCCCCTTCTCCTTCCTACTTTTCTATACTATCCCCACACATTCCCCTTATGGGACCAAGAAGGGGAAAAACCCAAACACTCATCTCTAAAAAAGGTCTTTGAGTTTTCTTACTTGTTGATATTGAAGGGGAAAAAAAATCAATAGGACACTTCCTCCATCCTTTTAAATCCTACCCTACTACTGAGATTTTACTGATTGCCAACTCTGAAAAGCCTTCGGCGAATACTCAAAAACTCTGTGAACATGACTAGGAGAATTTTGATAGATTAAGAACAAATGTTCAGAGTCAAGCCATTCCAAGAATGTTCTGCTTTCTTTCTCTAGGAATATTTCAGTCGAGTTGCCTTTAAGAGACACAATTAGGCTGTGTAACACTTCTGACCCTTGACCTTTAGGATGTGAGATGTTTTTTGGAGTCACTTTCCAGCATGAACCTCTTCTTTAACCACAGCTAACATGGAAAAACTAATCTTTGGATAGCAAACTAATCGTTGGGAAGAAAAAGCTCTAATACCTGTAGTTAGTTTATGTTTTTGTTTTTTTTATTGTAATCTAAGAGAGGCCTGACTAAATGGTGTGTGTGTGTGTGTGTGTGTGTGTGTTTAACAGTAGTGGGTTGAATGTACCCTCCTCCTTTTATAAAGGAGGAGTTAAAATAAATTATAGGAAGATTTGTTTCTCACCCAGAAAAGATTAATTTGGGAGACATTTCTTTTGATGCATTGCTCATAATTAAAGTAATTCTTCATTTTATGTTTTCTTTAAGTAAAAACTTGTGGCTTTACTTAACCTTCCATCAATTAACTCCCTCAAAGCAAAATAACCTTGAACTCCATAAACACACACACTTAATTCTCGACTGACAGAGAAGGAAGCAATGGCTGCCCCTGCTCTGTAGGGACTCCAGCAATATTGCAGCTCCAAAGCCAGATGCCCTGTGTGCCTCAGTCTCCAGTTTCCCACTTTTATTGACAGGGTTTTGACTTTGAAATCCTGCCTTCCACATTTTACCAATGAACAAAGCCATATAATTCTATAAAAATTATGCTGGCATGGCTCAGTGGTTGAACATTGACCTGTGAACCAGGAGGTCACAGTTCAATTCCTGGTTGGGCCACATGCCCAGGTTGCAGGCTCGATCCTCTATGTGGGGCATCTGATCAATGATTGTCTCTCATCATTGATGTTTATATAACTCTCTCCCTCTCTCTTCCTCTCAGAAATCAATAAAATATATTTTTAAAAAATATTCTGGTAGAAGTGTTTGCAGAGGATCATTCTTCATTCAACAACTATGTTTTAATCTTTTTTATGCGAGGCACTGAGGACATGATAGTGAGCAAAATGAGCTTGGTGGCTTCTTTCATGGGGCTCATAATATGGTAGGGAAAAGAAAATTAAGCAAATATTTAAAAATCATTACACATAGTAAAACAGCTAATTTACAAAGAAAATCCTGAATGCTATGAGAGTGCCTCATTAGGGAACTTGATTCTCTTTCTTTCTTTCTTTCTTTCTTTCTTTCTTACTTTCTTTCTTTCTTTCTTTATTTCTTCCTTCCTTCCTTTCTTTCTTTCTCACATATTTATTTATCTATAGGACAAGGAAGTGTTTAGGGAATTTTGTCAAATTGGAAAAGTCTTTCCAGAAATGTCTTAACTAATTTCAAAAGGATGACTGGTATGTTCATACAGTGGAATTCAAGATAGCGATTAAAAACGAATGAGCAAGAACAGCATGTATCAAATCCAGAGACCAAGGATTCCAGCCTCTGGCTTTCAGATTGGGTGGGTGCTAACAGGAAGAGCAGAGCTTTTGTGAGTATCTGGCCACTTTACAAGGGCTGCCCTTGCCTTCAAAACGGATTCTGATGTGAGAGGTTCATGGATACATTTTGGCCACAGGAAAGACAGGGGAGGAGAGAGACATTCTAATCCCTGAGCTACTTTTTAAGTTTAGACATACAACAGAAATTCTGAATGCTACACATGTAATTTATGGGCACTAAAAGGAGACAACCAAAATTCCCCCATTCTCTAGCTTTCTTTTATGTACTTCAATGCAAAAGGCTGGAAATGGCACAGCTTGGTCTGTGCTCATAGGGGTGATTATCTCATCAATTCCTCCCCTCCTCAGCTTTGCTTGCTGTGGTGCTTTCATTGCCTGGGCCCAGAGAACGCAAGCATAGGGCCCAGGAGAGCCACCTGTTTTCATTCATTTGATGTGTTATAATTTAAAGTATTATTAAAAGAAGAAAGCTAAACTCATGTTCTATGTTTATTAAAGAACATGATTGAAACCAGATGTAAATATTTTATTAGTATTTTGTCTTACTCTACTAATAATTGCATGTTTCTAATGTTAGCCATTAGTACACCCCCCAAATTAGGTAATAATTGTTGTTACTACTTATTAGGTACAAAACTCAACTTGAGATCATAAATGTGATTATAATGTTAGGCCATCATATTTTGATTAATCTATGTCCCCAACTAGATACTAAACCCTTAGGTGGCAGTCCCAGCCCAGCATGTACCAACCACAGTTGACATAATGAGCCATCATAGATGATTTTGAAAACATAGAAAATATTCTTTGTGATAGTAAAGGGCAATAAATAAAAAGCTGTTTTATAAGATAAAATAAACACAGTGGCAGGTAAAAATTAAGGCTACATTTTTTCTAAGTTTGGGAGATATGACTGTAATACCATTAGGATGTTTATTTCTTTTTTCGTTTTTTAAATATGAAATGCTTAATAATTTGTATAACATCCTTGCACAGGGGCCATGCTAACCTTCCTTGTATAACTTGAATTTTAGTCTATGTGCTGCCAAATGAGTACAGTAGGGCCTTTGGTTCAACTCGGTGCCAGGAATAGAATGGGCCATCAGTAAATGCATTTTGAAAGGATAAAAATGCTTTGTATACTGATACCCACTTGGCTTAAGGCTTAGTACATTCTCATCACTCCATTTAGTTTTATTTTGGGCCACAATAAGTTATAGATACACTGATCCTGTAAAAAAATTAATTATAACAAAGTAATGGAAACAGAAGACCTGAGCACTTTTTCAAGCTCTGAGTGCAGGAGCTTGGAGGTTAGAGGATAGTGAAGGCTCCAAGGCAGAACCGGGCTGGCTCACAGCAGACATCTTCCATGTCTGTCCCTTTCCCTCTTCTCTTGCTTTCTCTCCTGAGTGACTAGTCCAAAAATCGAGAAAATTTCCATGTATAAAAGAGGAGCTAATCCTGTTTGGATCCAAATATCTTTAAAACTGTAAGCTGAGCAGATCTGAGCTTTGCTAAATCAGTCTACATGTTAGCCATTAAATATTGGCCATAAACTTATAACCAGGTAAGAAATGTAGACTAGAAGGGACAATTTAAGGAAAAGTTAGTCAATGGCTTTTGCTGTCATAGTCAAGGACAAAGTGGGTGGCGAATAGATTTGAAGCAACCCTTGTCCGAGATTGTGAAAATGGACAAGTCATTCATGTTTTGGGGAAAATGTCACTTGGCATCTGGCCATGGTAATTTTGGTCTCAATCATACCAGACTTCAATCAGAGTGAGTAACTTCCCTGTAGAATTTGATGTCTGTAAAGCAATCAGAGCTATTTGTCTGATGGACATACGCTAGAGGAAGACGGGCCAATCTACTCCAAATATCTCACAAAGACTCTGTCACCTTTACTTCCCTCACGGTTTGAGTTTGCAGGTTTCTACCTGTCTACATTCATAATAACACAGTGAAAGAACAACTCAAGTTCTTAAAAAAGGAATAAAATTGCTTGAATGTAATCTTGACTTTATGTGAATATTTCTTTTCAACCAAATAGCTTCCTTTGCTGATCTGTCCTCCAACTGACATAGTTGACAGCAAAGAAAGCCTTCCAGTTTCAACACGTTTGCCTGCTCACTTCTGCCTTTGAGCCTGCGGTTTGTCTTGACACAACGAACAAACTCCAAGCAGTTCAGAAAATAAGAGATGTGTTTGGGAGAGAAAAGTATGAAAACTGCTATTTATTTTAAAATGGCAGGTTGAGAGTTCGCATCTTTTGTGTTTGAGAGAGACTCACCAATCCAGGGTGCAGAAGAAACATTATTTGGTATAACTGCTATCCTTATTTCACAGAGCCAATAAAAATGTCCTCATTTCAAAATTTAGTATTTTGATAATTAAAAGTTCTTTACCTAAGCAAATGAGCTTGTCTTAAGAAGGAAAAGAAATTAACCTGGTAATGACATCCATATCTTTTCGGTTCATTTACATGTGTAATGTGAAGGATTACCATCTCTTTAACTCTAGTGGGCTCAGGTACTTTAGAGATCTTTACATACTGATATTCTCCTCTCTATTTCCTCTTAAAGTATTTATCAGAAGACAATGGCTTGTTAATTAAGCTCCTCTTTCTCCTCTATGCCCTAGAGTGGGATTCTCAAAGGAAGTCCAAGTACTCCCTGCATTTGAATAAGCTGCAAAATTTATTAGAATGCAATAATTTATTACAAATGCCGATTCCTGGGTTAACTGAAGACATGTTATAGTGCAATGAGACAGTAAACCAAGGAGGAAAATGTGAAATCTAGCAAACAGATGATCCAGGCCAGGAGAAGACTGAGCTCTAATTCATTCTTAGAGGAGGATAATGGAAGGCTTGGGAAAGGTATCAGAGGAAAAACAGAGATTTAATACTACTCTTGAGATAGTAAAACAATTTAGGATACAGAAAGGGCAGGCCATGTAAGAAAAAAAGAAAAGCAATTAGGAATTCTAAGAAAACAAATAAACCAGGTAAGAAACTAAGTATAATAATCATAGTATACTACTTGGCATTGCAATGGATACTATTTATATGTCACCAGAATGCGAATGGTGGTTAATGACTTAAGCTTTAATAGACAACCTATCGAGAGAGTGTTATACATTTGTTAGGAACACAAGCCCTAAAATTTTTATTGGCTTTATGAGTCCAGAAATTTACTTAATTTCTATGTTACTCAGTTTTCTTTCTGTAAGATAGAAATAATAATCGTTACCTATTTTATAGTCTTATTGTGGAGTTTAAATAAGTTACTTTACACAAAGCACTTGTAACAGCGATACACATAGAAAGTTTCCATATAAAAAAGAGAAGTATCATTTTGTTTTCATACAGAACAAAAATGAAATGTTATTAAATTTGACAATATAAATGTATAAGTCCAGATGGCTGAAAGTGAGGAAGAATAGTGAAATGTAGTCAAAAGATACTGTTTATAGTTGATAGAAACAGAAATAAGTAACAAAAAAGGAAACTAAAAGAAAAGCAAAATTTAGCAATGTAATTGTGTAAATGGGTTAAATCATAATTCATCATAGCAGGAAGCTAATAATGGATTGTGGCTGCAATTTATAAATCAAAAGCTAGCATTCAAGCTTATAATATAGAGATATAGGAGGGAAAAACAGAATAGCCAAAAGAAAAAAAAAGTGGTTCTCTTGAAGGATCAAGAAAGATAAATACATTAACCTATAAATATCTTATAATTTTGTCAATTATACCTCAAAAAGCTGAACAAAAGGAAGGTAAAGGGGTTCACAGTGGGTGGTGGTAGCAAAAGATTATAGACAAGAAATAAAATTAAAGCTATGATATCTAGAATTCATGCTCAGAATTTCAGGAAATTTGAGAGCTTGGGAAATATGAAAATCATTGGTAAAGAATGCCAATTTCTGGACAAAATTAGATCATTCAAAATTATCTAATAATGATCAGAAGAGACAAAAATAGTGTTTACTTTTATTGATGAAGTCAAGCAAAAAGCACAGTACATGTCAAAAACAAGTGAGGCTTAATGCCAATCACTTTTATTTCCCACATCCCTTGAAATCATCAAGAATGCTTTGGAGAAGTGTTGGACTGCTGATTTCAAGCTCTTTGGGAGTAGCTTTTGCTGTCTAGTCTGCTCTTCTCCTTCTGGTCTATTTCCTGGCTCTTGAAGATTTTTGCATTATTAGATTTCCATTCCTGTGTTCCCAAAAGATGAGCAATTGACAGTCAGTCCTGGAAACCTGATCTTCATCCTGAATCTCTGCTCAAAATACAGATGGGTGATATGAACACTCTTCTTTTATTAAGAAAACTAGAGGCCTGGTGCACAAATTTGTGCACAGGTGGGGTCCGGCCAGCCCAGCCCCGATCGGCCCCAATTGGGGCTGTGCCAGCTGTGGGGCAGGGGCCACGGGAGGTTGGCCAGCCGGCCCCACCCCTGATCAAGCTGGTTGGCCAGCCACAGTGCGCGTCATAGTGGCCAGTCATTCTGGTCATTCTGGTCATTCCGGTTGTTCTGGTCTTTCTGGTTGTTTGGCTTTTATATATATAGGTGTGTAATGTATACTTAAAATAGCAATGCTTGCTCTGGTGAATTTCATCAATGCATCTTAATCTAGACCTCACAGAACATGTATGTTTTGGCTGTTTGATTTCTTTATTCTTTGGTGAGTATTTAAGACTTTAAAATTCATAATCTTATTAAGTTGTTTGAATAGATTAGAGGCACCAATGATGAAAATACTTCATTTGCCAAAGATAACCAGAGTTTCACAGAAACTGTAAGAAAACCTCACCCTGGCAGCTTTTGTTGGATTCCTAGGAACAATATTCGTGTGTGTGTGTGTGTGTGTGTGTGTGTGTGTGTGTTCAAGAGATTGACTGAGAAGTGTTGCCTGTTGAAAAGACAAAATTTCTGCCACTCTTGGTACAGGATGGTTCATATAAAATTTCTAGCTTTAATGAAAGGTAAGAATGTAAAATAATATAAAGTACTTTTGGAAGTAATCTTATCAGTGGTTTATAGCTCCATTCTCATTTCTTTACAATTACATGAAGTTACCCCATCATCCCTTTCTTTTCTTTCCATCACATAGGATTTAGCTGACCTTCATGCTTAGGGGGAACATGTGACTTCAAAAAGTGTATGAAGGAACTGTTTGCTCCTGATGACCCTCCACTGCCTGCTTTAAGGTTGGTAGTTCTTATTCTGGGGATGCAGCTCTTGTGGGGTCAGAAGCAGAAAACTCAGGTTGGAGAAGAGAGCTACAAAGGCTGCCACAAGCATGTTCATAATGAAGAACAAGGAAGGCAATGTGGCTGCAGCTTAGCTGGGGAGAGAGTCCCAGGAAGTGAGGCTAGAGAGTTACACAGAATGGGGGGGTAAGGGGGATAGATTTTGTAGGGCCTGGGAGGCTTTGAAGGACCTTTACTTTGGGAAAAATAGGAGGATATTGAAAAATTTTAGAAGACTATGAGGTTTTTAAAGTTTCACTCTGTCTGCTCATTGAGAGTAAACCATATTGAGTAAGAGTGAGGCAGGGAGGCCAAAATAAGGCTGCTTCAATAAACTAGGCTATAGATGATGGTTGCTTGAACCAGGAAGGTGGTGGTAAAGGAAACAAAAAGTATTAGATTCTGGATCTATTTCTAAGACAAAAGCACATATGTATTTATTGGTTACTCTGAAATGCCCAACAAAAAGAAAATTAAAGTGAAGTTTCAAAAACAAAAAACAAACAAACAAACAAACCCAAACAACAACAACAACAACAACAAAAAAGATAGAAGCAATAGGATATCTTGATCATTTGAATATTGGGATATATGAGAAAGAGAGGAGTCAAGGGTGACTCCAAGATCATGGCCTGAGCAACCGGAAGGATGGAATTGCCATTTACTGATGGACATGTATATCTTCATGTAGAGCAGGTTGGTTTAGGGAGATTAGAAGCTCAGTGTAGGAAATATCAAATTTGAGAAATCTGTTGCAAATACAAACAGAAAGTTGATATGAGTAACTGTGAAGTAAATGTCTAACTTTTTAATATTTATCACAAAAAGGGAATTCACACAGATTAAATAGCACCAGATAAATTTATAGCCTGATAATAATCTTGGATCTTTCATATGAAAATGCTATGGCAGATCTGTTTTTTGTTGTATTTGTTGAATAACAGTTATGAACATTCTAAAAAGATTCTCAAAATAAAGCATAACACTGAAGCTTAAAGATAAAATCTCTTACCCTTGCTCTCAAAATTGACACCAATGAGCCCCAAAAGCCCGAGGGTCCTTACTATCAGATCATCCATTGTTATAATAAAGCATGTCATGTCAAAATTCATCAGGCATTTTCACAAAGCATATTTTACACTTGACTTGCCCCTAAGCATTAAGATATTTTTCCCTGAAGCCACCTGTAAAGTTAGATTAGATAATTCTAAGAGTTTAATTTTAGTCAGGTGTGCTGACAAGTACAAACAATAAATCCTTGGGAAATTTCAAGATTTCAGTTGTTTTTTGTCTATACAAGTGGAATGAACCAAAAAAAAAAAAAAAAGCAGAATTTAACTTACTCATTTTTCTCTTTCCTGAAAAATCTGTAGCCAGTGTCTGTGATTTGGAAGAGCCCTACTCTCTGCTTTAGGGCAAATGCACAGTGGAGAAATAAGTTCACTAGAAGAGACCCTGAGGGGCTTGAGAATTTTCACTGCGGCCCTTACATGTCCTCAGTCCCTGCAGCTGTTCCCCATCCCCTCTCACCAATGACTTTATCTCCTAACTCACCCTCCTCTTCACTCTGGATAAGCTCCAGGCTGTCCAAATACCCAGACTGCAAGAACAGCAGCTTTATTCCCATTTCTGAAACTAGCAAATGCCCACTGGCTTCCTACTGCTGAAGTCCCATAAAACCTTTCACCCTCTCTACCCAAATTAGAACACTCATGCGTGGACTTCTCATGCCTGACACTTTCAAACAAAGGTTTATGCTAACTGGCCCATGAAGCCCTGTGTCCTATAGAATTTCATTAACCCCATGCTAGGGCCTCTCCTCCTCACAGAGTTCAATTGTTGGTGGCAAGAGGAGAGACAGGAAGGAAGTTGGAAGATGTGCATTCCAGGACAAAGGAGAAGCATAACTTAAGTGAAGAGGCTCTTTGATGTGATGAATAACTCCAGTTGTCTAATGCACAGAACATTTGAAGGCAAATAAATGTGAAAACAGACAAGGAGCAGATCCTATAGGGCTTCACATGTCCAGTCCAAGAGTTTAGGATGTGTTTGAGAAGTATAGGTAGTGAGCTGGGCGATGACATAATAACTAACATGGAAAGAATTAACACAGGACACTCTTTTATAGTTTACTAAGTTCTTCCCTATGTATGATTTCATTTAACTATTGATTTTTCTTCATGAATTTTCTTCTGGCACCAATGTTTCTCTTAATCACAGAGAGGAAATGCAGGAAGAAAAAGGAAAGCTAGAGTATACCATGAACTTTGTGAGAATCGGTCCTTATTCTGATGTGTAATGCTATAACCCAGCACCCAGCACTGTAGCTGGCTCCTGGTGGGTTTTCAATAAGTGTATGTGGGCCACACAGGTGAAGTATTACCAAATTGCCCTTTAGTAGGCAATATTCCTTTGTCTACCAAGACAGACTCTCTTTGTAAGTATGCATTGAAAGAGAAATGCTGGGGAAAGGAAAACAAGAAAAGTGTGCAGAGAGAACTGGCTTGTTTAATTTCCAATAGTGCATTTTGCTTTGACACAATCTAAAAAAAGGGTAAAAGGAAAGAAAAAAAAATCCTGTTAGTGAGATTCATTCTCATAGCCCTGTGGCTTTGGCTTCTTTTTATGTTTTTAATGAGTATCATTTGTTAAATTTATCCATTGGCTGTCAAAAATTCCACCCTTTTATTAATTTATAACCAGAGGAAATTCCTGGGAAATTTTGAAGTTTTCCGTTATCCAATATTGGGATGAGCCATGGGCTGCACAATGCTTACATAACCTTTAGAGTGAAGTCAAGAAAAATAAAAAGCAACTCAAATGGCAGTTTTATGAGTTTTGCAGGGTGGGTTTCAAGATGATGCTTTGATTCTGCTATTGAAATCATAGTTTATTTTCAGCACTGGCTACGTGGAAGAATTGTTTTACTTTTGGCCCATCACACATAAACATAATGGACGGAGTCTAAACATGTTTCCTTTAAACCACTTCAAAATCCTTTGTGGATCCAGGATCAACCAATCACAAACAAATACATGAAAGAAGAAGTTGAATTTTGTGCGACAATTTAGCACATAATACAAAAAACGATCTTAATTATTAGTAAGTATATACAAATGGGCCTATTTTCCCTAAATACTTAAATGGCGGCGGGGGGGTGGGGGCGCGAATTCAGCCTTGGAAAGAGATGTGGGTCAGTGACAATAAGTCAGTTCACTCCCTCAAATACAGATAAAGAATATTATTGTACCCATACAGCTATACAATAGTCTCCCCGTATCCACAGAGGATATATTCCAAGACTCTCAGTGAATGCCGAAGACTGAGGATAGTACCAAACTTGTATATACTATGTTTTTCCTATACATACATACCTATAGTAAAGTTTAATCTGTAAATTAGGCACAGTAAGAGACTAATAACAATGACTAATAATAAAACAGAACAATTATAACAACATACTGTAATAAAGTCATGTGAATGCATCTCTCTCAAAATATCTTATTGTAAAGTACTCACCTTTTTACTTAAAGGAGTCACTTTATGGCTTCTCTTCAGCATTTCTGAATCGCTAGCATTATTACTCCTGAGCTTTGGGGCCATTATTAAGTCATATGTGGGTTACTTGAACACAGGCACTGTGATATACGACAGTTGAGCTGATAGCGGAGAAGGCTATTAAGTGGCTATAGGCTGGGCGGTATATACAGTGTGGAGAGCTAGTATTTCCACAATTTTGAGCCAATCAGACTTCCTAGGCTGCTTTCTAAACTAAAATGAGGACAGGGATTTCTTCTGGGAGACCTGAAGGGCAAGCAGATGAACAACCCTGATATGGAAAAGCTATAGATATTACAAGCCCAACCCCCAGCTGACCGAAGCTATGCTCCTTTTATATAACTTGACTTGAAAATGGAGAGGAATTCTCCCAAATTATCAATCTGTGGAGAGCTCCTTGGGGCATTTACATACCCTTTATCTGCTTTACAGAGGCAAACAAAAACAAACCAAAAAAAAAAAAAATCAAGTAAAAGCAAGAATGGAAGTGGGATAGCAAATTCTGGCTACAAACCACAAAACCCATAATTTTACACTCTACAAGCATCTAAATAAACAAAATCATGCAATATAAACACTGCTGATAAGGACTACCACAGTGTTTAGTAGCCCTAGGGGAAATGAAAAGACAACATAAATACCTATTGTCACAAAAGAAACATTCTCTACAGTTTTAGAAAAATTATTATTTTTAAAGAAAGTAAGTGATGTCTCTCTAATTTCCCATTTAAAGTAAGAATCATAAACAAGGACTCGAATTCAGGAAGATAAAGATGTTTACAAATCAAGAGTATCTGTAATTCCCAGTAAAGAGTTCAGTTTGAGTAACTTTCTAAAACTTAAAAGTAGAAAATAATCAGCAAATACAGGGTGCCCTTACTCAATGCTATACAGAAAGCTAACTCTGGGTCCAACACTGAACATGAGGGTGGATTTCTTGATGTAGATCCCTTTTCATATATCCAGAGCCATGAGCATGTTTTCACTGTCAGACAATATAGTGACGATTCTTGGTTCAGAAAAGATGGTCAATCAAAAGTGATTTAAGATCTTTTCCTGCTAAGCACTAGTATACTGTAGTATCTCTAACACCCGTTCTTGCAATAGCATCTCTGGGGACTCAGTCAAGGGAAATTCTGGTAGGGTCCCCCACAGAAGCTCATGCCTCTTGGTGACTATTACTCACCTCAGCAACTTCACCATACTTGCAATGCATTTTATTTCTTTCTTTGCCACTATGGTCTCTGCCACTATTTCCCCCACCCCTCAAATTCTTTCTACCTGTAGCTTTACACTTCCTTATAGTCACTTCTTTTCTCCTTTCTTTGTGTCTTTCAACTTCTTCTCCCATTTCCAATTACTCATTCCCTCTATATATCCCATTCTCAAGTTTTCCAAGAGGGATATTTTTGGTCCTGGTAGTTGGTATTAACCTTGATGGGGATTGGGAGGGCAGGGAGGAGGCGGGGGGAACTTACAGGCCAGGCTACCTCGTTAGTTATTGCCCAATCTATACATGGTCTCTTCCTGAGTCTGAAACTCACTCTGGGCCTAATGAGCAGTTCCTAGGATGGCAGGTTCATATATTGTCATTTTCTTAATGGAATTTGTGGCATGAGGGCCACTTGAAGCAATCTAATCTCATGCTGTGTAGTCAATTCCTCCATGACAGCTGCTATGGGAATTGTGTAGAAAACACAAAACTTTTCAGATCATTTGAAGACTCAGAAATTAAATACAAGAAGAAATTGTGAACAGGCAAGACTTACATGTCTAGTCATTCCAATTAAAAAAGAAAAAAATCCTTGCTCTTTCATGCCTTCTCACTATTGCCCCATTTCCTTTCCTCAGCTTTGCAAGAATCACCAGCACTCTCATGTCTATTATCCAGCTTTCCATTTATTCTTCAACTTATCCAGCTTGCCTTCCACTCCCACACCCAGTCAACTATAGTTATTCTCGCTAAGGTCACCAGTGACCTACATATAACTCCATACAATGGACACTTTGAGTTCTCCTCTTATATGATCACTGTTAAGAAAAATTATCCAAAAATCAGAAATAGACAAAAGAGCTTACTGGTTGTCCTTTTAGCAGAGTGGTAGGCATGGTATAGCTCAACTGAGTATTATATATTCTACAGTGGTATGTACCTTTGATTAAGTTTTTATTGACTAGGCTATTTTGCAACTCAGAGGGGTAGAGATTAACTTGTAGAAAGAAATATCAAAGCAAGTGATTCTTGACTGAGAGAAATGCAAATGATCCCTGCTAATGCACTGAATTAATTTGGTTTAGAATAGATGCAATTCATTTCCATCAGGTAGAAGAGATAACCCCAAGCATTATAGATTATTGTCCTGTAGGATAACAAACAAGTTTTTATTTGTTTACTTAGTACATTAATTTTAGCATGCCCTTGAAAATTTAAATCTCTGATCTTCATAGACAATTACTTTGAAGCTGCAGGGTGGCTGAGGCCTATCTTATTCAATACACATTGAGGGTCCAAGAAGTCTGTGGGGAAGAACCCACCCCAAAGAAATGAAGAGAAGCAGAGAAGTCAATGAGCTGATATGGGAAGGGTGAGGTGCTTCTGAACACAATGTCCACCTAGATTATGCCCTGGTCCAGCTCCTATGAACTCATGACTGAGTCTATAAAGGGTAAAATTTTAATAAGAGAAAAGTAAACATGAAAAATCTGTTTTCCCTTAGATGTCCCTAGGGGTCCAGGCATCAGGCCCACAGGCACCAGGAGTGGCACTTGGGAGAGTGACAGCAGTAGTAGCAATGCAAGCTGCAATACTAGGGGAAGCAGAGCTCCCTGCAGCTGTGGCTGGATGTCAGTGCCCTTGACATTGGGTATCATTACACTTGGGAGATCTAGTGACATCTTTTCCTGCAGGCAGGAGCCGTCTCAGTCTGGAAGATAGTGGCAACAGCAGAAGCAGCTGCTGCGATGTTTTTGGCGGGAGGCACAGCTGCTATTCTTGGCATCAGCTGCAGCCAGAGTGTTCATCACAGGGATTCAAGACAAAAGAGGGATAGAATTCAGATATGTCATGGCAGTCAAGAGGCTTAGTGCTCAGCACACATGGGGGAAACCCTCTGGGAACTCCAAGCTCTTGGTGAAAAAGCTGAGGGAGAAAGCAGTGTCTTCTGAGCACAAAAGGGTGGATTTTGACAAATTCTATCTGACTGCTGATATTCATGTCCTGTCCCCAGGCTGGTACGACTTGGGAAACACAGGTCACATACGTGCCATACTCACCAGCACCTACATCTTCCTGGCTGAAGTCCCTCAATGATGCTAGTAGAGAGTTAAAGGCCAAGACATCTTTGCTGCCAACATGCTACTTTGAGCCACACTCAGTGGTGCTCTGTCATTTCAATGAGCGATGTCAAGACCAGTATTGGTAGCAGTGCAAGGGTTGACCTCTTAGTGAGCATGAAGAATAATCTAAAACTTTCCCATGCTGAACAGGCCATTCCACTCTGCAGGCCGGCCCTATGCATGGTGTCTTTCTGAGAAAAGCAGCTGCAGGGGGATCCCCTGGGCACAGAGACTCATGCTTTCTGCCAGGTGACCCTGTGCTGGTCACAATGAGCTGGGCCAGACACTGATGCCTGATGCAAAGGCAGCCCATTTAGAGGCGACTACAAAAGCTCTTCAGTACGGATGGTGACAGGCCGAACTAATCAGATTCTCTCTCTCGTTGAGTTTGAATGCCAGATATCCAGAGCGATTTGGCCGAATAAAGTGGCCCCGGATGAAGGACATGGGGAGTAAGAAGGCAATAAGGAGATGTCATGTGCCAAGAGCAAGAAGATACCCAGAAGCAAGATAATAACCGTGGAGAGAACTAGTCAGAGTGGTTAAGTAGTCTCAGAAAGGAAAGCAGAGAAAATCTGAGTAACCAGTAGGAGTATGTAGGAGTGGAGGAATGTCATTTTATCAATCCTGTTCTAGTTCTTTGAGGCCTGAACAAGCAGCTGCTATTAGCAAACAGTCAAACACATAATTAGTTGAATATAAATGAATAAAACCATGGTAAAGTCGAGAGAGGAATCAAAGTATTTGAGGGGCAGATCACTTTCATATACAAATGAATGATCAGAAAATGCACACTTTTCTTTGTTCACATATGCAGCAAAGTATTTATAGGTAGGTCAGATAGCCCACACTTCAAAATATGTCATATACTGGCATATAAAAATAAAACTCTTTTGTTACCTTCTGGTATTTTTATTACAGTAGGTGTCCTTGTCTTTAAAACCCCACCTCAAATTTCTCTGTTCCTTGTAACCTGAAAGAGCGTAGTTTTCTCATTTTGCCATGCATCTTTAAAAATAAAATCCTATAACCTGAGTAACTTGAGTGAGTCTCCATTCATAGCAGCCTAAAACAATATAAGGCAAAGGAGAAGAGGGAGGGGAATGGGCGGTGAGTTTGTGTTGCCAGCTAGAAATTATGCATAGATACATTTGAATAAACTTTCTGAAATAACCAACAGGAAAAACAAAATTAGTCTTCAATGCCCACCTCCCAATTTATAATTTAAAGTTTCTCCCCGTTTCCCACAGCTACTTGACTCACTTCCCTAACAACAGCTTATACCATACGATTCCTATTAAGTCAGCAGCAGTCAACGTATGATCCAATAACACTTCACCTTCGTGAGGTGCTGATGGATCAGGACAACATGCTCACACCTTTCAGACATTCCCCTGGGAAACACAGAGTGTAAAAATAGAATGAACCACCAACTGTGTTCACCAATTCTAATTTACAATGAGGATAAATGTTAGACATTAAAGGTCAGCATCTTTTCTGGGACACTCACTGAAGCAAAATGCCTATAGCATTTAAAGGAGTTGCATTTTAAAACCATGCCTTTAGATTTGGTCATTTCTTTGAGTTGCCAAAAATACTGTTCCTATAAAGTCAAAGTTTAATTCAGTTCTTGACTGAATGATTCTAAAGTGTATCTGGAAGAATAGACAAGTAAGACTGAGCAATAAAAAGAGGATTTGTGACCTTTCACCTGATAGATATTAAATTGTATTATAAAGCCATAGCAATGAAAACTTTGTGGTTTTGGTATAGACTTTTGATCTGAGATAGTTTTGTATACTCACACCAAAATGATCCTGTAAAAGTGTAAAATACACTTTTTTTTATTACCAAGTAATGTGTACCAAAGACATCCTTGATCATTATTCTATCTCTAATCCTTACACCAATGGTGGGGAACTCTTACTTTATTCAATGCAATACTGTTGAGATTTTTAAAAATTAAATATGTATTAATTTTACAATCATATCAATTTAATAAAATATTATAAAAGTCTGTTACGTTAGCCTCTAAGAATATATGTATCCTATCTTTCCTAATCATGATTATAAATTTAATGTAGTTCACATGTCATTGAAATATTGAATAAATGTTAATGATTTGTTTAAGGTCTATATATCTCCCCTCCTCACATCTCTACCATCACGTATTTACTTTACATTCATTTAAATACATTTAGAATAATGAGGGAGTATACAAAAGCAGAGATATATCTCTTTTAGATCTTCAAATAAGTGCCATTAGTAAACATTCAAATAATTTATTAATTAAATTTAAATGAATAAGGCCCTAGTAAAGTCAAGAGAGAAATCAGAATTGAGCAGCATACCATTCAATACACAAATGAATTCTCAGAAAATGCAGACTTCTTTGCTTATGTGATGAAATACTCATGGGTGGAACAGAGAATCCATCTTTCAGGATATTATGTACCAATGTAAAAAAACTTCTGTTATTTCCTTTCCTAGGTTATGAGGCAAGGCTATACATCCCGGTTGACAAGAGTGGGGATTTTCCCTACGCAGAAAAAATATAGTTCTACTCTAAGTTTTCCTGGGAAATGGTTACTCTTAGAGCAGAAATGAGTCATGGAGAGGCCTAAAGGGTTTCATTACTGAGTGTGGAAAAGTGAGGGAGGAGTGTATGGCAACAGGGTGGGTATCTGGCCCTGACCTATAAAGACAGATGAGCAACTGGGACACTGGTTCCATGTTTTGCATGGTGGCAGTTGCTATAACAAGACAAATAGTGCATTTGGTGGGTAATCTCTGGGTAGTAAGTCAAGTTCAGCTGTTGTGGGAACCTCCAGTCTTAGGGGTATGTCTGAATTTTACACCACTAGTGGACGGTACAATCACTCGGCAATGGAGCCCTATTTTCTCCTCAGGATGGAGGGAAGCATCAGCAGGGGACATCAGAAAAGGACAACTGTGCCCAAGGACGGCTCAGGAACAAAGAGAGAGAATCTATTTCATACTATACTCACATGAGTTATGCATGTAATGATTGCTCTTTAGGCCGTATAGAAGCATCCTCCCTTTAAAGCAGTCACATCAATGTAGTCCCATCAAAATGACAGCCACAGGTGCATAGTATCACAATCTCACATCTTGATCGGAAAAAAAAACCAGAATACTATGTGAGGTTTTAATTCAATTTAACTTTCCTCCCTCATGACTCTTTTTTCAAATAAAATCTGACACAGGGACCCAACTCTCTGTACAAAGATAAAGCTGGTTTAGAAAAAGGAGGTCCGGGAGACTTGGAACCTCCACAATCTTCTCTCCACCACTCTCACCTTTACTCACACATCAAAGGATGTGAAGAGCTCTCAGAACTCTGAGAGTTGATGTGGAAAAAAAAGTCACTGGAACTAAGTCTAGAAACAAACCAAAGAATATTTGGGAATTTGTTATATAATGGAAGTGGCATTCAAAAAAGTAGGGGAAGAAAATAGAGACTAAATAAATGAGGAGGAGGAGGAGGCAGGGAAAAATCTGGCAGATGTTACATCAAAATGTTACTTGTGGTTATTTTTTGCTGATGAAATTATAAGTAATTATTTTTAAAGATTTTTTTAAATCAACTCTTAGAGAGAGAGGAAGGGAGAGGGGGAGAGAGAGAAGCATGGATGTGAGGTAGAAACATCATCAAACCGACAACCTCTCCGTGCATGGGATGACGCCCAACCAACGGAGCAACCCCAGCCAGGGCTATCAGTGATTTTAAACGTTTTGCTTTCCATCTTTCTATATTGTTGGAACAACTACAGGACATATATTGCTTTTGTAATGTGAATTAAAATATAAACAAGCAAATGTGAAACGTAGAAGTATCTTGCTGTGCTTTTTATTTTTATTACACACAGAGGGAAAAGTAGATCGGAGAAAAGCCACAGTGTAAAATAAGGCAGATAGCGGCATATCTGAGAGTTCCGTACTGTCACAACAGTGAGAGAGATGCCTCTAAGTGAGAATGAAATCAGTAGCTAACACTTATTCCACATTTGCTCATTCTCTGCTCACAGAGCCCTTGGCATCCAGGGCAGACAAGGGGCGGTGAGTACTGGCGATGGGCTGTGTGTCAGCTGTGGCCTCTGTGGAACCAGGTGAAATGGGTGAGAGCATATATTAGTATTTAGGCTGCAAATTCATCAGAAATGAGAAGCCTTGTGCTCTAGATGTTACTTTTTGTCAAGTCTTTCCGCTTATGAGCACTTTCTCTTTTGATGGCTAATTTTCCCCCCAATATTTAACAGGTTCATTTTTTTCCCGTGTTTTTTTACACTCTATGAACAGCCAAGGAAATGAAAAGCTAACACAGCACCTATTTATTCGCCTTCCTATTGCGAAATTAGCATGGAATTGTTCTGCTAGACAGCATGTTGCAGAATAAAAGGAGGTAGCTAGCAGCAGTCCTGTGCTCATTTTTCAGTGTTTGCTGAATTTAACTGTACCTGGTGCTTTCGCTGTGCTCATCACCAAATGGCCCTGGGGTAATGCTCTGAGAGGCGGAGGCAGGTGCTGTTTTACGGCGGCTTACGTTCTGTGGCTCTCACAGTACCGCATGTGTGTGGCGGTTCCACAGGTAAACTGTTGAGTTGCCACTGCTGCTGAAGGAAGTGGCTCAGGTGCCCTTAAAGCACTGCTGATGGGGAACACTTCTGGTCAGACTCATAGTAGGCAGCTCTTCTTCCTGCCAAAGGAGGGTTTAAAATGCACAGGTCTGCCCCCTGAGACTCAGTGCTGGGCCTGAGAGAAGAGCTAAGTAGCTGGAGAGACAGAATGCCTGTAGCACGATTAGTCAAGCAGGCCATCAGCCTTTTGCTAACCATAAGGGCGGGAACCAGAGCTTTCTATGGAAGTCTACAGATAAAATCAGCACTTATGGGCTATTTTTGGTGCAAAGATTAACAGCTACCTGTGTAATAATTAGGGTCTAAGTGACAGGTGGGCATGCAGATTGGCTTGGGACACACAAGAGGGTCCCCAGAACTCAGAAGAGAAACCCCAGCTGGGCCAGCACCTTCCCTGGCACATGCTGGTTAAGGCTCATCAGCAGAGTCTAAATCAGCGGTTCTCAACTTGTGGGTCACGACCCCTTTGGCGGTCAAACCACCCTTTCACAGGGGTCGCCTAAGACCATCCCGCATATCAGATATTTACATTACGATTCATAACAGTAGCAACATTACAGTTATGAAGTAGCAATGAAAATAATTTTATGGTTGGGTCACAACATGAGGAACTGTATTTAAAGGGACAGAAGGTTGAGAACCACTGATCTGGATAGAGGCTGACTGCTGAATTCACTCCCTGTCCTTTCGAGTGTGTTTGCTAAACTTCATGTTGTTCTCACTTATGCTGCTGCTCCAGGGGCTCCTGGCAAGCATGCTCTGTAAGACCTACAGCATCTCTGCAGGTATCATAAAATCATATACCAACAGTTACTACTTTTAAGTACCAATTTTGCAAAAGTATTTTATAATCCTTATTCCTAATTAAAATAGTCATTCAAAGTACATATTTGCAGGACCAGAATCAGGGTGAGGCAAGTGATGCACTCGCCACAGGTGCAAAATGTAAGTGGGCATCAATAAAGCCTCAGGACTCAACAAAAATTATATTTTAATATAATATTTTAAAAAATCAAAAGTAATGCAAAACTCTATGAACAATAAAACATTACTATCAATAAAAACAGACTATGTGTTGTACAACCGTGTGTTACTATGCAACAGGAAGCCATTCCCAATCAGTACGCCCTCCTCCCCACCAGCTGGTTTATTAGGGATGATAATGGTGTGCAATGCAGAGCTTTCTATACAGGCATGCTCCTTCACTGGAGAACTTCTATTAACTTTTTCTCACTTCATTCAAAATATGGGAGGATATTTTGATAATGCACATAGAAATGTCTCAGGTTCCAACATGTCTCTGCAGGGTACTACATATTAGTGACATTTTCCTAAATTTAGAGAAATGAGCTAACTTGCCCAAGGTCATATAAACTAGGGAGTGTTCAGGCTGGAGTTCCAGCCCAGCTCCTCCATTGCCTGGCTAGCATTCCACATCACACACACTGCACTGAACTGCGTGGAGCAACATTCCTTCATATTATGTTGAAGACTCTGGCTCCCTAGAGGGCAAAACCACGTAACAGTGTGTCTCTTCCTATCACCTCTTATATTATCTAGGTGTAAGTCTATCTCTTCCACTAAAATTGTACTTTTTTGAATGGTTGGACGTTGGATCATTTCTTGGTGTATCTTCTTCCTTCTCCCCACCTCAACTGTTGTATCAACCACAGTTCTCTGCCCAAATCGATGCCCCATAAATGCTAGTTACAGTAAGAATTATAACAAGAAAATGTTTCATTGTGTCCTTCCAAGGGGATATGCAGGGAACATACAAACATGTACAGATCTATTTGGAATTCTTAAAATAAGCTCTGAAGATTCAATCAACTATTCTTTGTTATATCACCTTAGCATTAATTACTTCAAAGACAATAATTTTTGCCATAGGCATATATGACTTAATGAATGAAAAACAATAGAGCAATTTTAAGTAGAAAACTAAAAATTAGCTAAATTAGTTGCTAAAGCTTTTATTCCAATGACAACCAGCTTCCTTCCATTCAGGTCCCCAACTGAGAGATGAACACCATCTGATTCACTCTATAAGGTTCTACTTTAGTATAAAAATCGATCAGCAGTCATTTAAAAATATTGTTTGAAGAGACTTTATAAAATTGCAGCATGCTTTCCAACTTGCTTTCCGTGAGGTTGTGCTATCAGGTAAAGGGAACTAGCTTGAGGGTTAAATTACTGAAAGGAGAAGAGCAGGGTGTGTTAAGAGGTCTGCTGAGCAGAGCTGTTCGGTTTTTAGAATCCAGACTTGCTCTCCTTGCCTGCCTCCGTGGGAGATGTGTTGCTTAGTAACTCGGTACTGACTGGAGGCTGCTGCTCTCAGAACTATACCCAGGAGGAACCTGTCAGGAATGAGGGCTGTCAGCAGCACCATGCAGAAGATTTCTCCCTTCCAGAGCTCCAAGCAGACAAAGCCGAACTCCAGACCCCAGTATTCTGGCTCACTTGAATTTGTCCCCCAGCCTATTACACATTTTTTTCACACATATAATCATTTGTTTGCAGTCTGGAAATGTAAAACCACTCGAGATATGGAGGCCAAACTATTGGTAAGAAACTTCTAATCCACATTTAATATCTCACAGTGTGTGTGGTAAGCAACTGGGTGATTTATCTTGTTCTATGTCTGTTTGCTTCTCAAGTTATGTGAAGTTCCCTTTGGATGGAATTCATCTGTTGTTCTGCTCACAGTGCGTTCTGAGCATTAGAAATTCAATGGGCATAGAGCGGAAACACTTTTTAAATTTTCATTGTTTCCTTTTTCTTCGTATTTTTCTGCTAAATTTTGTCCAGATAGCAGGCTTAAAATATCAAACATTAATAATCCAGAAGAGGGAATAAGTTGAAAACAATGATGGTAAATATTATTGTGGGTTTATTGTAATGATACAAAATATTTTACATATATTGTCTCATCTAGTGGCCACAAAAATCCATCGTGTGCGTGTGTGTGTGCATGTGTGCGTGCGTGCGTGTGTGTGTGTGTGTGTGTGTGTGTGTGTGTTTCTGCGTTGGCAGCAGGTCCTATTATTATCTCAGTTTTACAGGTTAGTGCTTGCAACTTAGAGATGTCAAGTAAGCTTCCATGTCACAGAGCTAGTGACTTGCAGGACTGGGACTGAAGCCAGTCTTGATCACTATGCTACCACCATATTGCTGAAATGACTTTTGTGTGTGTGTGTGTATGTGTGTGTTTCTGTGTTGGCAGCAGGTCCTATTATTATCTCAGTTTTGCAGGTTAGTGCTTGCAACTTAGAGATGTCAAGTAAGCTTCCATGTCACAGAGCTAGTGACTTGCAGGACTGGGACTGAAGCCAGTCTTGATCACTATGCTACCACCATATTGCTGAAATGACTTTAAGTTACCAAGTTCAGTGAACGGTAAGTTGCCTACCTTGTTAAAGCATGTCACACAATGCTCAGATAATAAAATCAAAATAGTTCAATTGATCTCTTACACTGAGATGCTCAGGAGAAAAGAGCCTCTGCCTAGTGTTCATCTCCAAGAGAAAGGGATTCAGCAAGAAGGTTGAAAAAATCACCACTTTGCACCAGCACAGCATTATTTGACGGCAGAAATCTGGGCTATTGGAATTTCCCCTGGATAATTATAAAGCTTTACGTGTCCAGACAACCTGTGTTTATTGGTCCCTGTGGGGGAGAAGAGAAGAAGGAGGGGAAAGGTCGTAGAGATGGTGTGAAAGAGGACCTCAGGGAAAGGAACCAATCAGGGCTTCTCTCCAAGCTGGTGGAAATGAGCCAGCTTCTTTTGTTCCTGCAGAGTTATTTGGGCGTCCTTTTCTCTTCTCTCCTTGTTTCTGTTAAACTCCCTTGGGGCAGAATATAGTCACAACAGCCAATTAGAGAGGCACTAAAAGAAGAAGGGGCTCCCGTGACAGCTTTTGCACTGTTCACAGAGAAACAATCACCCCCGGGGAAGTGGGGGTAATTGCCCTTCCCCTTTCTTCTCCTCTATCCCTGCCTCTCCATCAAGCTCCTTGGCCTAAAGCTAGTGAGTCTGGAGGACCAGATCAGCATGAATAAACTCCCACCCAACTGGCTGGAATTAACGTGCAGGCAAACCCAAGTCTTCCTCTGGGACTAGCTAGCTCTCCTCCCCAAGTCCTGTCTGTGTGGCTCTCGAGGTGTAGGCCTGGACCACCTGCATCAGGCCCACCTGGGAGCTTGTTAAAAAGGCGATTCCTGAGACCCTCCCAGACTTGCTCAATCAGAAACTCTGAGGGTAAAGGGGGGAAATGAGCATTTATGACTCCCCTGCTAATTCTTGAGAACATTATAGTTTGAAGACCACTGACCTGCAGACTTTAAAGTGCTCTAACATAGATAACAGGCTCAAATCCCAAATCCTTAAGAGGTTTATTTTCTTATGCCCTTTGCTGCACTTTGCCCTTCCTTTTCCAGGCGGTCTAACACCTCAAACTTAGTAGGCACTCTGTAAAGACCTGATAAACCAGATTTAGTTTCTCTGCTAAAGGTGACAATGAAAGGAAACGGAAACAAGATTTAAAACTATGTAAGACAGGAATATCGCCACCCACATCTACATGGCTGACAATATTGGGGCAGGCAGCTATGGCCATGTCCATGTAGGTAATAAGATAAAAGGGAAATATTCACAATACAGTCTAGAATGGAAAGAGCTTTATTGGCTTTTAACCCAATATTTGTTTATTTTTTGTTATATTTACTAGACCAATGCATAGCAAAAAGTTTGTAAGGAAACACACCAAAGTGTTAATGGTAGTAACTTGAAGGAAGGGGAGGTGTGTGTGTGTGTGTGTGTGTGTGTGTGTGTGTGCGCGCGCGCGTGTGCTCGTTTCGTCTTTTTTACACACCCTAGAGAATCTGTATAAGTCCAATCTTGGGTAAGATAAATAAGACCAGTAAAGCATGCAGATGTAAAATAGCTCCAATTTAGGGAAAATGCAAAAGTCTGGACTTGATGGGATATTCTACGCGAGAAGAGAAGTGGTAGGATACAAAGCTAGATAGATGAGGAGGGATCAGATCATTAAGAATCCGAAGGGTTGCTGGGTTTTAATCTGTGGGTGATGGGGAGACCCTGGAAGGAGAGAGACCAGATCAAATTGTGTTTTAGTACCGCCTGGCCTAGACCAAAAAGAAAAAATGCCAGAGAAAAGGGACACTCTGATATTATATAAAATTAAAATCTCCAATATACTGTCTTTTGTTGTTGTTGTTGCCCCAAAGATATTAAGAACAAACCTTAAACAGCAGAAAAGATACAGCTGCTCTGGCCTAAATGCAAAATCCTTTAATATTATCTTCTGGATGATATACATGTGTGTTTACTCAAGCCTCGGATTTAATTGGATTTAAACAAGAATCTGAGCACAGTCACGCAGGCCTGACATAAACAGGAGAGTAGCAGGAGGTCAGAGAAGGCACAGCCTGTCTGTTCCTATTGAAAGCAGATTCAAGCCTTCCCCACCTGCATCTTCTTCCCCCGCTAGTAAGAGGCTGCTTTTTATATTGCTAAGCAACATATATGCATTTGGAGCATCTATATTCAGCAACCCCCACCCAAACCCGCCTCTCAAAACGTCCACCAAATGCTGTAGTTTGGGGTGATTTCTTTTGTTATCTACATCAAGCCTGATAAGAACGCTTTGTTCTCCTCTTGGCTCTCACAAAGAGCTGCTTCATTCTAATATAGCTGTAAAGCTGAAATATGGTTGGGACACTTGCCATCATTTTGCAGGTTTAGGTTGACATGCAAACATGTAGAGCTTGATTCTTTTCCTTTTAATTACAGTTGCCTGCCATCTCTTCGAAGAAGCTCTTAGCTGAAGAATGACCCGGACATGATGGCCTCATGATCTGAGTATATAGGCTTCATATGCTCATGGTTAACTGGGTCTCTTTTAATCCTGAAAGTAACATGTTTTTTTTTGAAAAACAAAACAACAAACATAGAATTATTAATTAAAATATTAGCCTCGCCCTAGCCAGTTTGGCTCAGTGGATAGAGTGTTGGCCTGCGGACTGAAGGGTCCCAAGTTCAATTCTGGCCAAGGACACATGCCCGGGGTGCAGGCTCAATCCCCAGTAGGGAGCGTGCAGGAGGCAGCCAATCAATGATACTCTCTCATCATTGATGTTTCTCTCTCTCTCTCTCCCTCTCCCTTCCTCTCTGAAATCAATAAAGAAATATATTAAAAAATAAAATAAACCCTAAAGGTTTGGCTCAGTGGATAGAGCGTTGGCCTGCGGACTGAAGGGTCCCGGGCTCGATTTTAGTCAAGGGCATGTACCTTGGTTGTGGGCACATCCCCAGTAGGGGGTGTGCAGGAGGCAGCTGGTTTATGTTTCTCTCTCATTGATGTTTCTAACTCTCTACCCATCTCCCTTCCTCTCTGTAAAAAATCAATACAATATATTTAAATAAATAAAATAAAAATTAGCCTCTAGTTCTTGAAAAATAAAGAGCCCAACAATTATAAAAATAAAATGAAATTTTCAAAAGAATGAAAATGAACTGTAGATGGCAACAGGGAAGTTGAGGGACCACTCCTAGAGAAAAAGAATTAAGAAAAATGAAGTTGTTCTCTGAGAACTTAACTATTAAATACACTAGAGGCCCAATGCACGAAATTTGTGCATGGGTAGAGTCCCTAGGCCTAGCTGGCAATCATGGCTGATCCGTGGGGCAACTGGTGGACAATCAGGGGGGTCCCCGCTGGTACCCACCTTGGCTGGCCTGGGCCTGCGGGCTGTGGGCAGCTCCTGCATTGAGCGTCTGCCCCTTGGTGGTCATTCATCCCTTTGGCCAATTTGCATATTAGGCTTTTATTATATAGGACTGTTGCTCAGGCAAGAGATACCCCTAATCACCTTTTTAAAGAAACACAATGTTCCAATGGGTGAGCAAGATGAGAGTCTTATCTGGTTGAGGCTATTCATATATGTAAAGAAATAATAGCTTAATTCATTTGATAGTAGAACATAAGCATGGCAGTCACTGGAACAAATATTGGCTGTGCCCATTAGTCAGTGTCTACCAGGAAGTATATCTTTTCAGTCTCATCCAACATGCATTGCAATGTAGGGGGATATGCACCCAGTTACCACAACCTGCTGCCTCTAAACATTTGGATTATACAGTTAACTCCTTTTTTCTGAATCCATGCAACTTCCTGATTATGATTCGGCTTTCTGTGTAATTTGCCCAAGGGGGAGATTTAAGTGGTTGGCTGCCATGGTCATTACTCCTTCTCATTGAAAATTATCCATTGCTATCCATGTTAGAGACCTGAGCCTGCAAGGGCTCAACCCACTCCTCTGCTTGTCAGGCCTGGATGCAACAGGCTGATGGCAAGAAGGGAATTCACCCAAGGGGTGGCTTTTTGTGCCACCAACAATTTCTCATGGTAACACCCTAACTGCCATACACGGCTTTCTTATAACATTTTAGTAGCTATCTACCCTCTATACTTCAATCCCTTGCCTCTGATCTGCCTAACTAGTCAGCAAATCCTAGGCACTTTGCTATTGCCACTCTTCCTACTTCATTCCCAGGATTTGTGTCTTCACTTCTCTTTCCAGACTAGCAGCTCCTCAAAGCCAGTATGGAAACTGGCTGCATCAGAGTGACCAGTCTGTGAAGAACAAACTCATGACTACCAGGGCCCCATTCCTGATCTTCTTATCAGAGTGTGCTGGCTGCTGCCCAGATCTGCTTCATAAACTCCCTGGGCAATTCTGATAAGCAGCCACATTTCAGAATCACTCTCTAGATAAATGATTCTCAAACTTGGTTACAAAATAGAATTCCTCTTAGAATATAGCATTGCCTAGGCTTTTCCTTAGACTGTTGGAGGTGGAGTGTGAGCATAGGTGTTTATAAAACTCTCTCCAGGGAAGTCTGCTGTATCGTGAAGGCTGAGAACCATTGGCTCAGACCTGTGATTCTCAAAGTGTGGTACCAAGACCAGCAGCAACAGCAGCACCCTGGGAACTTAGAAATCTAGATCCTCAGATCCTGGACCCCTAAAGCAGAAACCCTGGGATGGGCCAGCAATTCATAATTTAATAAGCCCTCAGGGTGATTTTGGTGAGCCATTTAGACTTTCCCAAAGCCTCCTAATTGATTTCCTATGACAAGTCTCTCTGCTCCTCAACCCATCCTTCATAAGAATATTCCCATCATGCCATCCTTTGCTCCACACTGCCCACTAATACCCACAGCTTGGCATTCATGGCCTTCTCCAGTCCACCCAGCCAGGCCAGGCTTATGATTTCCCAGCAGACTAAACTAGACTCCTCTTTGAATCCCAAACAGTGGAATTTTCCCATTTTGTTAATGCTACTCCGTTTGGAAAAGTCCTAGAGAACAGGGACCATGTTCTCAAGTGCCATAAGCCCTATCCCATTGCTGTTCAGCTATTGTGTCTCCAAGTTCAGTGGTCTTCTCACTGCTCCACTGTGATGCTTCAAAAGAGGCCTTTAACTGCCATGTTTTAATTATTAGCCATTGAGTTGCCTTCATAATTTTCAAACAGTCTTTAAGAGGAAAACTGATCAATAGTGTAAGGCAGGTTCAAAACATTGCACAATGGATGGGTTGTCTGACAGTGTTCTTTGAAGCTGGAGGCCCTGTTAGTGCCAGGATTTGCTGCATTGCCTGCAGGGCTGCAGGGGAGAGGCCAGGGGCACTCTTGCTGATGGCTGTGGAAGTAGTTCAGTATCAGAACCTCTGGCTATAGTCAGTGACGCACTGCACTAGCAGAACATCAGCTCCTGGGGTAATCGACCCAAAAATAACATGCAGTCTGTCCTTGAACGAGGAGAGAGGGAAAGCTTTTCTCAGAGGAAGAGCCTTCCATTTATGAGGGCATCTTAGCCATAATTGCAATGTGCTGAGAAGTCACACTGATTTTTCTTCACTAATTTCTACAGGCCTCCTGATTCCCCACAAATTCTTTTAAATTGTTGTTCTTAGAACAATGGCACCATTTGCTGTCAAACAGAGAGACAGGTATGACCTCATAACAAGATAAGTGTGCAAAAGAAGCCCTTCTCCCTGTAAGTGTTAGATAGGAAACAAAAGGGGGGAAGGAAAGGGATACGGGAGGAAAAAGTCAGTAAGGAACATCCATGCCATGGAAGAGTCTCCTCTTTCTCATGGCATGTTAACCAATTTTATACATTTGGTGCTGCTGTTACAGATAGCTTTAATAACAGAATAAATGCTGGATATGAAATAAAATAAAATTGCTTAGAGCTACATAGTGGGAGAGAATTCAGCCTGTGAGGTCAGTCCCACTTTGTTCCCAGTTGTAAGTGGGTTTGCAGGGAAATCAGGAACAGTATTTTAAATCTCTGCAATCTCACAACTCCCAGGCAGGATGGTGTCTGCAGGTTTGGGAGCGCAGAAAAAAATGCCCTGTCCCAGATGAAACCCACCTGTATCTACCGATTTTCCTGTATTCTCCAGCTACCAATTAGAAATTAGAATAAAAACAGCAATAGAATAATTTAAAGAAATGTTTTCCAGATATAGTAGACCATATGGGTTGTTTACCAACACCAATTCTCCCTCTTTCTAAGAAAACCATGAATTTTATTTGTGTCCCTAACCCCGACTCTAGAGGGCATCCTGAGTAGCTAGCCCAGCCCAATAGAAATATAGAGAGTCATATATGTAATTTCACATTTTCTAGAAGTCACATTTTTTAAAAAGGAAAAAATGGTAAAATTAATCTTAATATATTTTCTTGAATTCAACATATCTACAATATTGTGTAGTCATTATATACTCAATACAGAAATTATTAATGAGATGTATATTTTTTCATATTAAGTCTTAAAATCCAGTGTGTCTTTCTCACATATCATCTTGGACTAGTCACATTTCCAGTGTTCAGTAGTCATATGTGGCTTGTGGCCACCATATTGGTCATCGAGGGTCTAAGCTGTCTGCATTCCCCTGGCAACTGTAATTGGTCTGGCACCTGAGATTGCCCAGCTAGGCTGACAGCAAAGACCTTGCCTGTGGGTAAGGTTTCTCCCTTTCTCTCTCCTGCCAGACAGAATAAGAAAGAATAGAGGCCTGACTGACACTGTCAGCATTCTTGGTAGCACAAAGGGAACTAGCCTTTGGGAGATGCTGACATTGAATTCAGCAGAAAGGAGAGAAAGAATGAACTGTTTTTTGATGACATTATTGGAATGTTGATCAAACTTGGATTTGTCCTGACTCTGGAATTTCCATTTAATGAAATAATATTTGTCCTAATTGTTTAAGCTGGCTTGTGTTTCTTGCACTCAAAAGAGTCCTAACTTTATACAACTGGAACCATATACTCCCCTCAAGGTTGTGGAATGGCAGATTAAGGACTAAACCACATGGACTTGGAGAAAAAAACACCCACATGGCAAGCACTTGAATTTACTGCATATATATATATATATTATGCAAATGAGGTTGGGACTCCATAACGGTCACTACCAGCTCAGGAGGAGGGGCCAGGTGCAACCCTAAGCCTGAGAGATCAACACAGAGGGGCACCTGTTCTGAGCCTCTGTGGCACGGCTGGGGGCAGGCCCTCAGCATATACACAAACAACACACACACACACACACACACACAGAAACACACACACATACACACAGAGACACACAGGCACACACACACACACACAGACACTGGGCGCCTGCTCCTAGCCTCCATGGCCAGACTGCTGCTTAGGCCCGCTCCCCACGGGGACATCTCCTGAGGGCTCCCGGACTGTGAGAAGGGGCGGGGTGGGCTGAGGGACCCCCCTCCCAGTGCATGAATTTCATGCACCAGGCCTCTAGTTAAATATAATGCTTAAAATGTACAACTGAATAGCCATATGTTTAAGTAAGAATCATCTGCAAAGCACACATGTTCACTTTCTGTTCCAGAGTCAGGCGTCTGAATTCTGAGAGTAAACAAAGCCTATGAGGGGGAAAAACATCCTTACATCAGATTTACAAGAATCGTTATCTGTATAAAATCCGTATGAACTACAAAGTTATGAGGATGAAGGGGAAGCTGGTCAATAAAACGAGAGCCAGCAGTTCTCAAGGAGACACCTTCAGAAGTGTAGTTCTATTTTGTTTCCCACGCAGTGCTAATTAGAACATACATTCAATTAGAATAAGATTGCACTTCAGGAAGGAAATTATTAAATGACCTAGCACGTTTTGATGTTCTTAACGGGCCAAACTCCCAGCTTTGCAGGACCAGGAGCCTTTAATGATAATTTATGCCCCTGTTGTCCCCATTATTGCTAGATCGCTGGGGGCCCTGGACACTTGCTGGGCTCAGGGGAGCCAGTGCTGGCGTTTCCAGAGAAGGATACCAATTAGCCAGCTTGGTCTCACAGAGAGCAAAGATTGCCCCCGAGGTGGAAAACTGCCTCAGAGGGAACACCTTTGAACTTTAACTGTCTTTATTGCTAATCATTAGAAGTCAGCAAGGATTTTGACCTCTCCCTCACCATTTCATTATCTCCACTTTTCAGTCTAAAACTATTCTTTCTCTTATTAAGAAAGCTACAATAAAGACAGCAAGTTTACCATATACATAACAGCGCGTGTCCACTTTTTACTAGTTTTAATAGCATATCTACTGCTTCCAAAAATTGCCCTAGGTCACCTAACATGGGAAGATTTTTGTAGAAGGTCCTTAATGGGTGTTTTCAGGACAGCATAATTGCCTGGGGCTTGATAAAAATGAAAAGCGGCAGCCTCAAGGTTACTGAATAATGTATGGTTGCATGCTTGACATATATATATATACAAAAAGCCAAGCACCAGCTAAATCACAATTTTATTATTTTTTTCATTACTTCATTAATAAATTTTTGAGCATCTATAATGTGCGAGGTTCTGTACGATTACCTAGATCTTATCATGAGTAAGACAGCAGAATTCTACCCATTCAGATGCTCATAGTCGGGAGGGGCTGGGTAGATGGGGCCGGTGGGGAGGGGCAAGGAGAATGGTAATCAGCAGATCCTTAATTCCCATGGGTTTGCTATTGTCTGAAAAGAATTTCTTTTTTCTCAACATCTAGGGTCTGTACATTCTGTTTCCTTTGAATCTCACAATACTTAATTACCTTTCTGGCTACACGATGAATTCAGTGACTTCATATTGCCAGGTCTGGGTCTACTTTAATGAGCCAAGCTTTCAATGGGGATCTAATTTTCAGAGCCTTTGCGGGGTTCTTTTGGTCTGCTGAGTTTATCTTGTGCCACTGGGCCTCCTACTAGTGGCTGCAAATGCTGCCTGAGGGACAGGTGGTGCTTACCCAGCCGTCCTGCCTGGTGCCTCTAGGCAGGTAGGGACACAATGCTTGTATGGTAGGATCTCCAGTGGTAGGTCTGGTAGGGAAGGAGAACTCCTCCTCAGTCATTATTCTCCGCCAGACTTCTTATCCGCCCCCCTTGCTAGCTATGCCAGGCTTACCTGCTGCTGTTGGTGAGACTCCCGTTTCATTTCCCAAAAAGGGGGGTGAGGGGGGATGGGCAAGCCGACCTGGATGCTATCTGTTGCTAGGCTGGGGTTTGGAAAATGCTGGGGCTGGGCCACTTTCTTCTTTTGGGTGGAGGATTGTAAGATTCCCTGCTGCTGTGTTCCTTCCGTCCAGATAGCCCAAGCTAGTTTGCCGTCTGTCCTCTTCCCACCTCTTGGACTTCGTTGATTTCCATTTGCATTATCCCTAGGCTTTAAAGTTATACGTCGTGGGGCAGACCAGGGAAAGTCCAGCCTGTGGCATCTTGTCCAAACTGGAAATCCAGTCTTTTTAATGGACTACAGGCCCAGAGTGATGTGTCTCCCATAATTCCTCTACTCTGATCTCTTACTAACCTGCCTAGTACTTACTTTTGGCCAGTCCCACTGTCTTCTTTTTCTGTTTCTAAGCATGTTAGACATGGTCCCACGTTAAAGTCGTCATACTGTTCCTTCTTAGAACTTTGTCTCTCCAGATATTTGCTTGGCCAACTCTCTAGCTTCCTTCATTTTTTTGCTCAGACATCACATTCTCAATGGTATTTTCTCTACCCAACTGTCTGTCCCTCAATACTGTCCACCACTCAATTCCTTAGTATCTCACAGGTAAAAAGAGAAAGCATACTTGATTTGCTTGCTATGGTAAGAGAGAACTATGAGCTCGCACAGTCTCTCCAGGCAGAGCAGAGAGCAGACTGTTAGGTTAAACTTATACAGAGTTTTGGGGAGCATGAAGTTCAGGGATTGGACAAATTTCAGAGGCATGAATTTCATCAGTAGAACCAAGGTTACTACACAAGACTGCTATTTTTGGGGGGGATGAGTTCCTTCCTGATTGGCTGATTTTCAGAAATAAGGGACTGACGCTGATTGGTTGGTTTGTAAAAGTGTGTTTACTGAGGTGAGTTGTCCTGATTTATTGAAAGTTGTATTGTTATTAGAGCTACAGAATAGCCAGCCTTTTCCTAGGACTGTGGAACTTTCTCATCCCACACGCTCAGTCTCCTTTATCCTATTATATCCTTTCCCCTTATTGTACTTATCTATCACCTTCTAATGTAATAGATGTTTACTTACCGTGCTTACTGTTACTGTCTGTCTTCCCTTGCTAGATGTAAGCTTTGCAAGTCAGGTTATTGGTGCTCGCATTTCTGAATGCACCCCAGTTTTCTAGACCTCTTCCTGGCACACAAATATTTCTTGAATTATTGAATTTTTGAACGGTGCCCACCCATGCAAGAGTATGAAAGCCCAATTCAGTATATACCTTTCTCTCCTTGGACAGTCCTGTCCTGCCTGCAAATATGTATTGCTATAATACAAATATATTTTAGTTAATATTTTAAAATTTTGAATCTCATTTGAGGGTGGATCTAGGATTGGGGGTTCACTTCAAGAAAATTAAAAAAAAACATACAAAAAGGCGCTTGGGAAGAGTCCAGGCACATGGAGCCCTGAGTCTTCAGCTTCATTCATTCCAGCTCTCATGGTGGGAGACAGACACTGCGCTCTCTCTCTCTCTCTCTCTCTCTCTCTCTCTCTCTTTTAAAATATTTATTGTTTTGTCAGGGAGGAAAGGAGAGGGGGAGAGAGATAGAAGCATCAATGATGAGAGAGAATCATTGATTGGCTGCCTCCTGCATTCCCCCTGCTGGGGGTCAAGCCCGAAACCATGCATGTACCCTTGACTGGAATTGAACTTGGGACTCTTCAGTCCACAGGCCAGTGCTCTATCCACTGAGCCAAACCAGCCAGGGCCGCTCTTTTTCTTTATCATTTTTGAAGGAATTTCAGACAGTAGCAAACAGGGGAAATGCTGATAACTCCCTGGCATAAACCATAATGTTGAACAGACAAAATTAAACTCAGAGGTAAAGAGAAAAACAAGAAAGAATAAATTGATTTTGTCAATGCAGTATAAATTAAAGTGATTTATCTGGGCCATTTAAAGTCACTTGATTCTATGCTGAACCAAGAAATTTCTTCAGCTTTGGCATGCAACCAACACCTTTCAAATTTTTTGTTAAAATCAAAGGAAGGCTGGAACAGAATCACAGTATTTGAAGCAAATAGCAATAGAAGGGAAAAGAGAGGCTGAAGACATTAATGTAATATCCACAGGCTCAATTGTGTGTCAATGTATCTCTCTCCAACACCCCATTATCTACCCAGTCACATGGTGCTTTGTTTAATTCCTTGTTTAATGTAAGTCTTCCTAACTACACTGTGAGCTTCCTGCTTTCCCCTGCTTTCTCCCAGCACTGGCAAGGCCAGTGGCACATGAACGTGCTCAATTAATAATTGCTGTGTGGACGTGTCCTATGAATGAATAAATGAATTGAAGAAAACTTGGCTCTCTTTAGAATCGTTCTGTTGGCAGAGCATCTCCCTATTCTTCTTTTCTTTATTTCAGTTATTTCTACATCAAGAATTCCTTCTGCTCCTTATGCCCGAGGCTACAAGGGCTAAATCCCTTTATGGGAAATCCCCTAATAGCAGTCGCCTTAATTAGAACCAATTTGACTATCAAGACATCTAGTCTGTATTTTGTCCTTCTTATCACCTTCATTTTCTTTGTAATATATAAATAAATGCAGAGCAAGAGGAATTAAAAAAAATATGACAATATCCATTCTTTACCTAATCTAAGCATATACTTGGCCAAGTAACTGTAAAACTGTTTATATTTTCACAGGAAAATCAGTGACTCGTGGTCTCTGAAGTTGGTACCTTTGTTTATTTGACATATTTTCCATAATCATGTTCCCAGCGATTTAGGAGGTCCCAGGGTAGGAAACATTTATCTTCCCAAAGGTTGAGAAGAAGTATCACTTGCTTCTTGATTGTTTGGCTAGAGAGGAAGTTTTATGAAATGTCCTCTCTATTTTTAGAACACATTTAACATTAGAAAACTTGGTGATAATTGTGCCAACACTTAAGCTATTGTTTTTCTAAAGGTCCTATTCTATTGGGTGTGCCTTTTAAATTCTTTAAAACTTGAGTTCAAAGGACCACCTGTCCTTTAACTGAGATGCAAGAACTTCAGGATGCTGTGAAAACATGGTCCATTCTAATCCTGGTAATTCTGGCCCAGGACAAGTTTCTTCTTCAACACTCCCTGTCCTTTGTTGTCATCTCTCTTCTCAGTGTCCTTCTGATGCCCAGCTTTGTATTTCCTGCCATAGACATGTCCTGAGATCACATAAGCATATGATTCATCTCTCAGAGAAAGCTGATGAGAATTAATTATCCATGCATGTGATTATGGATGATAATAAATTCTTCCCAGTTATGATGCTACAGCTTAGCAGGGGACTTTTAAAATCACCTGAAGATAGAGAGAGAGAGAGAGAGAGAGAGAAAGATCTATCAGTTTGTCTCCCATGGCACCCCAATTGGGGATTGAACCTGCAGCCTAGGTATGTGCCTTCACCAGGGATGGAATCTGAAAACTTTTTTTGGGTCCAGATGATGCTCCAACTAACTGAGCCACCCAGCCAGGGTACAGATATGGCATTTTAATAACCAAACATATAATTTCACTAAAAACACACAACAACCCTACGAAGGTGGTGTGCCTGGAAATATTATGCTGATTTTTATAAATGACAACACTATGGTTCTGGGGGCTAAAGAATTTGCTAATGGTGACACAGCGTGATGGTTTGCTATATCAGGCTCCATCTTAGTGAACTGGAAAAAGATTCCACATAGAAAGGCCTGGGAATTGTGGGTGGCCTACCGCTGACAATAAGAAGCAAGGGTCCTTAATCCTCCAACCACAAGGAAATGAATTCTCCCAACAATAGGGATGAGCTTGAAAGAAGATCATTCCCTGTTCAAGCCTCCAAATCGGTCCAAAACCTGGGCTGCAGTTTGATTAGACCGGGAGCAGAGGCAGCTGAGCTGAGCCTGGACTTCTGACCCATAGAAACTATGGCATGAAACGTCTTCTGTTGGAAGCCACTAAATTTGTAGTAATTTGTTACACAGCAATAGAAAATAAATGCACCTACTAAATCAGTGCTTCTCTATCTGTGTTAATCCGTGATCCCTTTTCATAAATGTAAATATACATATTGCCACTCCTTAAATTTCATGCAAAATACAAAGTAAAAATAAATGAAATACTTTGACAAAACAAAATAAAATAAAAGGCATGGCATAAAGAGCTGCTTTGTTTTCAAATATATACAGCTCTATTTCTAATTTTGATATTTGCCTTAATGTCCCTATGAATTTCAAATTCAGGCACATCTCAGATATGGTGGGTTCAGTTCCAGGCAACCACAATCAAGCAAATATACAGGGTTTTTTGGTTTACATATGAGGGTTATGTTATACTACTCTGTAGCATATTAAGTATGCAATAGCATTATATCTGCAAAACAGCGTATATACCTCAACTTAAAAATATTTTATTGCTAACCATCATCTGGGCCTTCAATGAGTCATCATTATTATTCTGGTGGAGGATCTTGCCCTAGAAACATCAAAGATCACTGATCACAGATCACCATAACAAATATAATAATTAAAAGTTGCAAGAAATGTTATACAGAGACACAAAGTAAGCAACTGATATTGGAGAAATGGTGCTAATTGACTTGCCTGATGCAGAGTGGCTACAAACATTCAATTTGTAACAAAACATAATATATGGGAAACACAATAAAGCCAAGTGCAATAAAATGAGACATGCCTATAGGTGAAGTGACTTGCCCAGTGTCACAAAGCAAGCTTGTGGCTGTCACCATCATGTGCTGTCTCCTTTCTCAAGAGCTCCTTCAACTTTCTTGAAGAGACCATACCTAACACTATGGAGAGCACAGCATAGTCAGCCAGCACAGAGTCTGAAGGACCCAGGTTTTCAAGAGTCATTTGGGGGCATTGGTTAAGGATAGATATTCCCCAGCGTCCAGTGCAGGAACCTGAGATTCTGTTTGTTAAGTAAATGCCCATGTAAGTCCTGTGATTAGGCACATTTGGGAGACTGGAACTATGAGAAATACTGGTTAACTGTTTAATTGACAGATAAATTGATGCATAGATATTCAACTGTTTAATTGCTAATATGCACACTCAGCTTCCAGAATGGGTTTCAGGGAAAGTTTAATCAGAGAACATCTGCATTGAAATGCACCATCAGTTAATTGTGGGAGAAACCGTATGTGCTGAATATATCATACAGTTGAACCTAGAAACTTTTATTTTTGAAAATAAGAACCATGGGAGATGGAAGTGTTAATACTCATGGTATAGACTTTTGAAATGTCTCATTGCTAATATTGTTAATGAGCATGTCCACCAATCCTAACAGCAAGGCAGGCAGAGGAGAACTGGACCGCTCAGGATGTGAAGGGGATTAAACAGAGGAAACAATGAAAGGGTACACTCTATGGGTTCTTGGTTCCTAATACAATTTCAAAATCAGAGTTTGAATCCCCTCTGTATTAACTGAGTGGTCCAACAACAACAAGAAAAGATTTTAAAAGGCTTTTTATTTTTAATTGCTCCCTAGACCTTGTGGTTAGCAAATAGGTCTTGCCAATTTTGATAAATTTGTTGCAAATGAATCAGGAACATGTGGACTATAGGCATTCATATTTTTGAATAGGGGAAAGGTGCTTGGCAAATACATTTGGTTAATGCCAAAGTCTAAAGGTTTCAGAAATAGTCTGTGGTATTTTCAGAAAGCAAAACATTTTTACTCAGTCAGCAGTCTAACTTCAATTTATATAATGCTTATTCAGCCTTAGCCCAAATTAACAGAAAGGATCATACTGCAAAATAACTTTACTAACTGATGAGCACTGACTTAACTGGTCTCTCCTATTCTTAGTCAATCACATCATCATTAATGCTCAGTACACCTCCCAGATCCTCCCCCTCACACATGCATAATACAATACAGGACTAGCACAAAGGTAAATGGTTTCAATTTCAATACTTATCTATTGTCACATCTTCCCACTGATTGGTAAATCTTTAATAATTGCAAATAATAAACAAAATTCTGCATATATTCTCCAGTATAAGTTATTTTAAGAGCAATTAGTATCATAAAGTTAATATAATGCTGAAATATAATACGCAGTTCAAATCATATTATAATTGTACAGCTAAAGTGACATTATATAAGGAAGAACAGTATTTTATCTGGTGAATAACAGACTCAATTTTTCCATTTTTAATTTGTTATTTTTATATCCCACCCAATATTAGAGCACTTTCTGAATTATCAGTTATTTTACCTATCTTATATAATAGAAGCCTAATATGAAAATCGACTGAACAGCGGAACAACCGGTGGAATGACTGGCTGCTAAGACATGCACTGACCACGAGAGGGCAGACGCTTAATGCAAGAGCTGCCCCCAGCCCGCAGGGCCCAGGCCAGCCAAGGCAGGTCCCAGCAGGGGCCCCCCAAATTACCCGGACAGCTGCTCCGCAGAAGGAGGCAACCAACAGTGGTGGCAGGGGGCGGGGCTGGCCAGTGAGTGGGCAGTGGTGGGCAGCAGGGCTAGCCAGCAAGCGGTGCCAGGCTGGCCAAGGGGGTGCCAGCAGGGCCGCTTCCCGCTGATAGCCCCATCGGTCACCCCATAGATCGGCCCTGATCGCCATCCAGGCCTAGGGACCCTACCCATGCATGAATTTCATGCACTGGGCCTCTAGTATAATATAACATGCATTTTTTTTTAAATTGGTAAATTTATGCCAAAATAACCTCATAATTCTGAATATTTAATCACATGATACAAACATTGCAGGAACTTCAGTTACTTAGGTTACAAAATAAAGTACAGCTCCATTTTGTATGGTGATTAAGTTTTAAATGATTATATGAGATAAAAATTGCGCGTAGTGAAAACCATCTTTAACTACCTTCACTCGGCCATCCAGGGCAAGAAGCCTTTTACTGTACATGATTGCAGCAGAGTCCTTCAGCACATTACAGTTAGTGAAGTGCTGAACTAGACCTAAGGAAGGAACAAAGGAGAGTTATTGTGCAGAGATTCTAACAGCCAGATCAGATCCTTCTGCTGCTATGATACCTGTGGTGTCCCCCTGAGCTGAGGAGAACATTATAAAATGCTCCTCCTTTGTTTAGGAGCTCTTCCTTGATTTACTTTTACTGTTTGTCTTTTATAACCTTAACACCTGTTATCAGACATGTTTTGGGTGAACTCTGTGTCAATAGTGAGCTCACATCCTAGAGAGGGTCAGGTTCTAAAGAGAAAACTTCAGGTAAAGTGCATTTAAATGGGACTCTTCAGATTTAATTAACTTGAGGGAGAACGTCAATTAAAATAAGTGTTTGTTTTTGTATTAGCACCTGTGGTGAAAAAGAAGTCCACAGAAATGAAGAAAAGTATGGGGGGGGGGGGCGTTAATGCTTTCATTAAACAAAAAATAAATAAATAATCCATCAGACATTGAAGTCATGTTATGAACTTGGAAGGAGAAGCCAGTCAGTAGATTAAGAAGAAGAGCACGTCTCAAGATGACAAATGCACACACATCACCTGGAGGCCCTGTTCAGTTGCATAGTGGGGCCTGAGATTCTGCGCGTCTGACCAGCAACCACAGGATGCTGCTGGTGGTCCCCAGATCATGCTGAGTAATGCAGATGACCCACATGCAACCAACGCCCAGTGATTCCTAAGTCACACTACTGCAGATGGAGACTAAAGGATGACAGCAATCACAAACCAAAAATCCACAAACACAATAATAATAAGTAATTGATCCTTTGTTTTAATATACAGTCAGCAGTCTTTATGTTCTGTATTTTCAGACAAGTGTTATATTAGATTCACATGATCAAACCCGACATTCTATAGAAATCATATAGAGGGGTGTGTTGTTGCTTTTTTGGAATGAAGGCTAATATTATGTAAACTAGGGGTCTAGTGCACGAAGATGTAAGCTAGAGGCCCTCAGCCCAACCTGCACCCTCTCCAATCTGGGAGTTTCTGTCTGTCTTTGCAATCATATGAGCGAATTGTCTGAGACCCCAACCCAGTTTGGTTTGTTGCTCACAGAATAATAGAGGCATTTATTTTTCTTTGCATCATTGGTAGAGATTTCCTGGCAGTTTTAGGATATCTTCCCTTTAATTTTTCCTAGACACTCTGATTTTACTTATGTCTCTCACCTTTGCTTTCCCTCCATCCCCCACCGCCACAGTAACTTGCTCCAGGCTCATTTTGCTCTAGTGTCT
>NW_006299705.1:7532990-7582657 GCF_000327345.1 Myotis davidii | reverse complement strand
GGAAGGGAATGCCTCCTGCACACTACCTACTAAGGATGTGCCCGCAACCAACGTACATGCCCTTGGCCGGAATCGAACCTGGGACCCTTCAGTCCGCAGGCCAACTCTCTATCCACTGAGCCAGACTGGTTAGAGCTTGCCACGACCCTTTGATACAGTTCCTCATGTTGTGGTGACCCCCAACCATAAAATTATTTTTGTTGCTACTTCATAACTGTAATTTTGCTACTATTATGAATCGTAATGTAAATATCTGATATGCAGGATGTATTTTCATTGTTACAAATTGAACATAATTAAAGCATAGTGATTAATCACAAAAACAATATGTAATTATATATGTGTTTTCCAATGGTCTTAGGCGACCCCCGTGAAAGGGTCGTTCGACCCCCAAAGGGGTCGCGACCCACAGGTTGGCAACCCACAGGTTGAGAACCGCTGGTCTAGGAGATCCAACTGCCACCAGAACTATGATTCCCAGCATTCCTGGTGCTCCCCACATTCTTGGTTTTCCCTTCCTGCTCTGTCTTCATCCCATGGCCTCCTACTCTGCCATGTCCCTCCCAAGCCTCTGGCTCTCCCACTCTGCTCTTTGCCCAGTGGCTTGGGAGTAGCAACCGAGGGAGCCACATCCCCCCAAGCTGCTGGCTCTCCCGCTCTGCTCTCCACCCGGTGCCTGTGTATACAAATTGATCCACCATCTTTGTTGGGTTAATTTGCATACTCATTCCTGATTGACTGGTGGGCATCACAGAGGTAATGGTAATTTACATGTTTCTCTTTTATTTTATAGGATAGATATGAGTCAGCGTGATATTTTTATTTCAGTGATGCTATTAGACAAATACGACAATGAAAACAACTTGAGAGCATGGAAGGTTTAGAAGCTGTTTATATGAATAATTTGCTATTATTGTTTAATTTAAGCTTTAATTTTTTGTTCAATATAGTTATTTTATGATTATAGACTTGAATGAGGAAAAAACATAAGAAAATAAAGTCTTGTGCTTTGGTAAATTCATTAAGACAGCCACTCAATTTATGAAAAGTACAATAAAATAATCCTGTAATCATCAAACTTGTTATCATAATTCACTGGTTATGTGATTGAATTTACTAACCAGTTTGATCAAAACAGGTCATCTTCCTCACAGTACTAACACCCCTCTTTTTAGAAGCTTTCCACATGAAGTAACTTAATAAAAAATTGTCAAATAATTTTTGCTGATTCAGTTTTGCTGGAAATGGAATTAGTAAAGTGTTTTAAATTGGATATAATTCAATAGATCAGAAAAGAACATAAAAGATTTCTAAGTAATAGAAAATAAGAAAAAAATAAAAGAATAGAATGGTTTATGTAGAACAGACATTAAATGCATAATGTCATATAAATTCTAGGGAAGAAAATCTGTTCTGACAACTTACAATGCTAGATTGATTAGAAAAGATCTGGAACATTGCCAAGGTCTGTGAATGGCATGGGAAACAATTTCAAAGGAAAGGGGAAAAATTAAAAATAAAAAGCATTTTCCTCCGTATTGAAGAAAATTGCAGTATAAGAACAGACCAAGAGTTGTCGGAGAGTTGCCATGTGTTCCATGGAAGAAGAAACAACATTCAACAATATGTGTGATTATAACAGATACCAGTTCAGCTAATGTCTTATTGCCAATGTCAAGTAACTTGAAGTAGCCAGGAATAGCAATACAAACTAATTTCTTGGATTTGTTTTTTTACCCTTGTGTGTAAAGAAATGGTAAATTGTTTTTGTAACATCTGATTGATGAACCTGATTTTTCCTTTTTCCCAACTTGCTTGTCATAAAAGTAATTTTAAAAAATTAAAGTCAATGGCATCCATGATTACTCATTGGATGCTTCAGAGCCTCAAGCTAAGGGAACACAGATTTGTTTATAAAAATGTATCTGAACTCTGGGACCTGTTTAAGTAGATTTAAAAAATATACCTTCTACAGAAATGGTCCTCAAGCTTCAGGTGAGAGAGAATCCTCCAGGAGCTTGTCAAAATACACACTCCCAGACTTTCACTCCAGCAGTTCTGATTCAGTGGGTTTGTGGTGAGGCTCATTAACTTACATATTAAACCAGAACGTGAGGTGTTTCTAACACAGGGGATTGTCAGAACTCATTTTAAGAAACACTGTCCTAGAACATGACGGGGAGACATCGCTGACCTCTACCCTCCTCCGCCTTCCCCTCCCCTGGCCAGAGAATCAGCGTCCTGAAGGAAGTGTACCAGAACTCTATCAGGGAAGAAAAACGTTTGAGGACTACTTCCTACAGGATTATTTCCTTTTTATTTATTTCTTCTTTTCTGAAATCAGTGCAGAAGTAAAAATTAATTATATCCATCAGTTCAGTTTATGGAACATAATAATTGCCACAAGCAAAGTATCTCTCTTTTTCCCCTCCTTCTCTTCCCTCCTTTCTTTTTTCCTTTCCTTTCTTTTTTCCTTCCTTCCTTCCTTCCTTTCTTCATTCATTCCTTCCTCTTCCCTCTCTTCTTTCTGTATTCATGTCCTTTTATTTTCATTTCCATTAGTCATTTCTTTCCATCCCATAGTCAATCTCTCTAAAGCTTTTATTGTGAACTAGAGGCCTGGTGCACGAAATTCATGCACTTGTGGGCAGGGGATCCCTCATCCTGGCCTGCGCCCTCTTGCAGTCCGGGAGTAATCAGTCAGACATCCTTAGCACTCCCACCACTGCAGCTGCACTCGCCAGCTGTGAGTCTGGCTTCTGGTGCACTGACCACCAGGGGGCAGCTCCTGCATTGAGCATTTGCCACCAGGTGGTCAGTGCACATCATAGCAACCAGTCATTCGGCCATCTGGTCGATTTGCATATTAGCCTTTTATTTATTATATAGGATCTTTTGTTTGCATGCCTTGCAAAACTAGCATTGCTGTTTTGAGTTCCTGTATGTAAATTGCTTTGACTTACACTCTTTGTTCTTAAGCACCATGGTTTTAAGATACATCTTTCTTGCCATACATTTATTGAATCCATTGCTTCTAACAGTTACACTCCTGGTGTGGATCTACCACACTATCACAGTGATAGACACCCAGGTTCTCCAGTTCTCTGCTACCACAGAGAGAACTAATGCTGCAATGGACACCCTTGTACATGTTCTTGGATTTGTGTGAGAACCTCTTTGGTTATATACCAAAAATGGAATATCCGGAGATTTCCCCTCTAAGGCAATGTCTTCTTCAGCTCACCCAGGACCACACCAACTGTATTTGCCACTCAGGGCTTTGTTTCCACAGCTTTAAAGAAGACCATGGACTAGCTTGGCTGAGACAGGAGTGTTTAGGAATGTATTTATTCTTTGATATATTTAAGTTAACTGAATACTCACTGTATATATTTGGTAGTGTAAAGATAAATACCCTATTCTGTATATATAAGCCATTTTTACAGATAAAATACAGCTTGAGATCATGTGATTAGTGACAGAATTAAGATTTGGAAAAAAGTCTATCTAACTCCAAATCCCCTAGAGAGAATAAAATAGGAATAATATTGTCTCTACAAGAAAAAACATTACTTTGCTCTCTTGAGAATGAGAGAATGAGGGAAAATAAATGCTCTTTCTCAGAAAATTCACACATATAGTTCTTGATTTGTTGGTGGAAAATAGTTCCTTGGCGAAATGAGTTTCTAAGCCAAGAGCCTGACACAGGGCTTTTGTGAGAGAAGACTGGAGCTCCGAGGCGCAGGCCAGCGCTCTGAGTGAAAGCTGAGCAGCAGAAGCTTATAAAGAGAAAGGCTGTCCCCCCAGGCTCCATCTCGCCCTTCCCTCGGGAGTTTCTTTAGTACAAGAAGACGCACAGGGCACTGAGCAGCATCCTGAGGGGGAAGTAGCCCCAGTGACTCCCGTAGGAACACAGTGGGGAGGGTCAGAGAGGAAGCGATCATTTCCAGTTTAAGAACTCCTAACTCAAGGGTCTCAGCTCTTTGCACTTTGACATCTTATAAACATGAAAACCATTTCAGGGATGTCTTATGACAATGGCCGTTCATTTAGTATCAATTTCCAGTGAAATGTAATAACAACAAAAAGCAACAATGAATTTAGTAATACCGTCCTCCTCTAATATTCAAGGGAAATTGATTCCAGGACCAACTGGGAACCAAAATAGTGGGTTCCAAAATCCATGATGCTCAAGTCCCTTATATAAAATAGCACAGAACATTCTGCCCTCTGCCTCCTGGGATTCCCAACCGGATCTAAAACACAGTTTTCCACCTGCAATTGGTTGAATCCTCAGATGCAGAATGGGCAGATGTGGGACCCCCAAGCTCTACACAACAACTGTACTTTAACTTCTATCTAACATTTTACAAATGCTGATAAGTATTTTTATTTTATTATTTTATTTTATCCTATGTTATCTTTTCACTATTTTATTTTTTACTCTTGCTGGTTGCATCAGGAATGTTCAGGTGCAACACAGATAGTAGCAGTGGGGTGCTCTAAACTTCCCTTTAGGTGTTTTCATGTAAAAAGAACCAATTGCTTCTCTGCTCACTGCAACCTTCCTAGTAGTAGGGCATGGATGCGCCCAGTGCCTCTGCAGTGAGGCCCCTGGTGGCTCTGGCTCAGGAGGGGGCTCCTAGGTGTTGACTTTGTCCTACTGGCCGCCAGGCTGCTTTGTCATGGCCTCTCCAGACAGGTCACAGGTGATGATGCCACTGGAGGCCTGGGAAGAATCTGAGTGCTCCAGGGGCACCAATACCATGGCCATGAAGGGGAGAGTGGACTTTCCAAAGACAAGGTCGCTCACCAGTGACTTGGGCCTGCGTGGGGTGACTCAGTCGGTGGGGGAAGACTTTCCCAAGGTACCCTGCTCTTCCGCAGGAGCTGTTACTGGAAGTGGAGCCCAGGTGGCGCCAGCACTAGTTGTGGGTGGCCAGGCGAGCCTCTTAGAGGATGTCTGCCACTCACTTGGGTTGATGGAAACCTCCGTGTGAAATTGATTGTGCATGGCAGGGGCCTGGGGGTGGCTAGACCACCCAGCTCATTTGCAGACACCTCTGGAGGCTGCTCCACCAGGACAAACATGCCTTAGAGCAGGGTGTATATTTATCATACTATGTGGTATCTGTTTCCCTTACAGCCTAAAGCCCATGGTTAACGCTTGACAAGCATTTAGATTCCCAAGCTCTCAATATTATTTACTCTCTCCACCTGTCTACAAGAGATCATATCTTGGAAACCACAGTTCTAAATGCCCCAGATCAATGTCCTAGTTGTACACATAACATACTACATTATATTGATATTTAGGTTATATATAATGTTCATGTTTCTAACCTCTTTGGTGTGGATGATAAACTCCCAGAAAAGACAAATCTTGTATCACATTTTAATAACCAGGATGTTCAGGAGCAAAAACAATGCTTTGCAGAGAGCCCCACTAAACAGGGAGAATGAAAAACATGTTATTAAGCACCCACTCAGTGCTACCTAGGTGAGGTTGTATCCTCAGGCTATTGTGCCCAGAGGCACCCAAAGCCGGCCTGCCCTTCCTTGATCATCTTAATTGTGACCACCTGGTCCATATGTTGTCTGATTTCTCCACTAGACAGCAGAGAGGACTGAGCTTTAAAACCAGGATTGTCAGACTGCAAAGCACTGCTGCTGGCCATCTCCTGTTGACAGTGATCCCTCTGCCCTTGGTGAGAACCTTGGCAGAGCCATTATTTGCTGACTCTAATTAAAGAGTTTTCTTTCTCCTGAGACCAACGTCTAGGGAAGGGAGGTTGCAATCAAAGGATTTCTACAGCTTTTGAATTGTTTTCGAATTCCAACAATTGGCCTCTCACTAGTCAATTAAATAACTCTCAAGGGAAAACAATTCAATCGATTTTCCAACCTCTTTCCTTGTTGGCTCACACTGCTTTTAGGGTACCTTACCTTCTCTATAAAAGATGTGTCTGCTCTGTCTGTTCAGACCTGGGGTGATTGGTTTCCAAGTAGCAGGCAAATTGCTTTGTTCCCAGAAGCAGCTTCGGGAGGTGGGAAGGCAATCAGAGGGGTTTATACAATGGTTGGCTCCTTTTCCACATCCCTGGGGTCCCAGGTGCCTTAACTTGTTTCTAGTTCACCCTGGCAGTGCTAAAGGTCACATCTCCCATATCTTTCACTTCATCTTTCACCGAGGCGTTTCCCTGTCCCACAAGGTGGGTGGGAAGATGGCATGCTTTGGGCAGGCTTTGCAGGTGGGTCTCCTGGCTCCCGTGAAATCTGGATGTAATAGATTTAAGTAAACAATTGATCCCAAAACCAGTTCAGTTGCTGTTGAATCAAAATTTATCCTAGGCCTCAAAGACCTTTAGAGGGAGTAGAGCCAAAACCTCTTTAGCCGTAATTATATTCTGTCGATTTGTCTGAAGTTACTCCATTTTGTCACTTCAGGCCTGCACAAGCTCCCAGGAGACAATGCTGGGCTTTGTTGGTGTGCGTGGCCGCGGTGGAGCACTGGGTACAGCCAAGCCGACCGCAGACTGTGCGTTTCACTGCAGGATGCAATTCATGCAGCAGAATCTGGCAACCATTATGAGGCCGAAATAAGCACATAGAGGCCCAGAACAAAGCAACCAAATTATGTGTTTAACATAATAGTCATTATAAAAGCTTTGCAGGCATCATTTGGAACTATCTGCAACCATGAGTCCAGAGGGCTTCCTTTAGCTACGGGGACGCCGGGGAGTGAGCAGCGACAGGAAGTTTTGTGGAAAGTGGGCTCAGCCATCAGTTTTCTCTTTGTGTGTGAGCAATTGTTTTCAAGTTCGAATGTAACACTCAGTGTATCATCTGTCACCACAAATTACCCCTTAGTTTACTATGAGCGCCAGCTTCTCTGGGGTACCTTTTGGATTTTAAAGTGGTTCCATCAAACAAAGATTCTTTTTTCTTCAAGAAACACACACACACACACACACACACACACAAAAACCCCACCTCATAGACCCAGACAACAGTATGGTGATTATCAGAGGGAAAGGGAGGTGGTAGAAGGTAGAAGAAGGTATAGGAGGAATAAATGGTGATGGAAGGAGACTTAACTTTGGGTGATGAACACACAAAACAATACACAGATGATGGATTACAGAATTGTACACCTGAAACTTATCTAATTTTATTAACCTATGTCACCCCAATAAAGTCAATAAAATGTTTAAAAAATAAAGAAAAAGAAATTATCCAAAGTGGCTTGTTACATGTGGTTTGAATTTTGTTGTAAACGCAGAACAAAGGGTCTGAGAGTTTTTTTCATTATCTGGGCTGTGTGGCTCAGAGGAAACATGAGATACTCACTATTCAAATGAGAATATTTCCCTGCCTTTCATTTTCAGTTTTATTTCTGTATACCCATGACACTTCAGCAGGCAAGCTGCCTTCTCTGGAAGCACCATCTGCTTTTTCTTTGTAACAGTGACAGCATCTGAGAGAATACCACCTCACTCCTAGAAATACATGTTGGGTGAGGGGAATAGTGTTGTTAATTATATATAAGATATACATATCTGTGTGTGTACTTTTTTGCTTGTTTGTTTTAAAAGTAGCGCATAGATGTACAAATAAGGAATTTGACCTCAGTAAGACAACTAAGCAAAAATCTCCAACCCAAGTTTCTCCCATGTCTCAAATCCCTTCTCAGTGCAATAGGATGTAACTTCCAGGAGCATGGGGATTATAGTCTGTTTGCTCATTGGTGTATTCGTGGCATCTAGAAGAGTGGTGTGTAGTAGGTGCTAAATTAATAGTTGTTGAGTGAAGTAGTGTGAATAGCAGTGCTTCTCCTGTTATTTTTGTATGCTTGGTATGTAGCAGTCAACTCTTCCTGGCTGTGGATGTTTTACACTGTCCATATCTCAGTGTGGTTGTGATCCCCTTTTGCCCAATATTAACATACATTGTTCTAGGTGACGATGCTGGGGTACAGGGCATGCCTGCTCTGACTTGTGTTATATTTTACTAGATGACAAAACACAGAGGCTTTGAGGCCATCTCTTATGAGATGTCTGGCTGCCCTACCAACACTCAAGAGTCACATAAATTATCACCAGTGAGCATCAAGCTTGGACCCTGGCCTTAGGACTTTTGCTGTGTGAATATATGGATAGTAGAAGAAATTGAAACCTATTGTCTATTGAGATGACTAATACTAAATTGCTACCATAACTCAGAAAATCTGTGAAAAATACCCTCCCAGGCCCAGGTTAAAATAGCACAGCATAACTGGCCACGAAACAACAGCTGTCAGACAGGCCTGATGTTCGGCAACTGGAACTGGACTATCTCATTTCAGAAGAGATTTCTGAAAGGGGCAGGGAGCCAGATCGGCTGGTCTTCAGGCTTCCATGGTGGCAAGGACTCATGTTCACATGCGGGACCTTTTCAGCTCCCTCGCAGAAACCTGACAGCAGCAGGCTGTTTGGCTCTTCTGGACAGGGACACAGAGAATACAGTGAAAGATACTGAGACCATCCATGATATCACTAAAGGCCAACAGGCACATGAGATAGACACATGATAATATTTTTAGGGGATGCTCTAATCAAAAATTTTTTATGATTTTCCCACTCTATAGGGTGGAATCCAGAATTATAAGCAATGTTTGTAAAAATCTGAGCCAAACATACCTCCATCGATGGAAGTCTCTTTGCCCACCCACAGCCACCCTGGAAAACAGTCAACATTCACTAAACACCCCACCTTGGTACCCCTACCATGTTGTTTGATTAGAATGCCCTCGTCCATGGTGGTTAACATTCTAGTAAAGGTGCTGATGAGTTTCTCTGTGGACACATTAACCTTGAAGTACTGATGGTACAACTAAGGGCAATTATGCAGTAAGGAGCTGGGGAGATAGTCTGGAGCTGGAGGGGAACAATAAAGAAGTGTCCACCTCTTCAATGTATGTGAAGGAACGGGGTGAATGAGGTCATGTAGGTGAGTGTGTAGAGCGAGAAGAGACAGGACAATGAGTTTATGGGATAGGCAGAGGAATTAGTACCTGTGAAGGAGACCATGAAACTATGAACAGAATAAAAAGGAAATGGGATTCTGAATAATTAGCTAATATTTTTCAAATGTCACCTATGTGGGAGAGCTCTTGTTAAGCACTGTGTGTTGGTTAACTAATACAAGAGCAGTGTGACATAAGATGGGGGACACTGAGGCACAGAGGGTCCAAGTAACTTGACTAATAGTATCAGCTAGTAGGTAGCAGGGTTGAAATTAAATACGTAAGATTCCAGATCAGTACCCTTGTATCTTCTATAATATCCCTCAAAAGTCAAAATGAGAAAAAGAGAGTCAAGATGGAGAGAGTGGCTCACCTTTTCATAATGCCACATGCTCCAGAGAGGTCAATTACGATCATGAATAAACACACCTTGAATTACTGTGGGGAAGCATGAGACTTGGTTAGAAAGTTTGTAAGGAGGACATTCTGAGGAAAGGGAAGTGTGTGGAAGGCCACCTGTCCTATTTATCAGAATTCTGACTTAGGGGAGTGCGAAAGGTGGCACCTCTAATTATTCCTTGACCTTTCCAAACAAGCCTGTGCATGTGCAGACCCCCAGGTATTCACTGGAATCCTTATGCTTAATCTTTTGGGTGTCTTTGCTTAAAAAACACTACAACCACATGTGTCCTCCCAAGACTACTTACCCTGCTGATTGTATCTAAAAGAGAAACTTTCTCTCAAACTGCTGCTACAATAAAAGCTTAACGAGGCAGGCAATCAAGGCTGCCTAGTTCCTTTAGCCAGGCTGTCCCTTAGCCCTCTCTTTCACAGCAAACGTGTTGGAGTAATCCATTCATCTGTCGCTCAGGGTCTGCTGATCAGCCCCAGCATGATACCATTGGATTTGATAACTAGGAAGATACTGGTCTCAGCACAAGTCATTTTAGTGGACTTGAAGCAGTAGAAGTTTAAGCAAATGAACTGCAGGGTACCGTATATTCCATACATTTCCTTATTTACCACAGAGAGTAGTTTCAGGACACTTAAATATGTATTCAAAAGGTACTCATTCTCTGAATGTTGCAAGAGCAAAATTGAGCACAAGACTTCAACTCCCCTATAACTTCCAATTCTATATTCACTTTAATTGTGTAAAATAGTTCATGATGGTGATACAAAGCTATATAGCTTGAGTAACAAGCAGGGTCATTATCACCATTTTTGTTTGTGTACGTGGGAGATAGTGAGGGAGGCAAACTATAAAGCTTTTAAAGATGAGAAAATCGAGGTACAGAGAGATTAAGTAACTTGCTATTGGGGGGGGGGGCAGCAATTTCCTAGTTATCTCACCAAAACTAAAAATTTAATTCAGCATTCAAGAATTAAATTTTTTTCCCCCCTCTGGCTGATTCTGAGGGGAAAGAGAGGGCTTATAGGATGAGTAAGAAAGACCTCCTCCCTGCCTCCAGAAACCTGCTCTTCTGGTTTTGCTTAGGCTCAGAAAATGAAGGAGCCTCTCTTTTTTGCAATGATCTCTGCCCTAGTCTTATGTCATGAAGGGTCTGCCTGGCTTCTTTGGCAGCCACCACACGCACTAGCTTGCAACATGACTCTCTTCTTTGATGTTGAGACCAATTTGAATGGAAGGAGATTTCCTTATATGAGATTTCCTCAGTAATTCAGGCTGGGCAACAGCTTGATGTTCTTCTCATTATAGTGCAAATTTAAAAGTCACCAACTAATCACAAGTAGTTATGATTTTATTTTACGTGTTTAAAAATACATGTAACTCGCTGGATGATAATCCTTTATGTCTTTTCAGTTATACAGCTCAAATACCCTCTGCTAATTGTAAACAACATCTGGGTTTTAGAAAAGCATTTAGAGGAGCAAAATTCAAAAGCAAATGGCATCAAAACCCTTCACTAGAAAAACCTGTCTGTTTTAAAACGTAGGCTAAAGTTCAATTCTCACCTGGTTCGAAAACAATGGAATTCACCCTGTTCTGTGCGGGACTCTAAAACTGAGCAGGCAGACAAACAAAAGGAAAAATACAACATGTGTAAGTGATCACCAAACCCAGCTCACTTCCAACTAAAAAAACATGCTTTGTACACAGGTCACAGAACAAATCAGACCAAACCAAAGTGCCGAAGAGAGCCACAATTTAAAGGAAAAGAGCCCCAGAGAGAGCTTCTGCAAGATCTAATGGACTGGAGCCTAGGCTGTTTGAAATAGCCAAGTTAATAACATTAATAATAATCACGTGATAACGCTGAAAACTACAACAGGGGATTAGGCCAAATGGGGAGGCAGCGGGCTAAATAAGAGAAGTGGGGGCGGGGGGAGGGGGAGGGTGTTGATTTATCCCACAGGAGTGACATTTCTCTACAAGGGATTTTTTTGTAGCTGCATTTTCTACAACAATAATAATAATAATGGAAATAATTCCTTCTGGAGAGAATGAAGCTAGTTCACTATTGTATTTTCATTGAAAGTTTCAATGAACAGGTGGGAGAAAAGGTGTTTTTTGTACAGGGACCCATAAGAATGTGTGGGAAGGAGTCTGGCCCAGTGAATTTGAAGTTTTTACCCATTATCTTCATACATATGGTGGAGTGTTTCCCATTAAACACATGTTATGGACTGTCCCTCAGTGATGCGGCCAAGTTGCTCAAAATCAGTGATTCTCATATTGGCTTCAATGGACTGTTTGTGAGAATTTATTATTGATTTCCAATTGTATCAGCATGCCAGCCCCAAAGTAGCTCACGAATAACTCAGGACACAAACCTGTCTCTGCCCTTCTTCCATCTAAACAGCAAGAGTCCTGGCAGGGATCACACCTGTGGTTACTTAGCAGTGTTAAGTCCCCCACTGTTTTGTGCTTCACGAGCACTCTAACCCCTGGGAGATTGAAGCACGCGTGTTGCTGGAGAAGTCAGTGGGCCAGGTTTCCCAGACATGAGTGGGCGTCAGGTTCTTGGGGTACCGCTGACATAAGCATTTCCAGAAGCCCCCAGGGGAGAACGAGATGTGGTAAAAGGCTTTCATTGTGTGAAGTTACATCCTATAAAGACCCTTGCCCCTTAACCGAGTCTTGAAATTGTAGAAACTTCCAATTTTATCCAAATAAATCCATCTCTAATACTCAAATACATGAAGGAAGGTTTTTGTGCTTCCTGAATAAGGATGCCAAAGAATTTATAAAGATATTGCTCTAGAGATGAACAGCTGAGTTCCAAAAGATTTCTTCCATTTTATTCTTAATGCAAAGTCCCATTAGGTAAATGAGTACTTGTGCTTTCATTCTGATGCATAGTTACTTTGCATCTGTGAGAGCTTATACATTGAAAACTTCTTAAGTAGCAATTTGTGACCTAAATCTTCAGAAGCATCAGATGGAAAGGGTTGAAGGAAAGGCCTAGATGAAAAGAGAGGAAAGGCAAAGTTTACACAAGTGGAAATTTTGTTTAGGTGAGGAGTCACCAGCAGACCAATCAAGATGTACTTTTCAGGAACCAATTAACCATCTAAGCATGGTTTTGGATGCCCTGGGGGTGGGGGTCGGGGGTGGGAATGCCATCATCCTGACTTTGTGTAGTCTACATTGTTATTGGGGAAAGAAAACTAAGGCACTCAAAGCGATGAGCAAGAAACACTGACCACAGTCGGAAAGTTCAGGAAGAGTGTGAGAGCACAAACACCTTCCTGACCTGGGTTTTCTGAGAAAGCAGAGCTGACTTCTTGAGCTTGGAAACAACCATCCATGGCCTGAAGATGGACCTTTGGGATTTTGCCCAAAGAGCCTTGTGGAGAAAATCAAGCCCTGGGCTCGATGGCTTCTTCTGACCCGGTTTCAGGCTGCCTCCCCAAGTACAGAGAAGGCAAATGGCTCTGTGGCCTACTTGATTAAATGCTTCATCAGGCAGACAGGCCCCTGGGAGCTGTATGCAACATTTTATTGCCTTTCAGGGCAGTTGTTTCTCATTGTATAGATGTGCTTGAGTGGATAAATAATCTAGAGTTCCAATGCCAAAGGCTAATTTGCTCTGGCTTGGGAAATCTGTTTTTTGAACCCGTAAGCAGCATGAATTATATTGATAGGTTTGCATGTTTCTGGCTGACCACCAAGGGCCCCCCTTCTAGGAGGATGGGAAAGTTGTCCAATGAAGTTTTCTCACAGAATTGACCACTGACTGTAAACTGAAATGGCTACAGCGAATACTTAGCCTTCCCCACGCAGTCTGAATTGGGTTGGCGATGTGTATAATTACCACGATGGCAGAGGGGCCCTGTGATGTTGAGTGAAGGGCAAGCTGCGTTGGCAATTTGCAGACAGCCTCAAAACAAGTCATTTTCTGAAAAACCGAGCACCATTGAACTGATTCTTGGGAAATACATTTTGCTCTGCTCGGACTTTACATGACTTTCAAAATATAGTGCTTTCATGTCTTGGAAATAGGAACTTTTGGAAAGTGAACGCTTTCTGGTTAAGAGGATTTTGTCTTTCAAATGCTGTTACTAAAGTTCAAAGCATGTAAGTCTCTATCAATGGGTTGCAAACCACTGTAATACAACACTTATCCAATTTGCAAAGATAGTTTAAAAAAAATTATCTCAAGGGAAATAAAGAAAGCTTCACAGAGAGAGCCTACCCAGGAATAAATTATAAAGATCTCCCAAGAACATTAGGGCTGCATGAACTTAAGTGTAATTACCACCTTGGTAGGAAAAGAGAGTCTTTATTTTTTTACCCTTTCACCTAAAGGCTATCTACTCCTAGAAGTTCATGAAAGGGCATTGGCAGAATCTAACCTCTATTTTGTGCAAACTACCAAAGTTAAATTATACATATCTCTAAGAGCCTGCAAAGCCTTCTTTATAAATGCCAATTTCCAGTCCAATCATCAGTGAAACCTCAAGTCAGTGTCAAATGCTTGTAAATAATATTGAGGTTCTTCAGTTAGATGCCTTTTACAAAGATAGGTTCCATTATTTCCCTCTTTGATTCTTTATAGAGGAGAGCTAAAGGAGAGTCTGCAAAAATAAAGGGAATGTTACAAAAATAAACCTTCAGAAGTGCTTCAGCTCTTCAAGAAATTAATGAGCTAGATTCTTTCAGGGAGTCCAATCCCTCATGAGAGTATATTACATGTTTGAAACCTATAGTAACTTATTTAGAATCCTGAGGTATCAATAAATTATGAGCTTTCAGGACTCTTGGTATACATTTTCTTCTATCAGGATTAATATGAAACAATAATATTGCTCAAAGTAGTGGGAGAAGGCTTAACAGCAAAGGCCAAAATAGTGAAACAGAGAGATGTGCTTAGAAAGTCCTTCCTGAGGCGCCCCTTTCTTCAGCTAGCTCTCTTGCTGGCATGTAATTCAATACCCTGAGAACATTCATATGTTAAAGAAGCATGTTCATATATACCCATCTTTGTACTTCCATAGGCTTAGCATGACTTCTGCTTATTAATTGAAAGTGCTCAAGGAGAGACGATTATTATTCAACGTATCGCCAGAGCCAGTTCTCTAGAGAGAGCCTTGTTGCAATCTTTCTGATGTGCTTCAAATTAGGCAACTTCTATTTCTCTTAAGAAGAGTCTGATGTGATCGGAGATATTGCCGGGCTGATTGACACAGTGTGGTCTCTTCCCTCAGGACATCGCTTCTAAGCAGGGGGATAAGGAGATAGCTTGTGTAAGGAGAAACCAGGCTCATCCTTCATGGTAGGAAATGAGTGTATCCCAGAGCTTGTGCTATACGCCTGATAATACAAACTGCTAAGAAATGCCTGTCCCCAACATTTGGATAAACTGTGGATCTGGGTCAATAGGAGATTATTTTATTTGTTTGTTTTTCTCTTCTGTTCATAACATAGCACTTAGAAGTGTTCATGTGATTTTTAAAAATTTTTCTAGTTTAATGCCAAGGAACAGTTCCTTCTCTGGAAACATATAGCAATATTTCTTAAAAGGCAAAAGAACAAAAGTGAAAAGGCTTTTCAAAGAGTTTTATGTTTTAGCTAAGGCAACAAAGATGATAGTAATGATCATGATCATGACCTATTGCATTTGTATAGGATTTTATAGCTTATGAAGCACTTTCATGTACATTATCTCATTTTTTAATGTAATCAGAACCTTGCGTAATAAGAATTAGCTGTTGCTTATGTCAAGGCATCCTATGGGCAATTAGAAGCTGTGGGCCAGATGTTATGAATGGTCTAGAGAGTGCTCCTTGGCAGAGCACTGAAAGGTCCGACCTTTATGTAGACTCAGAATGGTAAGACAATGAGAAGGAAATGTACCGTAGCTTGTTTTGCTGAATAAAGGCTCCAGGCAGGGTCAGGATCAACAGAGGCACAGAAATCCGCTTTGGGTTCACTATGACTTAGTCCAGGAATGACAAGGGTCCATTGGAAGTGGCCGCCTAGAAATCGACATCACATGGGTATTGAGGCCATGCTCAAGAGAGGCAGGAGAGAGTACAAGAAGCTCCTCTTTTTAGGAGCTTCCACTGTATGAAGGCCCATGGATTGATAAACAAAGCTGCTTGCAAAATAAAAGCACCTCCATCCTGTTCTATCACTATAAGCTTCATTCCTTTACCCATCCATCCGTCATCTTTTTCATACACAATTATTGTGCCAGGAATTCTGCTTCTTGTTGGAGACACACAAGGTATAAGACAGACAAGTCCCTGCCCTCATGCAGCTTGTATGGTGTAGACAAAGAACAGGGAAACAAATAATGAAGTAATTACAGATTGAGCTAAGTGGTATGGAGGAAATAAACACAGCAATAGATAGAGAGGAACTTTAAATTTATTTTGAAAGCATGGGTCCCAAAACAATATGCCTTTGACAAAGCCTGGACTTACTCCTTTGGAAGTGTCAAACATTGCAAGATCAAACTCATGGAAAACTAATGGGTAGGGGAGAAACAATAAACATGGAAGTGAATGTATTTTCAGAGTACCTTAAATCAAATAAGATATCCTCTTGCAGGAGACAGCAGGCACATCAGTGCTAGAAGCTTGCTCTGGCAGATAACCCTTTTATTTAAAGTGTCTTTAATTTCTGAGAGAGAAAAAAATGTTGCTATAGATTATCTCATAAAATTTTGTTATATAATTCTGTACCACTTTACAAATATTTGAACAAGCCTGTACTGGCTTGACATATAATACATATTTTCTTTATTCTCCTTTGTTTGATTTATTTATTTATTTATTTATTTATTTATTTATTTATTTATTTACTTTATCTCAGCAAAATACTCAGTAACTGCTGGATGTTCTCACAAAGCATATAATTCCATGCAAATTTTTGTAGGCTTCAACTTCAATCCATTTACTACAAGGCTGAAGCTGGAGCAAATCCCCCGTCTCTGCACCAGCCAATTAGCCTGCCTACATGCTGACAGGAGGGGACAGCTATGATTATCGACACATTTCTTGCTTAATCAAACTGATCTGGTTTTAAAAAATATATATATTTTATTGATTTTTTTTACAGAGAGGAAGGGAGAGGGATAGAGAGTTAGAAACATCAGTGAGAGAGAAACATCGATCAGCTGCCTCCTGCACACCCTCTACTGGGGATGTGCCCGCAACCAAGGTATAAGCTCTTGACCGGAATCGAGCCTGGGACCCTTCAGTCCAGAGGCCGACACTCTATCCACTGAGCCAAACCGGTTAGGGCTGATCTGGTTTTTAACATGTAAAAAGAACAGAGATACAAAAAAATTTAGAAGGCATGTGGATGCATTAGGAAATAGGTGAATCTTTAATGGAAAATCAGGATGATACTGGCAGAACAAAAAGGAATAGATGCTGGGCAAGCAATAACAACAGAGTGAGGAAACAGTCAGCTGACACATTGCAGATTTCTCCCCCTGTGCTCAGATCAGACATTGTTAATCAAAAACAGAATTTTCTGCTGAGTTTGAAGCTGGCCTTAGAATCCATTTGAGCACATTATAAACAGCCCTGCCATTTGAAAAGAAATGTCACATGGGTCAAGTCTAATTGCCATGGTCATCTTAAAGGGTATAGCTCAGACAATTATTTTTATTTTAACAGTCTTTAAAGTCTTGGAATGAAGTTGTAATATAGGGATTGAAGACACCCATTTAGGAAACATGGAAAGATGATAGTTTAGGACAAGGAACATCTTCTCTCTTGCTCCTCCAATGTAGACCATCACCTGTGCCAGAAGGCCAATGCAGCAGTCCCATGCTAGCCCATAGTAGGGACATTTATGGGGATGTGTGAAGAGCACAGACTTCTTGCTCTGTTCAAAGAATAAAGAAAATGCAGGTAATTTCCCCTTTGGGAGGAATTTGCTAGCATTTAAAAACAACAGCAGTTGGAAGACTCACTGGACAGTAAAATGCCCTCCGTGTCAGGGCACATTCTGCTTCAGCATGAAAGAATGCCCAGTATCTTACTTTGTTCTAGAGCTTTTTGAAATTGTTCAGTACACAGTTTAGTTTTGGCAGCCTTCGAGTGATGGGATTTGTAGGTATTATTTATGAAATCATTACTTATTAGCTAATAATCTTTCAATTCAATAAATATTTTAAACCCCTTACTGTGGGTTGTGTTAAACCCCTTCAATGTATTGCTGGGAACTTTGAAATAATATTTTCAGTCTCTGTGTTTTTTTCTTCATAGAATAAGAACAAAATATACATAGCTGGCAGTTATTTTAGCTTTGAAGAAGTTAAAATATATTATTATTATTAATTTATTCTATTTATTTATGTATTGAATTTGTTTATTAAATTTATTTATGAACATACAAAAAGCTATACATAACTAATGTATACAACTTGATGAGTTTGGAAAGAAGTATATACCTATGAAACCATAACAACAATCTATGCCATAAACTTTTTCATTACCTGCAAATGTTTTCTCCTGCCCTCTTATTTATTATTATTATTTATTAAAAAACACTTGACATAGATTTACTCTCCTTGCAAATTTTTAAATATACAGTATTCTGTTTTTAAAGATGGGTACTGTGCTATGTTGTAGCTCTCTGGTACTTATTTATAATGTAAAACCAAAATAAAATATATTATTATAAAACACTTTTATAAATATCTAAACTGAAGGAAATTACAAAAATATAATCTAAAGACCAATACACTGTATTATCTCATGAGATTTTTCCTATTGACCTCTAAGTGAAGAATTAATGTCTGCATTTTAGATGCTATGGTATTAATTTTATAGAACTGATTCTATGTTAGTGATATGAAACCAAACATAGAAATATTACAATTATAAAAACAGTTTTCACCCAAGTGGTCCCAGGAGCATTTGAGATCAGGCAGAATATGAAAAGGTTAAAGGTTACAGTTTAGCCTTAGCCGATCTGGCTGAGTGGATACCCAAGGGCTAAAGGTATCCCAGTTTGATTCTGGTCAAGGGCACATACCTTGGTTGCAGGCTTGATCCCCAGCCCTGGTTGGGGCGCAAAGGGGAGGCAACCAATCAATGTGTCTCTCTCACAACGATGTTTCTCTCTCTCTGTCGCTCCCCCTCCCTTCCACTCTCTAAATCAATGGAAAAAGTATCCTTGGGTGAGGATTAACAACAACAACAAAAGAGGACAGTGTAGAGGCTGAAGGTGAGTCTATAACTCACTAATTCTGAGTTCAGTTAAATCAACTCAGGGTATTTATACAGGTTTATTAGTAACCCGAATGGGTACATTTTATTCACTTGCAGGATAATTGAAGTATAGAAGCGTAAGAATAGGCTATCGTATAAGGAAACATCCTATTGTTAAAGATCAGTTATTCAGCTTATGGATGGTTAAACTTGTCTAATATACAGGAGTAAAAAATATTTGCTTGTGTTTTTCCTCCTGTCTTCTTAGGCTTAAATGAAACCTAAGTATCTCTAATATTGTGAAGGAGAAGACAACTAAGTTGGTTCATTTTCAAGTAAAAAGCTAGTGAGGCCACTCCTGAAATTTTGCCGTGGAGGGGCCACAAATAACCATTATCCTTCTATTTCCAATTGTGTATACTATTATTTTATTTTCTGCAACTCTGACTGAGGATACCATATTTCCCCTTTTTTAAAAATATATATATATATATAGTATGCCATTAATTTAATTACCAGGAATTTAATTTGTTTTTAACTCATAAAAATATATACATTTGAAATTGCTAAATAGTGTATTATTTGTGGTAATGGAAGAAAAACAACCCTTGCTCTTAATAAATATAAGTAGGAAAGGGGGAAAACTGCTGGGATGCATCATGCAGAGCATACAGTCAAGCTGTTGTGAAAGCAGTCATTTATTATATGTGACCATATTTACATTTTCTATATTTGTGTTGTCCAGAAGGATTTGGTTGCAAAAGAATGATAAAGGAGGCCGGTAACCATTAATATAACTAGATAAGTTCTTTGTAGATAGAAGGCCATGGGAACAGTATAGGTTAAATTTTCTAGAAATTGTGGATAGATGTAGACAACTGGGTTTCAGCCAATTTTGACAGCATATAAATAATTTTATATGTATCAAAGAACTTTGGAAAAGTTAAGATGAACTTTTCCTTACAGACATGACTGCATAAAGCTCAGCTGCTTTTGAAAAAACAGTTTTCTGCTTTTTCTAGTTAATTCAATTAAAAAAGATGCCCCCATTCTCAGCTTTGCACCCCGATAGTAAGTATGTGGGCTCCCAAAATGGAGCTAAAAATGAAGCCTGTTTTTGAACTGATATTTGACTTGTCTAGTTGTTGGAGGGGAAAGAAAATAATTGATTCAAGTTTATAACAGGGTTCAAACATTTTTTAGGCTTACCAGTGTTTTCATTTTCCAATAGAATTTGGTTTGACTCTGCCCATACTTCTGTTATGTCTTGTTTTTGCTAGCCTCAGCCTGCTTTCTACATATACCCCCTGACAAGATGCTAGGGCAAGACTGAAATGGATTGATACGATGAATACATCAATCTGTCTACACACTTAATATGAAGTGTTGTCCCAACTATTCAGATTCCTTGTGACAAATCATTGTGTTATAATAACCAATTAATAGCTTTATTTTGCTTGCGTGTCTGAATTTAAGTGTCCAAATAGAACTGTTGGCTGAGGAAATGATTTGAATAATTGGCAAGAGGACAATAAAGTTTGTTAAGTGTCTCCCAAAGTTTATACATTAGAACTGCAGATGTTGGAGGTCGGGGTCAAGTTGATCAAGATTATGATTATTAAATAAGTTTAGGAAATAGTGTACACACTTGTATATAGGCAAAAGGCCTAACAAGCCCTGTACTAAATAAACCTATTTAATTTTGTTTGATGGGACCATTAAATTGATTTGACAAAGAACCCACCCCCTTTCATTTACATGAAAACTACAAACATTCTGAAGAACTAACATTCTGCCAAACATACTTTGAGAAATGCTAATCTGGACAATCTCTTCACTTTACAGATGATGAACTGAGTCCTTGAAGGTTAACTTACATGCCTAAGATCCCATAGTTAGTGGCTTAGCTGGTCCTAAAACCTAGGGTTCATGATGGCCCAAGCTTCAGTACACTGTACCCAACTTGTTCTGTTTATTTACAGTGCCTCAATTCACAGATAGTTTTGCAATATTTACTTCTCTTTTTATAAATCTTATTAAAAATTGAAGTATAATTGACATTACATAAATTTCACCCTTTTAGCATACAGTTCTATGAATTTTGAAAAAAAAATACTTTTTTAAAAAGGTGTGATAGAATGCATTAAAATACTTTCAATATAAACATGTTCAAATGAGTTTAAAATCTGCTTAAGGTGAGAATCCTACTTAGTCTTGATCAATGCAGTTAATTGCACAGACTTTAAAAAAAAGACAATAGGTAAGATAATTCCCCTTGGGGAAAAGAAATGGCAATCCAATAGTCACAGATAAAGCTGGACCCTGAGAGGAACATCAGCCTAAGAAATTACCACGTGCCACTTGCTATCTATGCATAAACAAAACACCGAAAGGGGAGAAAAGTAGCAACAAGAAATAATCTTGACAATCCCTGGTGGAATTCCTGAGAACTCCTAGGAAGAAACTCCTGAAGAACTCTGAACGGATTCATGGCCATTACTCATTAGAAATACAGTTCTTTTAACCCACTCCACGACTTTTTCCTTTCTGCACTCTACCCTTGTTCTTTTCCATTTCCATTCCTAAACTGAACCAGAAGGTCCCCTCTCCTTTTTCTTCTGCCTGTCTGGGATACATATCATTCAGTGGTGAGCTCAGATCATCATGTTTTAGTTAAATACCAGTCATTGGAAGTCCCCTGGAATCATTCAGTTCTGAGAATGCAACTCTTCATTTCAGTTTCATATCAAAAGAACATTTATGCTACTTGATTATAGTTTCCAAGTGAATACTATTTTTCAAAACACCATGCCCCGTTTTGTTTCTGAGGCAAAATGGGTTCTGATAGAAACCCGCAAATCTCACTTGTATGAACTTTATTCCTTTTGTCCAAATTTTCTTTGCTCTTCTTGACCACTTCAAACAGAGTAATTGAGAGCATACCTCATGCAGGACTTTCCCTTCTAGATGCCACCCCCTAAGTGGGAACACATCCTGTTTGCCCTAACTTTGGCCCAGCTGTTTGTTTCACAAAACAACTAGCTTTAGCCATGTGGGATTGAAACAAGAAATAGACACTCATCAGGAGGGGAGAGCACGCCTGCTGTGCAGGTACATCTTGCCCAACTTTCACATGAAAAGGACCCGGCAAGGAAGAAAACATGAAGCCCTAGAAAAGAACAACAATCACCACGTGCAGGCAAAATGAAAGTGGGCTGTGTACAGGATTCTCCATAGGGATTGCCCGGAGGAGGGTAGGCTGCTGGGCCTCTTCCTGCTTGTCAGATGGCTGAACAAAGAAAGTGCAACCTTAGTGCAAACTGGCTGCTCCCCACGTGCGGCCGAGCACTGACTCCTATCCCTCCGCTCCAGCTGGGGGCCACATGGAATCCAAACGCGAAATAATGTCTAATGATGCGACCCGCACCTCTCCGCCTGCAGGAAAACATGGTCCTAGCATGGCAAGCGTGATGGCGCTCTCTTTAACTCAGCAGGATGATCCAGTCACCCACCAGTTCCCTCTACTCTCAGGTGCTCTTGCTAGATGGCGGGTCCTGTCAGGAGACCCAATTGCTTCATCTCATTTGATACAACAGCCCTATGAAATGAAGGCTATAAAAAATCCCCATCTTATGATGGTGGGGACTGAGGTTCAAAAAGTTGACATAACTTTTTCTAAGCTCCAAATTTAGTCAGTGGTGAAGATGAGACTTAAACCCAAGTGTGGCTGACTCCAAAATAAGTGCTCTCGACTTCTTTTCTGCACTGTTAGCTAATGAGGCAAAAAGAAACAACTTTGCTCTACCCTTTTTTCTGTAGTTATATAAACTCAAAGAGGGGCAGTTTTCTGGCTCCGTAAAGCATGCTGCTCAACAAGACCTTGACTTTAGGGTGCTAAATGCTTTAGTCTGACTACTTAGCACTGGCCAATTCTCAGTGTTTTTACATAACACACAACTGCTGCTCCATGCATATATTTCACTCCTTGGATGGTAATGACTAATCTTTTTTTGTGGTTAGACAGTTAAATAAGTTAATCAATGTGCAAGAATAAACTTGAAAAGTTTATGTGGTAAATTTACCTCTCACACCTTTCCCAACAGTCAGATAAACGTGCCCTGAATTTCTCTGTTAGTTTCTGCTGTTCATTAATGAATCCCCTATGCAGACATATCTTCAGTAAATAGTCATGAAGAAAGCATCAATGTTGCATAAAATATACCATGTTAGACCAGGAGCTATCAGCCCAACGCCATGGAGGAAACCACCAGAGGATTTAGCACCCTTTCAGTTTAGTCAACAGAAGCTTTTTATGTTCTTAATATCCTCATGGGAATTATGAACTATTGGCACATTTTATATAGGAAACAGAATTCTAATTTCTCTGCTAACTGGTGCTGTTTTGTAAGGTAGACATTAGCACATCACTGAGTAATAAATAACACACAACTCAGGACAACCGCGGCCACATCAGGTCTCTTCCTGCCTCACATGCTTGCTAGGCGGCTGAAAGGAGGGCTGAAAGGGATGTTTGGAAGGTAATAAAAGACAGACTCTTCCCTCAGATATATTTTTTGGGGGGATTTACATATGCTATTATTTACCGTATCCTACAGAATATGATGAAATGACAGTCATATTTGGAATGAACACAAAGCTTTATTTATGTGCCACACATGTGGAAATAAGATGAATTTCCAAGAAGGCCTAAAGAAAGTGTATTGATTCATTTTTATTTCACTTTTTTTCCTCTCATTGTAATGTGGGAACGCCCATACCACATGAAGAATAAATTCACAGTTACAAACATTCAAACACGTTCACTGATATGGAGAGTTTGTAGTGTCGCTTTGTTAAGACTTCGCACCCACACTGACCAGTGCATCTTCATACATGTGGTGGCCTGACTGAAAGGATGGATTTGCTTGTGGCTGTCAGCATAGTTATTTGATAATATTGTTATAAAAGGAATAGGAAAAATTAGGCCAATCTACCTATTTCTAATATATGTTTTATGTCAATCAAATGGGGTAATTGAAACTGTAAGACATTTTATCAAGAAGATGAGTCACAGAAATATAATGTGAAGTGAAAAAAGCAAATGACAGAGAACTTTATAGAGTATCATACCATTTTGATAAAAAAAATCAAGCAAAACTAAATAACCTATTGCTTAGGCTACCTATATATGTGATAAAACTATATGAAGAAAAAAAGGGAATGATGTGCATAAAATTCAGTGTAGCTGTTACTTATTCCCAGGGGGCAATAGGAAGATCTGATAGGTTAGTAACACATGGGTAGATGCACATTCTAGTGCTTGAAGAAGTGGCAGTTCTGTGGACATATATTATGCTTTAAAATTTAAATAACTATTACCTATATTTAATAGTTATCAAAATATATTTAAAAGGTAATAAATGTTTACTCCAGATGGTGCTCATAATAATAGTACTAAGAAAATTCAAATCCAAATTTATCTCTGAATTATTAATGATATTTTTGGGGTCATGGGTTTTTTTCAATTGCTTCCTTCTCACCTTCCCTTCTTTCCTCTCTTTCTATGTCCTATTTGTTCTTCCAGCCACAGACTTGTATTGAATACAAAGAAGCAGCAGAACGTAGACATATCAACCAACAGAACAACTGTTGAGACTCGGAGCCTGGCTCTACCACTTGCTGTCTGGTAACAGTGAGCGAGGTCACCAGACATCTCTGTGCCTTGTTTTTTCCCATTCTTAAGATGGGGATAAGAGTAAAATTTATTTCAATGGGCTATAATGGAGATTAAATGAGTTAATGTTTGTAAAATGCTACATAATGTTAAATTAGAGCAGCGGTTCTCAACCTGTGTGTCTCGATCCCTTCGGGGGTCGAAAGACTCTTTCACAGGGGCCGCCTAAGACCATTGGAAAACACATATATAATTACATATTGTTTTGTGATTAATCACTACGCTTTAGTTATGTTCAATTTGTAACAATGAAATTTGGGGTCACCACAACATGAGGAACTGTATTAAAGGGTCACGGCATTAGGAAGGTTGAGAATCACTGAATTAGAGGAAAACTGTGCTGGCAATTGAAGTACAACAATAAGAAAGATGTGGTTCCAGTCTTGGCCAGTTTACTTAGTCAGTTCTTCAGAAACAAAAATTGGATCCTAAATGTACCATAATATTACACAAATAACAGCTTGAACAACAAATGAAAATTCTGTAAACACACATTTTGAGGAAAAATACATTACTTGAGCTGGTTATAAGAATTGGATTAGACTCCTGAAGATGAAATAACTATTTTCCTCCACCCAGATCTGAAAATAATCCCATGCATTCACTCTTCTGCAGAGAGACAACTGAAAGACTTCAGAGATGGAACCAGTGTCCCCATGAGATAAAACTGTCAGGCTGCTCATTAATTACCTTGATAAACTGTAGAAAAAATATTAGACCAACAAAAGTTCATCGAGATAAAGAGGAGCTGAGCATAGGCAGTGATTTTCATGTTAGTCCAAGAACTGTTACAAACTGTCACCTCCTAGGACTAGATTGTAGACTCTATAGACCCAAGGAAAACTGAGGAATAAATATAAGATTTCAGTCAAATTAATTGCAACGATGGGATGAGAATTTTTTTGCAGGAATTAATTATTCACATATTTTTCAATCTCAGGGGATAACTATGCATTTTATATTCACTTTGGTAAAAATACTTTTTGGACAAAAAGTTACTTTTGGGAGAAAACCTTGTAATTATTTACTGACCCATTAACTCTCAGGATTTTGTAAAAATATGAAGTTTTGGACTTATTTCAGACATTGTGGCCTAGTATGAGAGTGAATTTATATTGTTTTATTTCCTTAAAGTCACCCAAGATATGATGAAGTTGTTACAAGATGAAAAAAAATGCTAGCAAAGAACTATGACAATTGTAATAACCAGAAGTCATAAGAACAAATATGCAAACCTGTGGTTTGGGGCAGGAACCAGATGAAAAGGCTGTTACCAATGTCAACCTGGGTTCAGGAGAAAGAAAATTAGAAAAGAAATGAGAACTGAACAACAAATAAAATGGAAGGCAAAAATATAGATTAACAAAAATATATTAAAGAGTTCATGAGTCTATTTCATTCCAATACCTATATAGAAAGGAAATCTGATGAAAAAGGAACAGAGGATGGTGCAAAAGATTGTCTTTCTTTTGGTTTAAACACAGCTGTAGTCTCACACACTCTGCCCTCCTGTATAATTGAGGCCTGGTGTGTTCCAATTTAGGAACAGGAAGGAGGACAGAATCTGATGATCCATTCTAAACCTGAATGATTTTCTATTTTGCATCATTGTCTGAACAGGAGAGCACTGGGCTAATGTACACACACACACACACACACACACACGCACACACACACACACAGGCTCTTACTTTTGAAGACCATATAAGTTTTCCAACACTGTAAAAGTAATGTCTACTTCAAGCCCATCATTCTTGGATGATTGTGTCATCTCATCACTCACCCGTGTAGAGAGGTAGGTCTTTCTTGTTTAAACACTTAAATTTAAGGAGTCAGGGATGCTGGAGATTTTTGACTAAACTCACTTTCTGTGATCCTACCAACCATATTTCTACTGCTTCCTTAACAAGACCCAAATAATAGCCCCCTCCGAGGCTGAGTGTTTGCCATGCTCAGAGGCTAGCCTTCTGTCTCCATTTGCCACTACTTGTTACTGCTGCACCCCAAAGATACTGCTGACAGGCTCTGACTGTGCAACAGAAGGCGTCATTGTGGAGTCATGCATATGGGACAGTTCTACAGCACATTTCACACATTGCTTTCCGTGAGAACGAACACGTTCAGTGCCAACTGCTGACGTTAAAATATGGCTACAGTATTAAAAGAAACTTTCTCATAATTGAAGAGATGTCATAGGTCATCCTTTCTAGGACAACACTAATAACAAAAATGTAAGACAGAAAATAAGATTGAAAGGGAGAAAAAAAAAACTCAGTCTATGAACATTTAAAATATCCTTTTCATTTGGAAAGAAACCATTGTAACCAACAAGGAGTGGATTGTTCTGCGGCTCCTTATTGCCTTCAGTATTTGGATATAGCCATCACTGAAGAGTCTGTTTTCTACAGCCTGATTTCAAATGTAATGTAAAAAAAGAAACAAATGTCTCATTTGAGCTTTTAAAAATGTATTATAAGTGAGCATTTGTATATATATAAGACTCATAATGCAGTCACCTTAAGACGTCAAGGCGACACTAAAAACGTTTTACATTACAAGTGGAAACTATGCTTTTCAAAAGTCAAGAGAAGGAACAAACTGCTAATCTTCACCGCTGGCACTAAAAATAGAAGCTCATATAATGACATATGCATTTCCCCTTTTAACAGCAGTTAAAGCTAAGCCTTTTGTAGGAGGCCATTTGGATGTCAGAGCACCCATTTAACACTATCAAGGCTCACACTTTCAATTCTCTTGACTAATTATTGTGTTCACATTGGTTTAAATTATTAATTTATTCATAATACCCAATTGTAATAACTAATAAATTTAAGGCAATTTTGAAACAGGTACAATGTTCCATTCTTTCATTATTGATGCAGAAAACGCCACCATTTTTATTTGAGAATGATGTACTATTTTAGACATCTGACAACTATGACAAATAATAATAAAGCAAAACGCAAAGTAGCCACCATCCAGAGTTAATGACTTCTCAGTTTTCTGTCCAGTTGACCCTCAATCTAACTGTTGGAACTGGACATGTCTATTTATACACAGAATTTCCTCAATAAATAAAGTCAGCCTTTCCACCCTTCCTATCTGTGGATTTTGCATCTGTGGATTTAATCAACCACAGATTCAATGAATTGCTGATTCAACCAACCTCAGGTGGAAAATTATTTTTGTGTGTTCAACTGCAGAGTCCTGTTTTTGTTTTTGTTTTGCAGATTCCTAATCTCAGGTTGAAAATACTGTTTTCCATCTGCGGTTGGTTGAATCCATGGATGTGAAGTGCAGACTGTGGAGTCGAAAGTTATATGTGGATTTTCCACTGCACAGGGGTGGGCGCCCTTAGACAATGGGTTGTTCAAGGGTCAACTGTATTTGCTTCAGTTTTATTTTTGTTTCAGAGACTATTACTTATATATTTGTTTCCTGCAGTTTTTTCCCCAGAGGTAACTACTGTCCACAACCACATATATTTCATAGGATAGTATGTGATTATGTACTCAGAAATACTATATAGTTTAATTTGGATTGTTTTCAAGCTTTATATAAGCTTATGTATAAATTGTATTACCCCTATTATTCTGTGACTTGCTTTCTTTCTATTCAAAATTATAGCTTTGGGATTTAGTCATAATGAGGCATGAAGCTCTCATTAATTTCTTTTCACTTTTTTGGAATATCGTTTCTTTATATGGAATCATTTATCCTCTTTTGGCAAGGAGTAACAGCAATCTCGTATGTATATTCTCATGTACAGTGAAAAACTAGATGTGAAATTGTGTCATGTAGTATCCCTGTCTTCAAATTTACCAGATATTGCCATATCCTTCTCTAAAGTAGATGAACCAATTTATACTCTCAGTGTGTTACATTCTCACAAAACTGGATGTTGTCAGATTTTAATTTTTCAAGTTTTCTATTTTTAAGCTTTTTATTATGTAAAAATGTAAACATATTAAAAATGTAGAAAGATAAGACAGTGAACCTAGAGGTACCTAGCTTTACCAATACCTAAAAAAATAATAATTTTTAAATGTCATTACATATACAATTAGGATCCAACTTTTCCTAATTGTGTTATGTATCATTACCGTTTGCTTATTTGTATCAGGATCCAAATAGTTTAAATATTGCAATCATTTGACATGTGGTAATGATGATATTAATTTATATTCTTTCCTATTTATTTACTTTTGCTTTATTTTTAAGAAACAGGGTTATTTGTCTTAAAGGGTTTCCCATAGTTTGGATTGTGCTGAATATATACTAGGGTGTAATTTAACAGTTTCCACTTTGCACTATATATCTTGCAGTTAGGTCCAGAATCTTGATCAGATTAATTGTTTCTGGTACTAATGTGGCATGTGTGCTGTTATATAGATTTCAGGTTCAATTTGGGAGAAATACTATTTCATATGTAGTAGTGTGTACTATCTTTTCTTTGTTTCTGTATTCTTGATGCTCTGGCATCTGTGGCCTTGCTGACTGGGGTAAACACAACCTTAGAACCCCTACTTGACCCACATCATCTCTCTGGCTCTTACATTTCAAGATTCATGATTCTCTACTCTAATCTCCCAGGACTTGGTGCCACACAACTAAAGATCACCTGTAGAGACCAGAGCCTGCTGATATTATTCACACTAGCAGAACCTTAACAGTTTCCCCTGCTTTGCTTTGCCTTTCCCCCAAAAAACACAACAAAAGCTGAGCTTTCCCTTTGCTCCTCTGCCTCCTGACCAAACTTGGTGCTTCTCCACGGGGCTCTGAGTGGTGTGGTATGCCCACTACCCTTGGGAAATGTAAGTAATAAAAATCTTTCAATGGCATTTAGCATCTCCATGTTGTCACTCATTCGTCTCTATAAATTAAAATCCCATGCATACATTTTGAGACATGTACTTCTATTAGAAAGCAAGCAATATATATATATCCTATATAATAAAAGGCTAATATGCAAATCGACTGAACAGCAGAATGACCGGTTGCTATGATGTGCACTGACCACTAGCAGACACTCAATGCAGGAGTTGCCTCATGGTGATCAGTGCGCTCCCCATTGGAGCGCTGCTCAGCCAAAAGCCCTGAGCTGGGCCTAAGCCATCAGTTGGACATCCCCTGAGGGCTCCTTAGTAATGTTAGTAATATATATTTGGTGATGTTAGTAATCATTGCCTAGATTGTTTCATTAACAATTGCAAATGCTGATATTCTAATTCTGTCATTCATTCTTCGTTTATTAGCTAAAATCTTTTTTTTAAAATCCCATTACCTGTTTGGATTCCTTGAGCTATAGTTTTTATTAGAAAGTCAGAGTAAAACTTGATCCTTTACTTTTATTTACTAGTTATGGAAATGACTTGGTTCTCTCCAAAAGGATTAATGAAGGCTGTTATGGTGGTTATTGCTGTGTAGTATCATTGTTATCTCAAGGATATGTAAATGTTTATCTCAATCCTTTTTATTATTCTTATACTTAGATTACATTTGGGCTGTGGAAGCCTCTTTACACTGGCACTTAAGTCCTTTACAACCTTAGGGGTATTTAGAGCTTCCTTGCTTCGGGGGGCCATCTTATACATATGTTCTCAAACCTGGAATCAGTTATCTCTCTAAGGAGTTCTGGTTCATCTTAGTAGGAAATGATATTTAGAGACCACAATATGGAGACCAGGGCTGCATATGTATCAATTTATGTATGGTCTCTTCATTCTTGTTTTAATATCTTATTATCATTACTTCAACAGCTTAAAGTCTTGAAAATTTTAAATCAAGTACTTTTACCTTTTTCATTTTGAAAATTTGAAATTATATACCATATAAATTTTAGAATCACCTAATCAAGCTTCGCAAAAAATATTTTTTTTGTAATTTTATTGACTTTATAAATGATTTTGGGGATAAATTATATTTTTGTAACATTGCGTTTTCTTATTCATGAATGTGGCATTTTTTTCTTTATCCTTAGATATTATTTTTATCTTTCAGAAACAGTTGTCTTCTATATGAAGTTCTTGCTTATATTTTCTTATATTTTTAAAGTATTTGTGTCTATTGTAATTTTTTCTTTACATATATGATATATGCATTTGTCTGTTCATATATATTTAAATATGTTTTTATTGATTTTTAGAGAGAGAGGAAGGAGGATGGAGAGATAGAAACATCAATGAGAGAAATGTCATTGATTGGCTGCCTTCTGCCTACTGGGCATCAAGCCCTTAAACTGGGCATGTGCCCTGATCGGGAAATTGAACCAGTGACTTCTTGGTTCATGGGTTGATGCTCAACCACTGAGCAATACCAGCTGGGCAGTTCATATGGTAATGGTATAATATGTTCAAATAAATGAGGTTCGGAGAATAGGACAATCTGACACTCAACTTGAGAGTGTATGAATAAGAAGAGCAGATTAAAATTGATCAAATAAATATTTCTCAAAGGGACAAAGTAGAAAAAAAATTTATATTGAACTGGCCAGTCCACGGTAAACAAACTGAGGGTTGTAGTAGGCCAAATAACATACAGATGGAAAATTAATGAAATAGTATGGATGGAAAAAGCATGGTCTATCTTAGTTTGCCCACCTTTGATAGCTAAGATAAAGAAAAATGTTTCTCTCCTAGAAGAGAAAAGAGCAATGTGAAGTGAGAAATGTTAGAGATCAGGGGAGTGGTAGGGCTGTGAACAATGTAGTGTAGTTTCAAAGGAAACCAGAAATTCATATTTTTGTGATTTCTCTTGAATTGCAAGTTTTGGCACTTAATTAAAATGTTTTAAGAACACTTTTTGACTGTATAAAATACATATACAGACCAACAATGGTCTGAGAGCCACCCTTTAATGAGCCCTGTATTAGAGGTTTTATAAATAATATGTATTACAATTTAATATTTAGATAGTTGGAGTAGTTCAGTCAGTGGAGAAGCGGGAAGAAGAACCCACTTGGGGTGACAGGATTTTTTCAAATTCAAATTTCCCATCCCACTAGCAATTCTGATCCTTTCCAGTAGGCAGCGTCTGTCATTCTATTTGAGGATCTCTGCCACTGCTAATGGGGGAATGTGTTTAAATTATGTTAGGATAGAAAAAGGTGAAGCAGATGATCTGTAAACACAGACTTTGAAGTCTGGAAGAAATTGTGAAAGGATGTGGTCCCACCCAAGGCTATAAGGCGAGGAAGAAAAGTCTCACAAAGTTGACTAACTTGCACAAAGGCACAGGTTGAATTAATGACATCTGCTGATTTTTTAAGCTGCTGATTCTTTAAATTCTCAAGTGTTGTGCTGCTGGGTACAGCCAGCCCAGCTAGTCAAGATACTGCATGGACACATCAAGATCCAGGGAAGTGCTAGGCTTTTCTTTACGCATAATCAGGCTTTAATTGAATTTAATTATTTGCAACTACTCAACTGGAGATTGAACATACTACATTCTCTTCACCATCCTTCAATAAGAACTGGGGGGAAAAAGAATTTGAAATTTCAGTGAAGTCAGTAGTAGAATAAGCATGCAGGGCCTTGTATGTGCAGTGATTATGCTGTAGTTTCTCACTATAGTTTCTAGCACTGCTGATGGAGTTTGCATAGGGACAATCCCTTCATCGTGGTATTGCTAGATAAAATTATCATTTTTTTACTACAAGATCATTATAAAAACTGTGTTGTGTATGTGTGTGTGTGTGTATAAAACAGAAATGTTCATGCTGTTAAACAATCAGTATAAGGAATAGTAGAAAGTAAACTCCTTTATGACCAAAACAAATATGAATAAATGTCATCTGATTTTTTGGTTTAATTTCAGGCAAATAATAATAGTAGTACATGTTATCATTTATTGAATCTTTATATGTGTCAGAATTGACACTAAGTACTTTGCAAATTATCTCACTTGATTTTTTAATCAAGCCTCTGAGGCAGCTGGTTTTACAAATGAACCTGTGGCTTTAGTGATTAAGTGTGACCTTAGATTTAACCCGAGACCTCTGACTTCAGAGCCTGTGCTATTAATCTCTGCATTGCACTGCCTACCTAAGCAGATGCTTCAAATTACATTAGCATCATCTGAAATTCTAACAAGGTCACTCATCATAGTCTCCTAGGGGATTAAGAGAGTTTACCAGGGCCATTTGTTCTTCACTCCCATTTCTCTTGGAAGTTCTGAGACTTGGTTTCCTCAAAGCAAAGTCTGATTAGTGGCATTACTCAAACTTCCCTCTTGTGTTTCTTTCTTAGCACATACTGCATCAATAGTTTGAAGTGAGACCCCATAACAAAGAAAGTGAAAACACCCATGAAAATTATGTCCAAATGAATAAATCTTATAAATTAATTTGAACATTAGTGAGATTATCCAACAATATATTGTAAATTTAGGACCTAATAAACAAATGATGTGCAAGAGTTGCCTACAAAATGTGAACATGTAAATATTTTAAAATCCCAGTTTAAGCATGCTGCTTAATGAGAAAGAGCTATTGTATGATGTTGAACAGGGTAATATAGCATTTATGAGAAATTATATATTCACTTGAGTTTCTCTATGGAAGTACAATTAATCTGTGAGCAATTAGGTATTGGGATGGAAATTTCTTGTTTTCTCAGATAATACTTAGAAGTTGAGGGAAGGGCAATTAGTTGTGGTTTACTCTCCCAGGCAGTAGAGCCGACTGCTAGATAGGAATTGAACTTTTGGACATGTAAACTCTTTTAAACCTTAGCTGGTCACTAGTATTTACCCCTTCCATCATCAAGTGTCCACACCTTCTTTAGTGGCTTATACATGCTTTTCCACAAGATTTTGGCCCCAAAGTTTTTTTGGATTTGTTTTATTTAAATAAGTTCATTTGCATTTTCTAGACGGTGGTATGTAGCAAGCTTTCTAGTTTGCTACACTCCCAATCATTTTCTGTTATATTAATCTTAGCTACTTTACTCATTCACTTTTTTTGATCATTAAGACTTTGCAGTTTGCAATCCTATTTCATGAGCTAGTGGAGAGTGACCTGTAAAGAAATTCAATAATACATTTTATTTGAGCAGAGTGATTGTGGCATAGTGGGGCACTATTATAGACTGAATGTTTGTGAATGTTTCACATGTTAAATCTTAATCCCCGATGTGATGGGATTAGGAGGTGGAGTCTAGGAGAGGTGATTGGGTCATGAGAATGGGACAAGAAAAATTGAATAAAAGAGAGTCCAGGGAGCTCCTTACCCCATCCTACCACATGAGGAAACGGCAAGAAGATGGCTATCTATGAACCAGAAAGTGATTCCTCATCAGCCACCAAATCCGCCAGCACCTTGACCTCGGGCTTCCTAGCCTCCAGAATTGTAAGAAATAAATTTCTGAGTTTAAAAGTCGCCTAATCTATGGGTATTTACAAAGGGGGAAGTCTCTAGGAAGGGTTTCAATAAACAGGTAGCTCTTAAATTGATATTAAAAGATGTATAGAAATTCTTTAGGTGTAAGGGAGGATATGCTGGGAATATGGAGCATATGATCAAACAGAGAAGAGGACTAAAATTATGAAGTCAGGTAGAAGACAAATTATGGAAACCATTAAATGAGACTACATTGAAAGGCAAGTATTCTTTACATGTACCCTAAATAATACAACCCTAATTTATATTCTAAATACGTGTATAATCAGTTGTGGGCATAGCAGAATTGTGCCCTAGCGAGTAAGAAATGGGTTGCTTACAGTTTAATGTTACATAGTCATCTTGAAGATGAGAACTAAGGGGCATGAGGAAATTTTCTAAGGTGGTGGAAATGTTCTTTATATGAAATGGGTAACCAATAGGTTATATGAATATGCACATGAATCAAAACTCATCAGACTGTATGCTTAGGGTCTGTTACTGTGTATAATAATACCTTAATGAAAAGATAAAAAAACAGAGAACATTGTTATATAATCAATATAATGATTATGATGTTTTAATTAGAATTACAGGCGAAAATCAGAGTTAGATAACCATTGACCTTTTTTTTCAATATTGGGTTATGTTTCTAACTTTTCTTGGCCAGATATTTTCTTCACTCTTAAATTTAAGCAGTCATTTCCAGAATATCAGTTCCCTGAAAAAGTAACTTATCTTCAGTTCTGATTTTTATATGGATAAAATTTGGCAAAAATATTATCAATTCTTGTATTCTCATTTTCTACCCAGAAGGTACTGTTTAGACAGCATAAATTTTAAAGAATTGAAAAGTAGAAATAAAGTATTCTGAGAACTCTTAAGAAGAGGAAGTAGTGGCCAGAGGTTATTGCCATAATCATGATTGGGATGAGCCCATTTTAGTTATGTTGTGCCAAGCAGCTCATTTGATCCATTCTTCAAGATTCAGTGGGTGAGAATTTAGGGTTTGTACTTACACAGATGTGGGTTTGAACATTGTCTACCATTTAGTAATTATGAGACAGTGGACGTGTTATATAACATATTGCTGCTATAACACATTATAACAAACTTAGTAACTTAAAACAACACAAATTCATTATCTCAGAGCTCTGGAAATCAGAAGCCCTAAAATAAGTGAGTAGGGCTGTGTTCCTTCTGGAGGATCTAGGGAAAAATCCATTCATTTGACTTTTCTAGTTTTTAAGGCATTTCTTGGCTCGTCGTTCCTTCTGCCAACTCCAAAGTCAGGTGGCTGCTCAAGTCTCTCACTACATTACTCTGACACTCCTTTTCTACAGTCAGATCTCTCTCCACTTCCCTTTTATGAAGACACTTCTGATTATATTGGGTCCACCTGGATAATCCAATATAATTTCCCATATTAATCCATCCTTAACTAATCACATCTGCAAAGTGTAAGATAACATATTCATAGGTTCTGGGGATTCAAACTGACAAATTTTGGGGGAATCATTATTCAGCCTTATCAGTAAAATTGGAATAACAACACAGGCTTTATAGGACTACTGTAAGAAATGAATAAGACAGACAATGCAAAATTCTTGGCACAATGCTTGGCATATGGTATACACTCAGTAGAATCCATTTTTAGTATTAATAATGATGCACTTATTATCAAGTGGTGAGTGATATAATTGTGGGCAAGGTATTTTGTCTCTCAGAATCTCAGGTACTTAAACTGAAAATGGGGACAACAATACTTAATTTACAGAGATTTGTGGTCAGGATTAGAAATAATATATATATAAGGTACCCAGAAGTACAAGCATCTCCAGTAACTCGATAAAAGAACTAACAATGATAACCATCAATGAGATGATGTTAAAAAGGAAAATAACTGAGAGGAAGCTCTTTCTTGTTAGCAGATGAAAGCATTTGAGTTGATTTGATTCCACAGGTCAGCTTCTAAAACAGCTTTTGCAAGCTTGATTACGACTTCTTATTTTTTCTTTAAAATCTTTTAAGGAGGGTCAGCATTTGCTTTCTGTCTCCTTATTCCTTTGAACCATGCTGAAAATGTTAATCCTTTTACTTTGTGCCAAGTAGCATACTCCTTATGTCGAATTCATTCAGTTAATTCTAGAGCACAGTAAGCCTATGTAATTAGTCACCCTAACACCCACATAGTTAGCGTTCTCTGTAACGTGACATGTGTCAAACACATTGCGAATCTGAACTGAGCTCCCATCATGCCATGCTTCCATGACATTCAGGCCCACCATGTAATCAATCTCCAGCATGAAGTTCATGATCTAACAAAAGAATCTCACCCACAAAGGCAAATTGTTATCATTGGTATAAAAGTGCAAGTAACTGAAATAAGTATATTCATGTGTTTAGATTCTAGTGAAAATCAGTTTATTTGTTGGTGTTCTCTTTCCCTTTTGATACACACATTTACACATGGAGACGGATTTCTTGGCGTCAAATACTGGTCCTTTGCTTACTAGCTGTGTGACTGGCTTACTTAGCCTTTCTTTTTTCAGTTTCCTCATATGTAAAATGAGGGTATGTACTTCATAGGATTGTCAAAGGTGATATTGTAGGAAGTATTAAATGTGTTAATACATATGAAATCTTTACAATAGCGCTTGGCACATATAAAGAATAAATTATTACTATTATTATTGCTGTAGGCTTTTAAAAAATGACATTTAACTTGTCACTTCATCTAAAAGTTGTCTACATGTCAAGTGGTGGATTTAGACAAAATGAACACCACGTTTGTCTTCTATCATTCTACAATTTATTTACGGTTGGAGACAATTCTACATTGTACTTTCTGAACACTAAAGTTATCTTATCATTTTTCTGACTGCACAATCAGACCAATCCCAAAGAGTAATCCAAAAGGATGGATAATTTTACAAAAGAAAGATTCAATATACTTTTGTGTGTTTTACTGATATGCTGGGCAAAATACAGCTGAATAATAGCCACTGAACAAAGTCTGGTAGCACTAAAGGGCAGCACAGCAGGATTCTTGTTAAAAGACCAAAAAGCTATTATATAGCGACACAAACACTCTTACTAATTCCATGCCCTCATCATATCCCCAGTGCACTGAGCCGTGTAATTCATCTGTCGCCATAATGCAGAAAGCCTGTGCTCACAGGGTCATCTGTGACCTTGTACTTCATGTTACAATGGATTTGTACTACATTTAATATATTATGGAATAAAAACTATCCTTAAGGTGGTTAAAGTTGTCCATAGGGCATAAAACAATGCCAGAGAATGAACAAAAGATGAATTTTGTATTTCTTTTAGATTCTGCCTGAATAGGGCATATTTAACTTTACAATATGAGAAGTAGTTTCAAAATGTTATCTTGGGGAAATGTGCAGGGTAGGTAATATATTTGGGAGGGTTTAACAGACTGTTCATCCATACACTATGACCCTAGAATTCTAAGTGATTGTAGCTGTGACTGCAACTTGGCAAGCCTTGAAAGTTCTCCTGGCCAAGCCCAGTTGTGTATGTGTGAAGACGGGGGTCAGGAGAGCTTCCACTACTCGCCAGTGTCATAGAGTTTCTTAGAGGCAGAAGCTAGATGAGAAGGCTAGTGTCTAGTTCTTTCCACAACATTAAATGTTCTCTTCTTACTAAATTTTACTGACTTATGGAAGTCAAAGGAATCACTATATCCACATCACTTTTAATTAAATTTATTGGGGTAACATTGGTCAATATGATCATATAGGTTTCAGGTATGGGTTTCTATGTTAAAAGATCTACATCCCTTTTTAATCCCATATCCAGACTAATCTAGAAATGCATTTACTAAAATATGATCACATTTTGCTGTTAAACTCCCAGTCTCTCTTTTATACTGTTTTTCCTCGCCAGAAAGTCTGTCATAAGAAGGATTTCTCTCGTGGTTCCCGAAAGAGGTGATTTTGGGAGCCAATTGACTGAGGGCCAGAACCCTGAGGTTGTCAGCTCATACCCATAGACATTTACATGCACATTTTTATTGAAATGAGTGTTTGAGGCACAGCCCAAGTATCAGCTTTTCCCATTGACCTCATGTAGGACAAGGGGAAAATGAATTGTTGCTTAAATTCAGAAGTTGTCAGATTTCATGTCCTGTGATCCTGCTGTGACGGCATCAGTTGATCGGATCACGAACGTTTACCACAGGAAGCCCTGTGTGAAGCATGCCCCACAGAGCTGTTCTACACTAGATGGTAACTGAGCAGGTCTAGCCACATTATTTTTGTTTTAGAAATTTGAGAGTGAGAGATAGAGATGAAGAGAGAGAGACAGAAAGAAAGAGGTAGTAGCTTCTCAGATTCTTAGACAGTTACAAGGAGCCATGATTACAGTAGTTTTTTCATTGTGGCAAGATGTTTTGTGTACATTTTGTAAACACGTAAAGATACATTTAGCCACCTACCACTGTTGAGTGCAAAAATTATTAAACTTCTTTATTAAATAAAAGTTTTTGAAAACTATTTTTTTTTTGCTGAGCATTTAGTCATTAATCACAAATATGATCAATTCAATTTCCTGAAATAGTTTACACAATTATTCAAATAAAATATTTAAAACTCAGACATATAGAAATGAATATATGCATAAAGTTGTTCTAAAATACTAACACTATGGTTCTAAATTCATTTCTTTTTTTCTATGCTAGTTTCTATATCTTCCTGGGGTTTCACTATACTGATTTTGATATACGGTATTCCAAAGGTTTTAATACTCCAATTTTAACATCTTGCTAGGGTTGCAGAAATATTAGTATTCCATGCCTTGGCCAGTGTGGCTCAGTCAGTTGGAACATTGTTCCACACATCAAAGGGTCATGGGTGTGATTTCGAGGGCATACACCCAGGTGCAGGCTCGATGCCTGGTTGGGGTGCATTCAGGAGGTGGCCTATCCATGTTTCCCTCTCACATTGATGTTTCATTCTCTCTCTCTCTTCCCCTTCCTCTCTCTCTAAAAATTCAATACAAACATATTTTCAGGTGAAGATTATAAAAAAATAGACTAAAAAAGGAAAAACAAAGAACACCTTTCGACAATAGAACCCACAAGATCCAGGTGATTGATTGATTTCCTGTTGGGACAGTGGGACTTGGATGCCCCTTCCTAGTTGACTCACACACAGATCATTAAGTCTCACAGGGAATAACTGTCTGGAACGGTATGGAGGAATTGTCTACTTTGAGTCAATTGTCACACCTGGTCCAATCAGCTATGGTCAAGGAGAGGGCATAGGGCCACTCAGTAGAGATCATGGTTATTCAAGAAACTAGGGCCTGCCACATGGTATATGTTGAATGTTTGTTGAATTAATGAATGTGGTATCTAAAGAAAAGAATAAAGCACAGGGACTTGAAGATGAAACTTGGCAACTCTCTAGGATTAAAGGCAACAAAAAACAGAACAGGAGTATTAACTTTATTGTCAGGCATTTTATACTAAATAAAAACAAGCTATATTGGAGGATGCTATGCCATCTGTTCACCACATAATTACATGGGTTAGGAGCCCTGCCAGCTTAGAGGTATGATTCCATAGGCCTAATTCTCGGTATTATTTCCTTCTGCTTTTAGGTTTTTGCTGGTTATTTTGTGGGTTTGAAAGTATTTCCTATTATAGCATGTAGCAACAGTTTCCTGGTGTATTGTATCAGGCCCTTAGGAGGGAGAATATAGCTGGAATGTTAGTAGTATTTTTATTTCTTGGTGTATATGTTTATTAGCTTATTGTGGAAACATCTTCTTAGACAATTACACATGGTGATGGTTTGGTTTAGCTGTTTGCAACATACTTCTGAGCCCCGGGGATGATTGTCATCTGGGCTACCTATTTTTCTTCTGAACAAGAGACATTTTAGGATGGTTCTACCTTATTATTATTACTAGAGGCCCAGTGCATGAAATTTGTGTGTGTGGGGGGGTCCCCCTCAGCCCACCCTGCACCCTCTCCAATCCGGAACCCCTCAGGGGATGCTGACTGCTGGTGTAGGCCTGATCCTGTGGATCGGGCCTAAACTGGAAGTTGGACATCCCGCTCACAATCTGGGACCACTGGCTCCTATCTGCTCATCTGCCTACCTGCCTGATCACCCCTAACTGACCCCCTGCCAGCCTGATCACCCCTAATCGCCTCTGCCTGCTGCCCTGGTCACCCCAACTGCTTTCTCAACCCTAACCTGGGAATCACTTGGTGCTTTAAGGGCAGCATGCATTCATCCACAGCTTGCTTCGAGCCCCCAAAAGTTTGTTTCCAGATAGTTCTAGTGAGGTCTGCATCCGAACTCCCTGCAAAGGTCTTACCTTGCATTTGTCTCTGCCTGCATGCACTTGGCCTTCAGAGATCTTATCCATGCCAAACCCGTCAAGAGGTGATGCTAGCTCATAGCAGGCACACACATCCCGCAGCCACGGGCCACAGCAATATTTATCAGGGGAGCCCTCACACTTTACTTTGGGTATTCATGAGCATAAACACTTTTCAGATGATCTTTCTATTGGTAGCACTATCATTCTGCATTTAGGTGTGTTTTACTTATTCTTATCCTGGATTCTCAAGCATTTGTGAGCATAATAATCAGTTCTATCCTCTTATCTTCTCCTGTATTGCACTGGAATCTCAGGAGGTAGGCTTTATTCTTGATAACGTGAGCAAACATCATCTGGTCAAATAGAAGCTGGCCAAATAGAAGCCTGGACAAGTGTTAGCTGCTTGGCACAGGCCTATAGGTCCAGCAGCACTCAAGAGGATGCACGGTTAGTGGATTTTTAAAAAAAATTTTGGTGTTCTTGTGTGTGTGTGTGTGTGTGTGTGTGTGTGTGTGTGTGTGTGTTTGAGTATCAAAATTTTAAGGTAGCAGGGATATTGAACCAAAATCTTTTTGCAGCAGCTTACAAGTCACATTGCATGTACTCGTGTCCTTGTGACATTCAGAGAATCTTCTTTTTAATTACAAGCAGATGTGAAGATTGAAATATCATGGTTGATAAGGTAAGTAATGTGGTAAATCATTCAGAGAATTATAGCTCATTTTCTAAGACAAGACAAAGACAGAACATCACCCTGAGAGGAAGCCCTCTTTATTTCACCCTGGAAATGTTCAACATGGATATATTTCTTATTTAGTGTATTGGGGTGACCTTGCTCTAATGCTCTCTCCTGATGATTCTTTAGCAGTAAACCAGAAATAGGAAACCACCACCAGGTTCCAGTGGGAATTGGACAAAGCTGAACTTCAAAGTGTTTTAACAGATTAAAAAAAGGAGACCACAGAAACCACATGGGCCACAGAAGGGAAAGAAGCTTGTCTACAAGGTCAATTTAAAGTGCAGTCAAATGAATGACCTGTATCGAGGACAGAACTGTGCTAGAAGCAGCCTAGCCCAGGACAGATGGACTCTTAAAGCTGAACACATACTTTAAAAGTTCTCTAATATCTTTCCAAACCATTCACTTATCATCCTCATGACCACCATAATTTATGGATAATTTACCATGTGTCAGGCTTTTTGCTGAAAGCTAGACCCCATTGCTTCATGTAATCAGTACGACATTGCTGGGTTGTGGGTATTATTATCTAAGTTCCGAAAGAAGAGGAAACTGAATCTTGCAGAGGTGAAATAGTTTGGTCAAAGTTACACAACCAGGACTTTAACTCAAACATATCTTATGTTTAAATAAGTTTTCAGTTTTTAATAAAAAATTTTTTGAAGGGTATTTAATATCTAGTGGTCCAGTGCACAAATTCTTGCACATTAAAAGAAAATTAATTAGAAGAAATATTTTAATATCGCTATTCACCCTCTCTCTATAATAGAGTGTCAACCAAATTCATGATTGTCAATGACATATCAAAACACATGCATGCGATTGGCACCAGCGTGAGCTTTATATGTATCGAGCATGCACGAGTCAACTTAGCCTTTTATATATGTATAGAATAAACTTGCTTAATTAGACCTGCTTTCTGATTTAACTAAACTTTCTCCATACAGACATTTGGTTAAAGTGTGAAATGTTTTCACCTGGTTATAAAGCAAGTTGTGTTCCTGGGCTAAAGAATCTGCTAGGAGGCTAGTCACTCGGGAGAGGAAGCCAGGTGTTGCTATGTGACGTCATTACCCGGTGCCTACAAAGACCATTTCTGGGCTGGGCTGGGCTGTGGGCCACATTTTGTGCCATGGGGCCTCAGCAGCATTGGCTGTGATTTGGTGGGGTGTCACTCCAGGGTGGTGGCGGGGCCTGTGTCCCACTTGGGGGAAGCCGAGTGTTGCTTTGTGGGTGCCAGGTCTGTGGTGACATTTCTTTGTAAATGGCCAGCATGTGTCACAAGAAGCGTGTGTCACAGAAGCTCCTGTGTTGAGCATATGCCCCCTGGTGGTCAATGCACATCATAGCGACTGGTCAGACACTTAGCATATTATCCTTTTATATATATAGATTATTCTTACTAAAGATGGTGAAAGGAAGAACCATCAAAAATCGAATTTCCCTGCTGTGAAATGAAATGAATACAATTCATTCATTAATTATGTACAGACTTGAAGTAAAACTTGAAAGACCAATAAGACCAAGCTTTAAAAATTTGAAAGAAACAACTAAACAAAGGGGCATAACCAACAATGTTAAATTTAAACAGTGACAGCCAGGGAAAGAAGCAAAAGATCCCGTCCCGGTGTGGTCTGTATGACTCCTCGTTCTGCACCGCCTGCCATGGCATCATCGACGAGTATGGAAAACACTAATGTCCCAGGGCAGAAAAGCAAATAGGGCCCTCCCTGGCCTTTCCTATTGGAGAGGTGGCTGGAACAGCTCCTGAGGAGAGAGCACTGGAACAGGAAAAGCAAGCACCTGGGGCTGGCTCTGGAGGACCTAAGGTAGGAAAGTTACCCAAGATGGCCACAGGACTGGACACACCTCCTCCTGCCTCCTCTTCAATGGAGGAAATCCTGGTGTACGACATTTAACCAAGAATGACCAAGCCTTGCCCTAACCGGTTTGGCTCAGTGGATAGAACGTCAGCCTGCGGACTGAAGGTCCCAGGTTCGATTCCAGTCAAGGGTATGTACCTTGGTTGTGGGCACTTCCCCAGTAGAGGGTGTGCAGGAGGCAACTGATCGATGTTTCTCTCTCATCGATGTTTCTAACTCTCTATCCCTCTCCCTTCCTTTCTGTAAAATAACTCAATAAAATATTTTTTTTTTAAAAAAAAGAATGACCAAGTCTGGAAAATGCTGCACTTAAGGCCTGTGTGTTGGCTGAGAATGGGCAGCAGCAAGGCACTCGATAGGGGAAGGAGATGCTTCAAAGGTGGGCTAGGCCACTTCTGAGAAAAACAGAAGCCAGGAAAGAGAGTGCTGGGCAGCCTTCTTCCATTTTGCTTGAAGAACTATTTCTGATCTCTGTAATGCGTTTAAAGGATTACCATGTACATTTCCCAAAACCCCACGGAGAAAGGTCACTGGGAGTGCTTAGCAGAAAGTTCCAAATCCGAAGCAGCCTCCAAGAAAGGAGCTACCTGACACCTGCAGAGAAGTACTCACTTCAAAGGACAAGCAGGAGGGTCTCTCCCAAGGATCAGGATGTAATCCCTGCCTTGGGTAGAAAGTCCCAGTCTTTTGTGGCAGCTTCCCAAATTCCCAAGAGGAAGGATCTCGCTAAAACAAGTGGCTATCCTGTTAATTGCTGCAAGAGCCTTCTAAATCTCAAGTGAAAAGATTAGGTTGCAAGCACTTTTCATCCTTGCTAAAGACTGAAAGCTTAACACTTCATCTCCAATAACAGCTTCTCCTCCGTGGGGCAGGATGGGCCCAGGTCTGTATGTGTGTTTCCCCAGGGCACAGACCTAATCAATACCCGTAAGTTTTAAAGAATGATTAGAATTTATAGCTATTCTAATACTGACAAAAATCCTAAGCATTCTAGAACCTCACCTAGAAGGTGTGGTGTAGAAGGAGGAAGAAAAAGGCACATGGTCCCACCTTGCTCCAAATAGGATGCTGATGTCTCCATTTACTAACATGGATCCCTAAAAATTGCCAGAGAACTCAGGAGAATCGAGTTTCAGGGTCAAAATGCCAGACTGTGCCCCTGCAATGTCCTTTCCATATATTCAAAGCACTCCTTTCTCGGGTTTAGTGGGTTGCTGATGAGCAGTGCAGTTGCCCAAAGCGGAGCTCTTCTGTATCAATACCAGTAAACCGAAAGTAGCTCAATATTGCTCATGTAATACACCAGGGATTGAGGGCTCAAATACACCTTTTTCTAGGAATGTGCTGTTGCCTTTACTTGTTTGGAATTTGACTACCATCTTTCTAACTTTTTGCAGCAAGACGATTCTTAGTTTTCCCTCACTCCTGCAACTGGAAAATCTCAGAACTCAAAAGAAATGTCCCTTTTCAGAAGGAGAGGCCCTCTGAGGTAAAGAAAGACCTGTCCAGGCTCATACAGATGATTAGGGACAAAAATGAGATCTCCCAGACACCACCTTATTCCCTACATTATAGTGCGTTCATCCACCGGGCGTTCACAGGCTCCTCATAGGATGTGGAAGTATAGATAGAACTTTTCAAAGTCTGAGACTTCCTTTCTCCCTCTCTTCCTCTCTTTTCCTTTCTCTGTTTCTTAATCCCCCACTCTCATTTTCCAATCAATAAAATTTTCTTGATATCTTTTAAGCATAATTCTTTTAAAAAATATATTTATATTGATTTCAGAGAGGAAGGGAGAGGGAGAGAGACAGAAACATCAATGATGAGAGAGAATCATTGATTGGCTGCCTCCTGCATGCTCCCTACTAGGGATCTAGCCTGCAACCCGGTCATGCGCCCTTGACCAGAATCGAACCCAGGATTGTATGTCCACAGGCTGATGCTCTATACACTGAGCCAAACTAGCTAGGGCTAAGCATAATTCTGAAGTGTTTTTCTTGCTCTTTGTCAAAATGACACATATGCACAGACATGTAAGTATACTTTTTTTTACAATAACCCAGTCAGAATAAGATCCCAACTAGACATGGTTGCTACATGTCATTCTTAGGTGTTTACAAAGACTAGATAATTATATTTAATTTGCATTTTGTACAGCACATTCAAGAAAGCTTATCAAGGGCCCTGGTGTATTGTCTGACTACCTCAGTGGAATCAAGAGGGATCAGATTACATTCTCTTCTTCATCTCAAGAAAAATCCTCATTTGATAGGTCAGGACATTTACAACAAGCCTGGTAAAAAGACTTCAGGTCCTACTGTCCACAGTTTTAGTATAAAAACTTAAAGGTTCTTAATGCCAGAGGTAAGGAAAACTCATGTGTGTTTTCCCCGACAGAACAAAATCTTCCTGAAATAATCTCTGGTATCAGACAGTTTCCTCTAATACTCACTTCTAGGGTCAACTCATGCATGAGGTCCCTCCCTTCTGCTGGTCCCAAGGGAGGAGACTTTTGTATCCCTTTAGGATTCTTATGTTTTCAGAAGCACAAAGGGAAGGACCTGTCTTCGCAGCAGGCCAGTTTGAGTTCCATCAGGAGTTGTTGGACAGGAAAAGCAAAAAAGCTGGTAACTTTTATAACATTAAATGTAAAATTGCTCCCCTAATACATAAAAACAGATGATTTCCAAAGGTTTGGTTACATTTGCTTCTAGTCAACAATGTTCCTCAAAATTCACATTAGTGGGATTTACAAAACAAACAAAACGTGGCTCCCCAGAAAAGAATTCTGCTGTGTGTGGAATGAGTTTGGGTGAACTTGCTCCCAACACAACCTGCTAAGCTTTGTGAGGGAGTGACAATTTTTACCCCACACTCCAAAATAAAACCCTCTGGCCTGGCATATGATTCAAAAGTACCATTTCTGTGCCCCGTCCTCAGAGATTTTTTCCCCTCCCTCTGGAGTATGGCCCAGATAGCAGTGTGTGTGTGTATGTGTGTGTGTGTGTGTGTGTGTGTGTGTGTGTGTATGCGAGCGCGTGTGCTTTACAATAAGCTCTAAGTCAGTGGTTCTCAACCTTGGCTGCACATTAGAATCACCTGGGAATCTTTTTAAAATCCTGATTTCTGGGCCTCATCCTCTGAAAATTCTGTTTCTTTGTTATGGGGTGAGGCCACAATATTAGTAACAAAGAAACAGAATTTTCAGAGGATAAGGCACAGAAATCAGGATTTTAAGAAGATTCCCACGTGATTCTAATGTGCAGCCAAGGTTGAGAACCACTGCAAGTGATCTGTGTCCAGTTGGATTGAGAACTGGCAGGAGACCACTCCATGTAAATCCAATTCTCTGCAGGAAAAATAAATTAAGTGCTAGAGAATCAGGACATTCAATTGTGCCTGTTTCATTCAAATGCCCATCAGGTGTGCATGACTTTCTGGGCAACTTACAAAAAGGGCTATGATCACTTTTCTGAAAATGACTCTGAGTAAATGTATGGATTTATCAGCACATAAAGCAATATCAGTGCTCACTCTCACTAACATACAACAAACACGGCTGTATTGATTTGTGGTACTTACAAGTGCAGAAATAGATTGTAATTTGAATCGAATTGCTCAGAAAATTCCCCTGGAGAGCCCATCTATGAGAAAAATATTATTACAGATTAAGGGGTTTGTTATTCTACCCAGGGCACCAGAACCCACCTGCTTGGGCTCACCATGCAGGAGGCCATCGGCTGCCCCCTGACACATCCTTCTCTCTCAGAGAAACCCCCTTCCAGGCAAGAAAGCTCTCCTACTCCATTCTGGGTTTGTAAATAAAGACCAGCTATCCCTCTTGGCCCTGTGAACAGGGTATCAGAGGTGAGAAAGGGTGGCTAAAGGCCGAGAGGCAGGGGTGGAGATGGGAGAGAAAGGATCTGGAGGAAAGGGCATTTGTATCTATATAAGAATGGTTGTCAATTCTGATTTCCCATTAGAATTACCTGCAAAGTTTTAAAAATATCCCAGTGCCCATATTCCACTCTGGATCAATTAAGTCTGAATCTTTGTGGGCAGGGCCAGTAGCATCAAGTATTTCTTAAAAAGCTCGGAGATTCCAATGTGCAGCCAGAGTTGAAAACCACTACTGTATTATAAGCCCCTCAAAAAGCTAGTAAAATAAATTGGTTGTCATATAGTATGATTTCTTAGGTGCTGAAAAAGTCCTTTTTCTTCTGGTTCCTCCCCAACCAACACATTCATGCCTGAGATTCAACAATTAGAGATGCATTCCTTTGACTTAAGAAGAGGCTTTGTCTTCTGTTATAAAGCATACACTTCATAAATAAGGAGTGTATGGAACCTTTTAGTCATTTAAACCATTACTTACGGGTGTTTTAATGGAGGAAATCTTACGGCACCAGGAAGGGCAGCATTAGGAAAAGAGCAGGAAAAGGGGACTGAAAACTAATTTAGCTGCCTCCTCACGTTTGCTTAGAGCTCGTTACAGAGGATGACCTCTGAAGACTGCTGGCTTCAGGGGACTTACCAGTTGGGAGCTCCACTTCCGAAACTGGAAGAATGAAGATTCAGTCGTCACATGAGAGTAGCACAAGGCCTCCATCCAGCGACTCTTCTGATCCTTCACTCTCCGAGAATCAGAGAGCAGGTCAAATCCACACATTCACTTCCTAGCAGAACTGCTAAGAAAAAAATAATTGGATTTTTATGCTTAAAGCTCAGTGAAGAATATCTACTGCGTCAAGTCTAATCATATCCAATATCAAGTTACAAATTTTGTATCTTTAAAAAATTTTTAAATTGATTTTTTTACAGAGAAGGGAAGGGAGAGAGAGAGAGAGAAGAGAAAGAGAAGAGAGTGAGGGAGAGAAACATGTGTGAGAGAAACATCAATCAGTTTCCTCCCAAACATGCCCCAAACAGGAATCCAACCTGCCACCTTTCAGTGTATGGGAAGACGCTCCAACCAACTGAGCCAGCTTCAAATTTTGTATCTTGAAACCATGGTGTAGGGCATGCGATTTCTGAGGATGTTTGGTATTCCAATAACAAATGCAAGTGACAGAGTGACGTCAGCCAAGCTGTAGGACCCTGTGATACATTAGTGGAGAGAAATACCTTTCTAAAGATGACTTGAAGGATAGCATAGAAGTTTGGGGAGGCTGTGTCCTCTACAGCAGGAGACTTATCTTGATGCCTTAGGGTGAAAAGTTGTGCCAGGTTCCACAAAGGAGTGGGGCTGTTGGCCACACAGAGGAAAAGTAGCCCTATAGGACCTAAGACAAAAGAACTGTGAATGTAGCCATCCAGGGGGTAGGAAATTTGCCTTCCAAGGATTTTGTCAGACAAAAGGGAAAAGAAACAACAGCTGAAGCAACAAGAAAAGAAACAAACATCCGGAATAGGAGGTCATCAGACCAAATCTTCAGCATAGGCATCCGGTCTATGGATATCCTTTAAATTGAGAAGGCGCAAGAAGACAGCAATTTTCTACAAAAACACACTTCCTTCTCTAGCTACCTACTGTCAGCTGATGATATAAGAGTAGTCTGAAATAGGAATTAGTACCTACATTTCTATTTAAATCCTCTGTTACCCTTTAATTTAGAGGCTATGTCTATCCATCCACACATGCAACGAATATGTAATGCCAGGCAACATTGCAAGCTCTGGAGATAGAGCATTGAATAAGAAAGCCTCATTGCTGTTATTTTATAGGGTAAACAGACAGTAAGCCAGTAAGGAAATAATTATTATATAGAAAGTAAATATTATACACAGTGGGGCCTTGACTTACGAGTTTAATTCGTTCTGAGACTGAGTTTGTTAAGAAGCTCGTTAACTCAAATTATCAACTCAATGCAAAAAATCGGCCGAGAGACAGCTGGTATCTCAAAAAACTCGTTAGTCGGGAGACTCGTAAGTCAAGGCCCCACTGTAATGTCAAGGATGAGGGGTCATTAGAAAACTAAAGAATGATGTATATAACAGAATAATTTCCAGAGCATTCACAGATGCCATTTATGTTGCAAGTCTTCCTTCCTGAATTGTTTTCAATTAAGGGGTTATTTTAAAGCAAATAGATGAACCTGGTGAAAGGGAGAAAGAGAGTGAGGAGGGAGTGTGAGAAAGAGAGGCTTTGTAATGACTTCCATGTGAGGGCAGCCTGGGACTCCTTTCTCCAACCTCATCTCCTTCTATCCTTTCTGTCCCTTTATGGTTGGAACACATCATAATTCCCCAACTTGTACACTATTTCAAGCCTCTGGGGTCTTGGACTGCTCTGTGTCCATGTAGCGTTCTTTTTCCCTCCTTTTGGTACGGATTCCAAACCCTCTGCCTTTCTCCTTTCCTTCTTCAAGGGAAAAAGAAGAGAGGAGAAGAGCCCTGGCTGGTTTGGTCACTGGATAGAGTGTCAGCCTGCGGACTAAAGGGTCCCGGCATGTACTCCAGGAGAGTCTTTCTAATGACCTTTTCCTGTCTGTGCAAGGTACCCTCCGCTGGGGTCCAGTGCTATCCTGTGCTTATCTCTGTCATGGTTCTAGTCATATTGGATGGAAATAATCACTCTGATCCTCTTTTCTAATTTGAGTGGTTTTCAACCTTCCTGCCTTGACCCTTTCATATGGTTCCTCATGTTGTGGTGACTCCAACCATAAAATTATTTTCGTTGCTACTTCATAACTGTAATTTTGCTACTGTAATTTTACGATTATGAATCATAATGTAAATATCTGATATGCAGGATGTATTTTTATTGTTTGCGACCCACAGGTTGAGAAACACAGGTCAATAGAGGATCCAGAAATGGACCCAAGCCATTATACTCAATTAATATTTGACAAAAGAGGCAAGAGCATACAATGGAGTCAAAACAGCCTCTTTAATAAATGGTGCTGCCAAAACTGGTTTGGCTTAGTGGG
>NW_006299705.1:7523883-7531660 GCF_000327345.1 Myotis davidii | reverse complement strand
GGGAGCCCACAACCCCGCCTCTCTCTTTCTGATAACAAAGCAATTACAACTGGTAAAGTCACACAGAGAAAATAATAATTTAATAGAAAACAGAGAGAATAGTAGGCACAGAGAAATACAAAGGAAAACAGCTATGTACAAAAAATAATTCACTTTATCAAAACTTCCCATTATGAGTAGAAAACAACTTGCCAAAAATGTCAGGATGCACGATAATATTTTTCTCAGAAACAAATAATTTTTTCTTATTAGTATTCAGAAGGTTGCTAGCAGAAAGATACAGTAAAAAAATTCAGCCTATCTTTGAAAGAAATAAGCAGTGAAGCACAAATAGAGGTAAAGCATGGAGAGTAAGACAATACATCACATATATACATACATACACTTACACACAGATATACATATGCAACACAAAGACATATACACATATACCTACCCACATACACAGACATACACACACACGTACACTCACAAACATACTCAGGCTTAGAATGGATTCTAAGGAAAAGAATCATGGACCAGAGACCACAGAATTAATACCTGAATGGATGATTGACATTTGGACACAGTGAGAGCCAGCAGCCCCTGTGACCTTCACAATATCTGGAAGCGCTCCAGCTGCTGGGACAGAAAAGCAGTTCCGCTGCAAAGCCAGACATGCCCAGGCTGGCAGAAAGCACATCTGCGGACCAATTCCAGTTCAAGAATTGCTGGTTGGAAAGTGTTAATCAAGGAACTTGAGCATAAAACTGACAACCAAGGCATTTAAGCTTATGTTTGTAGCCCTGAAATCCACTCCTATAATCTTAAATCACTCCCATTGTTTCATCTTGAAATTGGAAATGGCACTGCTTACCTGCCAGGGATGTCGTAAAGACTGAGTAATGATTATAAAGTACTCAGGAGCTAAGTATTAAAATTACAAGGTACAACACAGGCCAGAATCTGGCCTACGCAGCTGACACAGGCTCTACGCTGCTCCTGTAACACATGTCACTCTCCCTGTGGGGAGCAGGTCTAAGTCGGCAGTTAGACATCCTTAGCACTGCCATGGAAGTAAGAGAGGCTACCACCACTACCACTGTACTCGCCAGCTTCCGGCTGAGTGGCACTCCCCTGTGAGCTGACTATCAGGGGGCAGCTCCTGTGTTGAGTGGGATCAGGCCCAAACTGGCTCTTCAACATTCCCTGAGGGGTCCCGGATCGCGAGAGGGCACAGGCCAGGCCGAGGGACCCCATGATTGGGGTTAAGGAGGGACTGTGGGAGGGTTCCAGGGCGTGACTGGCCCATCTCACTCAGTCCTGATCATCTGGACCCCAGCAGCAAGCTAACCAACCAGCTGGAGCATCTGCCTCCTGGTGGTCAGTGCACGTCATAGCAAACGGTTCAGTGACCTTAGCATATCATTAGCATATTATGCTTTGATAGGTTGAACGGATGACCAGATGACTGCACACTTAGCACATTAGTTTTTTATTATATAGGATATCTGACAGTCCCTTTTTCTTTAAGCCAGTTTGAATTGTAGCTTCTGGCAATTGAAATTGAAAGGGTTCTTCTATCTGTTTAGTTGCAATCTTATTAAATATTTCTACAGCAAACTTGGTCTGGACTTGGATGAAAGCTTAACCGGTTCTTAAAGGAAAAGACTTTCGGTGATTTTTCCCAAGTTGTACCAAGTTCAGTGGGGGTGGGTGTGGGGGGTGGGCGGCTCTGGTACAGGTATGGGAAATCAGACATTTGCCTCTGGTCAGTTACTTTGTCCCTCTTCATACCAACCAGGACAGACTTCCAGGGCTGAGCTTTGCCATCCAACACAGATGCTCTCCAAATCATTCCATGCACAACATCCTCATTCTCTACCTCTCCTCTTGCTTCCTTACTTCCAACCATCTTTTGCCCACCCACTTCCCAGTGTTATCACTGGTGTATCCACTGCCCTCCTCCTTCTCCCAAAATCCTCAGGCCTTTTTGTCAGTAACTTTCTCTTCCTTCTTGCATTTCTACCATTTCCAGCTTTGAATGCCAATGGTTTTGTCGAGTTAGTGAAATTACACAGACAGTAAGAAAAATAAATCTAGCTCAGCATCCACTGAAGGGAGAAGCTGATGCTGCTTCCAGGGGATCTAAAATCTAAAAACATTTCAACAGCACAAAACTATCCTTAAAAACATAAGTCCATCCGTTTCCATTGGAAATTCCTGTAACTCCTATCAATGTAAGTTGTAGTGCAGTCTTTTCAAAGCAATACTTTATGGCCTTGTTATGTCTTCTCCTTGACCCCTTCCCTGAGCTTCATCATCAAGCATTCTACATGCCAAACTGCTTTTCTTGGATTCTTGTGGGGAGGGGCACATGTTTTAGTTCACATTAACATTTTTTATTTCTCTTGTGGATTAGGAATAGCTCACCAGACTTTCCCCTGGACTGAGGAAAGTAGCCCTCAAAGGACCCACTGTCCTTTGTTCTGATACCATGCTCCCCAGACAGCCTTCTTCAGATCCCTCCTTCAGATCCACTGGTTTCTGAGGTGCCCAGAAGTAGGTACATTATGGCCCCTGTAAAGGAATATCCACCTCTGTGAATTAATAAACTGACATTCTGATTTACACACCTGCCCATCATGAGTTTGAATGGCATGGGTTAGCAACTGAAAAACTATCGGCTTCTGAGTATCTTGCTGGATGTAGTTTCTGGGTCAACAAAGCTGGAACCAAAGCTCACTTGTAATTACCCACCAACACCACTTCCCTCTACTTCTCCTGTTATGTAATCCAGCCAGCAGCTCTATATTTACTGTACATTTCAGCTCTCCCTAAATGCAAGGCATGGTATTGAGGCTCTGATGTTGAAGATAGAGGAGACAGTCACGAGCAGGCAAATGACTAAAGACCAATATAAATATTCACAGTTGTCTTATATCTCTCTGTCGGGATACTCAGGTGAGCATTCTTTAGGAATCCTTTGTCACAAGGAACCATCGATCCCCATCATCCCTGATGTTCCAGAAGAGTTGTGTACCCAGGCTTCCATCTCCTTTTCCCCTGAGCAATCATGCTCACAAAACTCTTACTTGTTTCTTTTGTTTTCATTTTATTTAAGCTCCTAGCCTTGGTTTCCCTTGTATTCATTGTTCTACTTGGAATTAAGGATAATTGCTCCAGTTGTTAAATATAAATGTATTCTGATTTGTAAATCCAAGGGCTATCCTATATAATAAAAGGCTAATATGCAAATCAACTGAAGAGTGGAACAACTGGTCACTATGACACACACTGACCACAGGGGGAGTGCTGCTCAGCCAAAAGCTGGGCTCATGGCTGGTGAGCACAGTGGTGGTGGCGGGAGCCTCTCCCACCTCCATGGCAGTGCTAACAATGTCCAACTCAGGGGGGCACATGCCTAAGCCATCAGTTGGACATCCCCTGAAGGCTCCTGGACTGCAAGAGGGCACAGGCCAGGATGAGGGGACCCCCCTGGGTGCACTATTTTCGTGAATAATGCCTCTAGTTTAATATAAGATAGATAAGAAACCAACACCTTGATCTCACCATTGAAAAAGTCATTCAGCCCAGCTGGCATGACTCAGTGATTGAGCTATGAATCAGGAGTGGTGGGATTTCAGACTCAATCCCCAATAGGGGGCATGCAGGAGGCAGCCAATCAATGTTTCTCTCTCATCGTTGATGTTTCTATCTCTCCCTCTCCCCTCCTCTCTGAAATCAATAAAAATATTTTTTTAAATGTTGATGTTTAAAAAAAAGAAAAAGTCATTCAAGTGTTCTCACTCATATGTGAAATCTAATGAACAAAACAGATCCAGAGACATAGAAACATGGAACAGACTAGCAAATCTCAGAGGGAACGCGAGGGTGTGGGGGAAAGATTAACCAAAGCATTTACATGCATATATGCATAACCCATACAATAGTGTGGTGAAGGCCAGTGTGGGGGGACAGGGTTGAGTGGGTCAATGAGGGGAGAAAGGGGACATCTGTAAAACTTTCAACAATAAAGATAAATGAAAAAGAAAATCATTCATGTGCAATCAGAGGGAGAGAACTTGGATGTGAAGAGAATCCATACAGCATTGTAGAAAAAGTAAAAGCATAAACCGAGCAAAGATAAGAACTTAGGAATGCATGTAGGGTCTAAGGGCAGAAGGAAACCAGTGCACTAGCAAGACTACCCAAATGGTCAAGAGAGTTTATGTTTTACTAGCTGGAGATTGGTTGGGTTACCAAGACAAAAATGGAGTCACAATAGCTCTGAAAGATTTTTTGAAACGTATATTCCACTGTCATAGAGAATGGAAACTGCTGGGGCTGGCCAGCAGCTCCTGAATGATGGGTGAACAGATTACTCTGACACAGTTTCACTGTGAAAGAGAAGCTAAGGGACAGCCTGGCTATAGCAGCCCGGCCACCTCGATTGCCTGCCTCTTAGGCTTTCATTGGAGTTTTTATCTTTAGATACAATCAGTAGGTGAGTAATCTTGGGAGGACACATGTGTTTACATTGCCCTCTTTACAAGTGGCTCCCAGGATTAGGAAGGAAAGCTTTACAAAAAAGTCATCAAAGGAATATTATAGGAAGACATGGCTTTGGGAAGAAGGCTGATGAGATTTCTTAAAAAGAAAAGAAACCAAAAATTTTAGATAGGATATAAAAGATAGATCTGGAATGGTGTTTCCAGAAAAAGTAAGTTCTGAGTTTACTAAAATATTTTTTATAATAAATGACTTGTTTTTCTTCTACTTACATATTAATGACATTAATTATAGCCTTAATATTTGTTGCCCTATGAATAAGTGATTTTTTTACTATGATTTTGTTACTTTGAAAGGTCTTCAAACACTTTATTAATTCTTCAATTTAAAAAATTATCCTAGAGTAAAATATAGTCACTTAAAATTTCTAAACAATATTTTCTGCAAAAAGAACAAAAAAATACGATTTTTTTTCTCTTACGCACATAATCACAGGTCATAAGCATGGCCTTCATGCTGTTTTCCTAGGACACACTTGATATGGATGATTATTGCCTATTTAGAGAAACTTTGTTATAAAGCAAAAATGAATCATTACAGTTTATTTACCATATCTTTCCAAAAAATTAAAAATAAAACCAACCACCGTAGCAAGTCTTTGCAGAATAAACATGCCTCCTGTGGACAGTTCATCCCTTTTCCGTTCGACTCTCCAGGATGTGTCTGGGTTCACAGGGAACAAAAGCTGCCCCGCTCACCCACATGTGTTTCTCTGTGTTATGAGACACTCAGCACTTCCTGGAAAAGCCCAGATGTGATGATCTGACTTTCCATATGAGTGATGATGCTACAAGCACTGTCTTGCATAGCAAGGACCATCCCACTCCCCAGTCACTGATCCATAAAAAAATTTGAAAATTTGTTTTGCCTCGTGTTTATAAAAACGCACAGTGGATTGGCAGCCCATTTCTCTTGATCACAAGTCAGCTTTTAATTTCTTTGTTGTCCAGCACAAAACTGTCCCTTCTTATAAGTATTAGCATATGGTGCATGTTAATAGTTAACACACTCTGCCCCAACTCTTACCTTTGAGGAACCTCGTTTTCTCCCCAAAGAGGGGAGAATATGGACTTAAGCTGTGGAAAGGCAATGTTTCTCAACAAAGAAAAAGGTCTCTCCTCCCAGTGTCACAGTCCCTGGTTCTGAAGATGCTGCCATTGGGAACTGGCACTCATATGGGACAAGACAGAGATGAGGTCAGCTGCAATTGAGGTGGGACATTAAACGAGGCTATCATGGACATGTAGGTGGCCAATGTTCTTGAATTTGCCTTTCAAGATGTCTTGATAGGGAGCCTTGGGGAGAGCTGAGCCCTCCGCTCCTGGGATGGGCAAGATTTCCTTTCACTAGTGTGGCTTATTTGAGTGGTGACCACGCTATTTAATGTCCTAATAAGGAAAATTTTAGAATGAAAGGAAGTGCTATTAATAGTTACACTGGGATAACAGGAATGATCAGGGCTGTCCCAGGCTACTCAGGATATATGTTCATCCTATGTAGTTATAAGTGCATCAGCTCTTATGGCAATCTACTCATCTATCCATCTGTAGAGCATTTTCTACTATTTACAAAAGTCTTACATCTGTTTTCATTATTTTGTTTTTTAATAAGCCAAGTCTATTTTTGAGGTTCTTTACATAGTGTATTGACATTAACTTCATGCTGTATAAATTTAAGGTTTGCTTTTAGGATTTTCAGGGCTGAAGAAGAGAGACCTGTGATGTTCAAAACCCAGCACAGGAGCTGTGAGCTATGTGATCTTCGAATGCCCTTTGCTTTGTTTTTTTTTGTTGAGAATTTAAACAGAAAACAAAAAGAAAAAAAACAAAACAACCCCCCCCCCAAAAAAAAGCACAAACAAAAACAAAATACCCACACAAAAAAACAAAAATCAATTTCGTTGAGCAATTTAAACAATGTTGCTTGGCAGGATCAGGAATGCATACTTGGGTGGTGCAAATACTTTGCTTCAAAGAAAATAGAGCAACTAGCCAACTAGGTTGACTGTTGGAAGATAGGCTGCATGCTGATGAGACCTACTAGGCAAATACTGCTCTGGGAAAGTGCTCTGGGGCTGATTACATGGGGTGTTACATGTGAACTTGAATGAGGATATATTCCTAGAAATTTATTTTCTGACCTAGAAAAGACTTTAGAAGTCATCTGTTTAACTCATGACAAAATTGCAACTCAAAAAAAGTGAAGAGATTTGCCACTGTGGCAAGCCCAGCCCTGTTTCCTGACCCTTTCCCAGGGCCTCTGAAGCAGCTCCACTGTGTTGTATGGCACCAAGGGCATGATGGACACAGACTGCAATGACACGATTTAGAATGCATACTTTATGGAGATTGGTCTTCATGATATTTTGAGTTTGCTTAATCTCAGAATTTTGATACCCTCTCCCCCATTTGTCACTTAATAGTACTGACTATCAGCCGTGGGCAAACTACGGTCCGCGGGCCGGATCTGGCCCGTTTGAAATGACTAAAACTAAAAAAAAAAAAAAGACCGTACCCTTTTATGTAATGATGTTTACTTTGAATTTATATTAGTTCACACAAACACTCCATCCATGCTTTTGTTCCGGCCTTTCGGTCCAATTTAAGAACCCATTGTGGCCCTCGAGTCAAAATGTTTGCCCACCCCTGGACTAGGTCATTGCATCTAATTCCAGTTCTGCTATTAACTACCAGGAAAAACTTGGGAAATCATTTTCAGTGTGGTATTTCCTTTTTCCAAGTTGTGAAGCTAAATTATTAGTAGAGTTTTTTCAAAGGCTCCTTCAGCTTGAATTCTCAATTAATTAACCCTTCCTATTTTACTATCTTGATGTATAAGGCCATTTGAATAATAATTACATACAAGTTCCAAAGCCGTGGAAAACTAGTGGATTTGTTTTACTTTTGCTTTTTTCTCTTCCCTACTCCCTCCTTGAGATCATTCTCCTTTCTTTCTCTTTAATTCTCCATCATTTCTTTTATTTCCACTTTATTTCTAAAATTTCTCACCAAAACAATGTATTCTTCCAATACAAAATGTAAAAGCAGTATTAATATCAGAGTAACAAAAAATAGAAAAATATTTCTTTGAATGTAATAAGCACAATTTGTCTTTCACAGATTGTCAAATATTCACAGGAAGGGCCATGCAGGTATCATCTAATCAGGTGCTCACTTTGAGAAGGTGACCCATGGTCATCAGGAAATTACATAGATTCTTATAAATC
>NW_006299705.1:7498339-7523764 GCF_000327345.1 Myotis davidii | reverse complement strand
CAGGAATACGTTCTCTCTCATTAGGTTGAGAGTCAAAAGTGGTAAATGGCCACAAAGTCTGAGATAACCTTGAGATCTTGAATGTTCTACAAAGACCAAATTCAGATTTGACCTATCAAAACCCATCTGTTATGAATGACAGAGAATTATGAAGATACTTTTGGACACTAAACTTTATCCACTTTAGTAGCTGTTGGGTTATCACAGAAAAAAAATAAAATAAAATACTTATTGTTGCTTAAATACAGGTTTGCATAGAACAACAAGAACAAAAATGCCCTACATTACAGATTTATTATTTCAACACATAACAATACAATGAAGGAAAAAATCAAAATAAGATTTGAAGGTTTGGAAAGAATAACAGATGTTTGTGTTTCTTGTCTCCTTTCTCCTGTAAGTGCATATAAGCTTTTTTTTTTTGATATTTTGCAACCACATTTTCCATCCAGCAATTACAATCCTACAGTAGTATTTTCACTAAAATGAGGTAGCTTGCACAAATGTTGAACAGTAACTCTCTTAACACAAAGAGAGATTCTTTAATATTTTATCCTCCAGCATTAGCTTCTCATCAGTCAGGGCCTCTAGGACTATACAAAGAAACTCCTGTTTAGTCTCAATGTAGATCAAAAGATTTGGATTTTAGAGAAAGGCAGGTTGTGTTAATTGTAGTTACTGAGAGGAACAATATCTCTTGCTTTCCCTGTTGGGTCTAAAGGCATAGACTTCTGATTGTATGCTAAAAGTAAAATTTCTTCCTTTTTACTATGCTTGGGAGAGCTAAAATATATGGCAATAAAAATATCCCTTTAGTCTTCCACTGGAAAAAAAAATAAGCTGCATAAATTTGGCTGGACAAAAAAAATTCTGCCTTCTAAATATACTCCAATCTTTATATTTTCATCAACTTAACCCTTTAAAAAGATGGAGTCATTATCTTGTCTGTAAAGATGAAAAACTTGGAAAAATTTCTAGAAACTATTGCCAAATGGGAACAGCATTAAATTCAACTATAAATGTACAATATTGATTAATTCCTACACAATGTACCAATCTCAACTGTGGTTGCAGTAACAAATGTAAAAATAGATAAATTAGATTACATCAAATTAAAAATGTCCATGCATCAAAAAATACAATCAACAGAATAAAAAGGCAACCCATAGAGTGGGAGAAAAAACTGCAAATTATATATCTGATAAGTAATTAATATATAGGATATATAAAGAACTCCTACAATTTGACAACAAACAAATAACCTGATTGAAAAATAGGCGAAGGAGTTGAATAGAAATTTCTCTAAAGTGGATATATAAATGGTCAACAAGCATATGAGAAGATATTCAACATCACTAATCATCAGAAAAATGCAAATTAAAATCACTTCACATTCATCAGAATGGCTACTACCAGAAAGAGGAAAAAAATGACATGTTGGTGAGGAAATATTAAAACATTTGTGTACTGTTGATGGGAATATAAAACGATGAGTTGCTATGGAAAACAGTATGGTAGTTCCTCAAAAAACTGAAAATAGAATTATCAGATGATTCACAAATTCCATTTCTGGATATATATCCAAAATAATTGAAAGCTAGGACTCAGATATTTGTACACTTATGTTCATAGAAGCATTAGTCACATAGCCAAAAGGTGGAAGCATCTCAAGTGTCCATCAGCAGATGAACAGATAAACAAAATGTGGTCTATCTATATAATGGAATATTATTCAACCTTAAAAAGGCAGGAAATGCGAGCACATGTTACAACATGGATGAACCCTGAGGACATTATGCTACATAAAATAAGCCAGTCAAAAGGGATTTCACTAATATGGGGTATTTACTAGTCAAATTTATAGAAACAGAGAGTAGAAGGGTGGTTTTCAGGGGTTGGCTGGCTTCGGGTATTTATATTTCAAGTGCGTAGGAATGGGAATTGTTTAATGAGTACAGAGTTTTAGTTTTGCAAGATGAAAACATTCTGTAAATTGGTTGCATAACAATATAAAGTATACTTAACAATACTGAGCTCTATACTTAAAAATGGTTAGGATGGTAAATTTATATTAAGAATATTTTACCACATTTAAAAACTAAAATGATAAAGAAAAAGAACTATGATTTAAATTATGGTTCTTCAATCAACTACTAAGGACTGCCTTTTATTTTCTTTGTATGACATTTTAAAAGATTACAGGCATTACCAATTCTAAGAAATATTTACTCTTGCTCTGGCTGGTTTTGCTCAGTGGATAGAGGGTCGGCCTATGGACTGAAAGGTACCAGGTTCGATTCCAGCTAAGGGCACATACTCCAGTTGAGGCTGGGTCCCTAGTAGGGGGTGTGCAGGAGGCAGCCAATTGATGATTCTCTCTCATTATTGATGTTTCTCTCTCTCTCTCTCTCTCTCTCTCTCTCCCACTTCCTCTCTGAAATCAATAAAAATATATTTAAAAATATATACTCTTATATAAGATATTATAGAATAAAATTTGAACAAAGACGAAAGCTCAGTGAAAAAAAAAGGTAAACAAACTCCTTTAGTCAGTGAGATAATAAAGAAGCAAACTGGTAAATGAAGTAGAAAGGGGCCTCTTTAATAAAAATGGTAATGACCTGCCTCCTGAAACATTAATATGTAATCTGAGCAAATACTATAAAATATGACACAGGCTCCTCTTAGTTTGTTTCAGGTCTTTTATCATTAATATGAACATTAAGCAATTTTATAAAATCCTGGTGAGAAAACATTCTTTTTATTTAATATACCTGCCTGCAGACATTTTAAATGACAGAAAATCTTTCAGGCAACTGGAGCCCTTTGGAAAACACTTCACATCAACTGTAGTTCCTTCTTTCTGTTGAAGTCTTACCACGATTGCCAGAGGTCTACTAGTAAATATGTACTAGTATGTCAGGCGTTCCCAACAGCAAGCGAGGGGCCTGCTCTCCATTGCTATGGTTCAGTGTTGCCCTTGAATTTGAACGACCCCTAAGCCATGAGTGCAGCATCATAGCTGAGGCCATGTTCCCAGAAGACACAGAAGCACTGGTATATGTCCCACCGTTAAAAAAAACCAAGTGCTATCTCCAGCTGGCTGCTTGCCAGAAGGTTGTTACTGGGAATGCTGGAACCACTTTCCTTTAATTGAGGAATCCCCCAAACACTTCAAAGTTGGCTTAAATGTACCAGGCTCTATGTTTTCTCTTCATAAGCATTATGAGTACCTATTTTAACATGAGAATAAAGCAAATCAAATATCTTTAACATTTCTTGCAATACACAACAATTGTGAACATATATTTTGACTCATGCTAATAGATTATGATACAAATATTTATGAACTAGAGGCCTGGTGCATGAGATTCGTGCACTTGGGGAGGGGAGTCCCTCAGCCTGGCCTGTGCCCTCTTGCAGTTCAGGAGCCCTCGGGGAATGTCCGACTGACAGTTTAGGTCTGCTCTCCCCGGAAATCCTTAGTGCTGCAGGAGAGGCGGGAGAGGCTCCTGCCACCACTGCTGTGCCCATCAGCCGTGAGCCCGGCTCAGGGCTTCTGGCAGAGCAGCGCTCCCCGTGTGGGAGTGCACTGACCACCAGGGGGCAGCTCCTGGGTTAAGCGTCTGCTCCCTGGTGGTCAATGTGTGTCATAGTGACTGATCATTCTGCCATTTGGTCGATTTGCATATTAGCCTTTTATTATATAGGATGTGCTCAATCAGCAAGATGGAGTCTGACCCTTCACTCATTTTGGGACTCTAGGAAGTTAACCCTGAATGCATACAATAAACCGATCCTAGTTCACTGAACATGTTTTGCCCAGTCAGCCTTTAAAAATTTGTCTGATTGTTTAAATCTAGAGTTAGGAAAAGATGTGACTCTCCCATTGTGTCTGCATTGACCTTGGTGGGGGAGGGCTGCCCTTGCAGGTTTTAGCCACACATTTGGTCGCACCATTTGCTCAGGGCTGGAAAGTGAACAGACAGACCCGTGTGACCACCAGTTCAGGGGCATAACACAGCAGTGATAGCCCCTGGTTCGCATTCTTCTTCCCTCATTTGTATTTTTCTGTTTAAGACATTTATATTTTAGAGTCCCATTGAAAGATCCCACTCTGTGCCATGTTTATGTGTTTGTTCACATTCTTGTTCAAAATGTTATTTGAGTCTTGACAAAACAATAACACAATGAGGTTTTCTTTTATTTGGTAAGAGTTTCCTGAGTCTCCAGGGGAATTGAAATTAGGGCTGGCAGTTGCAACAATACATCCTGTATAAAACTTATAGCACAATGAAGGCATCTATAGAAACTGAGTCCAGACACCACAAAGGCTACAAATCTCTACCAGGAAGGTCAGTGTGTCTGCACCCGAAAGTCCTCATTGACCTTCCTGGAATATCTAGTTCTTTTCCTTTGAAGAAAATGCCTCATGAGGTAGAGATGTGCTAGCGTCTCATGGATGTGTGAGTCGCTGTGGTAAGTGATCCCCCTCCTCCCTAAAGGAACAAGCAATGCATTGTAACCCCTAGCAGAAAACTCCAGCTGTCCCTTTACACGCCAGGCTTTTGGCAAAGGTTCAGATTTCCCCCTTCTTGAATAGTCATAATTCATAGAGAGAGCCAGACACAGATTTCATTTTTCAACTGACTTTGTGTTTCTTTGGCTATCTTATCCCTAATTGCTCCCTGCAAACCCACGCCTCCACGCTGGTAAACTAGAAGGAACCAGTTTCAAGAACCAGTAGATGCAAAAACTTAAAACTTCACTTTTTAGAGACATATACAATATTTCTTGCCAATTTTGATCCAAGTAGAGAGGAAAGTTGCATAAGTCAGTTATTAGGAGCTGCAGGTGTGCCTGGAGGGAATAGGCTTCTTATTCAGGAACTATAGATAATCCCTCTTATAAAACTTCCCTGGTTGTGAAGTATTTTTTTCTCATCCCGTTGGGAAATGCTGTTAAGCAGGAAATCACATATGTGCATTAAAAGTGAGGTGATAAGCCAATTTTACCAGACTCTACTTTCAGGAAATGACGGTGAATTTTGAAATTTTGTTGACTCTTCAAAAATTTCTGCTTTACTTGAACTCAATTTTAACCAAATTAGGCTATATATGATTAACTCATTCTCTGTGCATGTCTTTCTGCATGCCTGTGGATAAGCTTCCACAAATATAATGCCATTTGAATTGGCAGGAAGTCTTTATTTCCTGCTCTGAAGCATGCGGTGAGTGAGGAGTACATCTGAGCAGGGACTTCATCCTTTGCTTTTCCTCGTTTTTCTTTTGTCTGCTGAGCTGTGAGTGGAGTTCTCATTGGAGCAGTGCACCCATCGGTGAAGAGAGCTAAGTGAGGCCCATTCATGAGCATTTTTAAGAAACACAGATTTTATTTTTCTCCTACACAGCTGACCTGAGCCAGGTTGTGAGAAGTAAATATATTTTGGATGACTATTATGTACCAGGCCCTATGCTGAGTGTCATAAAAATAGTTTCTGGTCTCAAGGAGTTTGCTCACAGGCAGAGTAAGATACACACATCTCCTAGACACACTGCCACCCAGAGCAGATGGGATGGTCTGTGTGCTATGGGGGGACCCGGTAGGCGAGGTTGGGGTGAGGAGTCAATGAAGGACAAGACGGGGAGGGGAGGATGGTCTTCCAAGGTAGACGTTTTCATGCAGAGGAACAAGCATGAGCCAAGGAGGAGTAATTCTGACATTTTGGGGGCTGTAAAGCAATGAAAGAAAGGAAAGTTCACTGTGGAGCTGGGATGCCAGGACAAGAGTTTATACTTTGTTACATGGGCAAGAGAACCTACCGAAGGGTCAAAAGCAGGTTGTTAACACAGACATGGACCTTTACAATAGAGTCTAGACTAGGTCTTTCTAGCCTCAGTATCCTTACGTCTTCACCAAGGTCTGTTTGGGACATTGTGCTCTGCCTCCCAGATCCCCTTTCAGAACAGGACAGAGTCCCCCAATTTCTGGGAGTGCTGCCGGCAAATAGGCATCAGTTGTCTGCCTCCTCTGGGAATTGTTTCAGCTGAAGAGAGATGCCCCTTCTGGGAGCAGCCCACACGTAGTAACTGGTCAACGGGGTGAGAGGAGGGACAGGTCTTGTCCCTTTGCTCTGATTTGGGAAGTCTCTGAATGGTCATTGTGGCTTCAGTGTCCCTTATGGGGTCTGCCTTGGCCTTGTAACTGCTCTGCAACCCAGTTTATGTCTCTTCCCAATCTTGCTTCCTCCTCTCCCCTGCTATAGTCACTGACCCCAAGAGTGCTTCCTGATAACCCTCCTGCGTATTCACCACCGTCCTAGGATCTGCTTCCCGGACAATCCAACCTGCAACGGGTGGCTGATGTTCCCCTGCTCCCACAAGTCACGGACAAAGCCTCTTGGTAGGTTTTTTTTTTCTTCAGGGTTTTTCAGCCACCACATTGCCCATTCTCGTGGCAAACTTTCAGTTATATTTATCCCTAGAAGAATTAACAGCTAATATGATGAACGGTTTTGGCTAAACTGACTTAACAAGATTCCTGTTAAAACTGGACTGTACAAGGATGAAGACAGATGCCGAGGATCAAGGAGAGAATCTTTGTCAGGGATAGTTCATAAAAGACCAGAAAGTCAAGAGAAGGAACATCGGGGAATACTGGGTAACAGATATATAGTGAGCAGAACTGAGAAACTTGGATGACAGAGACACATTTGAAATCAAGAACTTTGTCAGGGCTAGAGTGATTATCTCAGAAAAAAAAAAGTGGTAAGGCTGGGGAAGGTAGAGGTTTTCAGCAGTTAGTATCCTAAAAAGTAATGTTTTGCCCCCAAACCTCCCAGAAGGGTACAATATTCTAAGCTACTAACTAGTTTACAATGGTGGGTGTTTTGTTTTGCTTTGAACATACTTGGGACCTGGAAAAGTAACAGGAAAGCCAAAGGCCCCAAACAATATTGAGGGCTTGGAACAAAAAAAGAAATATATCCAGAGACCCATCAAGAAGAAAATTATGTTTAAAAGGGAGTCCTATCAGCTTTATCATCTCCAGATTCTGAATAAGGAGAACATTGCAGCACAGAGAGTTCTGTAAATTGTATAGCTATGAACCTTCACCATTATAGTGTACATCTGAGGTTTGAACCCAAGTTGCCTAACCAGAGACGATACACTTGACCAACACACAATATTAGCTTTTGATGTAGGCCTTACAATAATTCTAGTTAAAGGAGAAAAGTAAGAATTCAAAAATAGTGGTTATTTTTAATTTCCCAAACAGCTAGTCAACAAGTTATTGTTTTCCTCTATTCTGAATGTATTTGTTCTAAATTTTAGTTTCTGTATACTCATCGATAATTTTCTTATTCATAATGCTAGTTTGGCATAATGCATAGCTCTGAGTCTGTCTTCAGATCCTAACTGCCTCATGGCCCATTTCTCTATGCAGTCTATTTAACTTCAGCTTTCACTGCACATTTCCTAGATTAAATTTTCAAGAGGAAATATGCTTGGCTTAGCTCACCATCTAGAACCAATGTTATAAGTCACTGTCAAAAATCAGATATCCTTGTATCTACTCCTGATTCAATCAGCTTAGGTTGCTAGGCAGGTTTTTCAGGAGATGTAAAATGGGCTAACCAGGCTGTGGGTGTGGAAATTTTCTATATGAGGTAGTCAGGCGAATCCAAGAGGATAAAGCCACAGGAGATGCCATTCAATACCAGGTGGTGATTCCTTTTTCCTTAAGTTCCTTCAGAAGAGTTGGGAGTGAAGAAGCGCAATCTTAGCACTCAGTCTTCTTCCCGCTCCCCTCACTGCCAGTCCCTTGAAGGAGAGGCACCTTATAGTCTCCACAGTACTTAGCTTAGTGCTTTGACAATCAAATACTTGTCTAAATCCAAAGGCAGAAAGATTAAATAGAAAATAAATTTTAACCATCTTTCTTAAGCAAACTTTTTATCTTGTAAAGATGAATAATAATTTGAACAGGATTAGGCAAATTCCACACCTGGGGTGGAAATCCATTTAATGAGCCCAATTAATATGCCGTCAAACTTTCTCCTAAAACAGCTATTACTGCCCTAGCTGGTTTTGCTTAGTGGATAGAGCATTGGCCTGTGGACTGAAGGGTCCCGGATTCCATTCCAACCAAGGTTTCATGCTGGGGTTGAGGGCTTGATCCTGGATAGGGAGCATGAAGGAGGCAGCGCATCAATGATTCTCTCTCATCATTGATGTTTCTATCTCTCTCTCTCCCTTCCTCTCTAAAATCAATAAAAATATATTTAAAAAATAAAATAAAACAGCTGTTACTGACTTTTTAAAAAAATATATTTTATTGATTTTTTACAGAGAGGAAAGGAGAGAGATAGAGAGTTAGAAACATCGATGAGAGAGAAACATCGATCAGCTGCCTCCTGCACACCTCCCACTGGGGATGTGCCCGCAACCCAGGTACATGCCCCTGACCGGAATTGAACCCGGGACCCTTCAGTCTGCAGGCCGACGCTCTATCCACTGAGTCAAACCGGTTTCGGCTGTTACTGACTTTTTACAACCTAATTATCCTACATAATTTACATAAAAATCTTATTTTTTGCCACCACTGAACTATTTTCAAACTGCTTTTTCTTAACCTAAAATCTAAATATTGACATCTATCATGTTTTATAAACTATGACTAAAAACATATGGAGCAACATGATCTAATAATATAAAGGAAAGAGAATATTAATGCTCACAGATCACTTTCACAATACAGTTATGTGTTAAGTGATTAGATAGAGGGTTAGCTATGTATTCATAGAAAGAGGTTAACTGAAAAGTATGTTTTGTCAAAGTTGCCATATTTTCTGCAGTTTTGATGAGAGCTAAACTGGGGAAAATTTTGGACCCCAGGAACATACTTGGCAATGTCCAGAAACATTTTCGATTGCTACAATGGTGACTGGGGGTGAGGACACATTACTGGTGTCTAGTAGGTAGAGGGAGGGATACTGCTAAACATCCTGCAATGCACAGGACAGCTCCTACCACAAAGAATTATCCAGCCCCAAATGTTAGCAGAGAAACTCTGAGTAAACCCAAGTAGGAAAGTGCACCACAACTGACAGTCACCAAGAAACACAAGTGTTTTGGTGGTATCAGGCTGAAGGAGGTGTTATTTTACGGTAGATAACTATCCCTCTTTGTTAAGCTTCTGCACAAACATTGAGTCCTCATTCTTGAGAAGACTTATTCTAATGATCTAGAAAATTATCTTTAACAATACTGACTATTATCTACATTTGGTCTTTGCTTTAGATATACATCTAATGATATAGTGGAGTCCACTAATGATCTATCAGAATTCACTCTCCCCTTCTTGCATAGGGATCCAGTTAGTTATTTCTGGTCACCTGGCTGCCCAGCCAGGTTCCATATTCCCTTAGCTCTTATGCACCTGAGTCTCTCTAATGGCAAGTCTGGGCCTGAAAATATCAGACCATGTTTTCTGTTCCCTTACTTGTAAGCCAGGATATGGTGATGCCCAAATAAGGGCTGACAGAACAACAAGAAAACTAAGGAAAAGGAAAGTGGAAGATTTGGCAAATCACAAGCATCAGGTTCAAAGGTCAGTTAAAAGGCTAAAAAATGCCGAGGCTAGCCAAAACCGGTTTGGCTCAGTGGATAGAGCATCAGCCTGCGGACTGAAAGGTCCCAGGTTCGATTCCGGTCAAGGGCACATACCTGGGTTGCGGGCACATCCCCAGTAGGAGATGTGCAGGAGGCAGCTGGTCGATGTTTCTCTCTCATCGATGTTTCTAACTCTCTATCTCTCTCCCTTTCTCTCTGTAAAAATCAATAAAAATATATTTAAAAAAAAATGCCGAGGCTAAATATTGGGGAGAGTTATTCTCAGACTGTTATCTACAAAAGGAGAGGAAGTTATAATGCCTGGAAGTGCCCAAACTGCTAATTTATCATGTGACCCAAGGCTCCACATTAAGTTAGAAGAGAAGTAATTCCAAATGAACATTCAGATGTGGTTTGCTTAACCTCCTCTTTTATGTTTCTGCTCCAATAAAAGGAGCTGTGGTACTTCCTCTCTTTTAAATTTCATTTTCCCCGGCACACACTGCTGTGGAGGCTGCCAGGCGCTACGTGTTGGAAGGATTAGCTCATCGGTTCTCAACCTGTGGGTCGAGACCTTTGGTGTTGCCTAAGACCATCCGAAAACACATATATAATTATATATTGTTTTTGTGATTAATCACTATGCTTTAATTATGTTCAATTTGTAACAATGAAAATACATCCTGCATATCAGATATTTACATTACGATTCATAACAGTAGCAAAATTACAGTTATGAAGTAGCAACGAAAATAATTTTATGGTTGGGGGTCACCACAACATGAGGAACTGTATTAAAGGATTACAGCATTAGGAAGGTTGAGAACCACTGGATTAGCTGATCAGTTAGCTCTTCAATGCAGGTACTTTTCACACTTTATGCATTCATCTTCAAATGATTAGAATCACCAGGGATTCTATGGTTATTTGAGCTGCCAGGAAGGAACAAGGTAAACTTGGATAATATAGGGACATTCTCACCAATTTTCCTTAGTTTTATTTATTTTCTTTGTTTACATTTTTTTTATCTGCGCAATAACAGCTCAACTGGGACACGAAGGAGGCAGCTCAGTGTTTTTTGAAAAGAGCCTGAATTTTGCAGTCACCAAAATTTCAAATTCTAGCTCTGCTGACTACTAGCGCTGTGACCTAAGGCTAGTTATTAATTTCTTTGAATCTCCATTTCCTTCTCATTTGTAACATAGGGCTAAGTATAGCATTTGTTATGAATTGGGCGTAAGGTACTGTGCATCAAATGTACAACTCATAGTAGACTATTAAAAATGAATTCTTCTTCCTCCACCCCACTTTGCTCTTTACGTAAGAACATAATTATTATTTGTTAAATTAACGAATGTAGCATTAGATTTAAAACCTGAATTATCAGGTCTAGGTGTTTATATGTTTATTAATTATCTGGCAAATTAACAGTTCTTTTTCTATTTATAAATCAATCACATGAGAACACAAATTGTGTAAAGAATCAGATTATGGAAACGCTTTTATAGAAAAGAGATGATAAACACTTCAGAGATGGGGAAATTGAGGTATAGTATTGTGTCTTCCTTCCTTCCTTCCTTCCTTTTTTTTCTTTTTCTAGTGTCTGTGTCCATTGGTAATGCTTATATGCATGCATACAAGTCCTTTGGTTGATCTCTTACTCCCTCTCCCCTCATCCCTGTCTTCCCTCTGAGTGCACTGATTTCTTTTAGAATCTCTGTCCTACATGGTATGTATGTGCATCATACTATTTCCCAACTTTTCAGCACACCATTTTCCCTCTTTGACCCAGATTATTCCTGATAGGGGCCATAACTTAGTTCTAACCCACTGTAATAGACACATATTGCAAGATCTAGCCAGGCATCTTACTATTCATTTATTATTCCCAGATGAGTAAATTGGATGGATTATCACAACGTGTTTGCAAAAAGTATGTGCCATACTGATGGTAGGTCAGTGGCATCATTGTACATATTTGGTAACCATATTTTTTAAAGCAAAAATTTGGACACATTGTCTAGAAATTGAAGAAAATATTTTAAATCCTTATGGCTTTACATAAAATTCTGTAAACAGCCAACTTTTCAGAAAATGCATTTAATTTAGCATTCCAATAAGCAATCGGGAGCCAATCTCATGTCACATAGAACTACATGTGTACACACAAGCAAGTGCACATGTGCATATAGAAATATGGTCTCATGTCTCCAGTGCCTCAGTTATGGGCTAACATAGCCAAGACTACACAACGTCCAATAAGTGTGCTTCATGGAGTGAATCAGATGATCCAGTTTGACTCAGCAAGTATTCACACACAGGATGGAGTTTCTGCTGTTCATGAGGGAGGGTGATGTGTTCCTTTAGAAATTCCTTTTCCCATGCGTGGTGTCTGGAATTGTCAATGGACTACATCTACATGATAAATCATGTGGCAGACAAAAGTCCAGGCCTTGCCCAATTCTCCTAGGTGTTAAGATAAGTGCTTTTTGATGGGTGTTTACAAGAAGACAGGATATGAAAGGTGATCCTTGCTCTGGGCCTGGAGGACACCCTCAATACCCAATCAGGCTAACTCACATTTCAGGGAAGTGGGGATATTTAAGGTAATATGTATGGTGTGTAGAAATACATTCAGAAAGTGAAATTTGACAAATATATATAAAATACAAAACTATTCTTAAATTGTTGACCATCCACCTTCCCCTATCCCCCTAGATATGAGCTAAGAACAAACATGCTTTTGGCTTCCCTATCAAAAGATTCTCAAAAATAAGCAGAGTTTTAAAAACCACACCTAATTATAAGTTTTTCCACGTTGATCCAGAAGCTTCCAATATTAAAAAACAAAAATAAACTGAACAAAAATCCCTGGTTTGAATGCACATTCTCTCTCTCTTTTCTAATATTTCAAATCTGTCCTGTGAGTCTTACTATACTAAGTATTCCAGCTCTTCGGGGCTTCTCTTTTTCTCCTATAGATTATAAACTCCTAGAAACTTTATTTTATTCATTTAAAAATAATTTCTTACTGAGACTAGCTTGATGTGATCATATAACAGAAAAGTAAATAACTATATTATTAAAAGGGTAGATTGCAATAAGGTAAAACCATTTAGGGATAAGAAGCAAAGACTTGAATGTACAGAAATCCTATTTTAATTATGTTCCATCAAGGTCCTGGAGTTGGTCACCAAATGGACTGGATAACAAAGGATTATTATGTTCATGCATTGCCAGTTATGGGAAAGATCATAAATTATCTTGATGACTCATTTCCTCTAGTCACTCTAGTACTTCCAATATGAGGTCCACTTTTCTGTAATTTTTTTTTTTAACTTGTGAGATATAAATGGGGAAAAAAACCTAAAATTAAGGTTGTTTAATAATGGTTATTTAATGTCTATAAAAAGCTTAAAGTCTCTTATAACCATTTTAGTAATCAATTGATTCCAAAGACAATGCTTAAGGGTGACTCAGAATTTTTAGTGTCATTTTGTATAGGAGTAGGTCCCCAGCTCCTGGTGTTTTTTTCATCTGAAGTCACATGGGATGCTCCCTTATATGTGCGGAGTACACAAGGGTATGTAACAAAAGGCCCTGTTCTTGAGAATGACATTGAAAAGAAAGTTGAAGGGACCAGTCTCTAATTCCTGAATAATTTCTAACTATCAGATTCTCTAAAAAGCAATTCAAAACTTTAAAAGGTTATGTCATTTCCAAATTCTTTGCTTATACCAAATTCATCCACAAAATGTTTTTATTCAAGTGAGCATTTGGTAGTGGGGACAAATTGCTTTATTGTGTTCTTTAGCTTCCTACCTATTTGTATATACTTTTAGATAGTTATTTTTTAAGTACTTAAGGCAGTCCTAAGCAAAATAACTGTTGAATAAATAGTTCTGAATTATCACTTGTAAATGTCTCCTGGACATTTGCCTGTGGGTTACTGCTCTGCAGCTTTTAATTGTCTCATTTCCTTGTCTTTGTTCTCATTCCAGGATCCCTTGGCATCTGCTTCATTTCATTGTTCTCTCATTTTTCATTTTTTCACACAGGCTAGGCTAATTAACTGAAGTATTACAAGTAGCAAGGATATTAATTCTGTACGGTGCTTTGAAATATGCTTCAGATGGTATTATATATTTATGGTTAAATTTTTCTTATTCTATGCTTTTTCTCATTTTTCCCTTTGAAGAGGAGAAAGAGATCATTGTAAAATAAAACAAAACAAAACAAAAACCTCAACTATGGCTCAGTCATCTCATTATGATGTGTTTCCATGAATTTTACATATCTTATTTTTGAACTTTGGATATTGTAAATATGTTTTTCTTTTAAAAGCCTACTTTTGATTGTTGTGTGTATTCCTTGTTTTTCCCTCTCTCAGTTCCCACACCTTACTTGGGGACACCCCTCTATTGATGGATTTACAGAGGGACCTGTTAACAGTGCAATAACCACAACCTCCCCCTCAGCTACTGCCTGTCAGCGATCCTACCCAAGTGGTAGGAGGTCTCCATGTGGTGACCCATCACCCTTTCTTCTTTCTTTCTGTTATCACCCAGAGCCCTTTTCATGCACGGGGACATCTCACTTGGGGACATCCTCTGTTCTCAAGTGAACCTCAGGAGAGCCTGAAATTTGTCTCCTGCCACTAAGGTTTAGCTAAAATTAAAGGGAAGAGACTTTCTACATATGGGCCTCCTTGAAGCCAAGAAAGCATTTTCTGCTGCTGCTAGAGATAGACTAAAGACAACCCTACTCGAAACAACCAGATCCTTGTGAAGAATGTGGAGGAGTGTTGGACAACAAATTACTTTTTGGGAGATAAGTCCAAGGACTGCAGACCGACTTCCAGACCGACGTTTTGTCAGAGACAGATGTACATTTAACAGATCAGAGCTGAGGTGTGAGGTTTTGTAAACAAGCTTGGTATTGATACTTAGGCTTATTGGTGCTGCTTCAAATTCTGAATCCTTAGCTCCTGTCTCCTGTCCTTTCTTCTAATGTGACTTGATCTCAATCTGCCTGAATATCTTTTTTCCTTCTCTCACTGTCTGTCTCAATAGAACTTAAAAATAATTAAAAACATGGTGTAACATTGAAACCCATTATCTTTTATAGTTTTCTTCACCTTTTTGTGGTAGGTCTTTCTTAGAGTAAAGAAAAGGTAGGGCCAATTTTAACAGTAAATTATTACCTTTATTAGTCAGAACATGATTCACATTTTAAATACTCATAAAGACCAAAATAAACTAATTCACAAACTATCAGATTTAGCTTGCTTGAATCATGAAATTGACTAGAGAGAAGGTGAACTCTGAGGAGAATGCTGCAATAATCCAAGGTTGGTCGATCTTATGTATTTGCTAACCGTGTTTAAAGATCAGACCAAGCTCTCAAATGACAAAACATAAGAATTGGTGAAGAACTTTTAAATATTTAATTATTCATTAAAAAGTATAATAACTTCTGAGAATTACTAGTATACTCTGTCCCTACCATGGAATTTTAAATACCTGATGGACATCTTTGTTCATTATTGTATTGATAAGTTTTTCTGACAAGTGGATTTTTCTGAGGGAAAGAAATAGTTTCTTAAAATGCTTTGAAGAAGTCATAATAGGCTTTCATATCTATAATGGCTTGTCAAGAGAAATAGGTTACTAATAACCAAGGATTAATGACTGCAATAACAGAAGGCAGAGTTAAAAATGGAAAGTGCCCAACAATGAAGAGAAATGTGCTCTTTATAACTAAACATATTCTCCCCAAAGACAAATGACGATCAGGCATGGATGCTGTATGCCAGGTTGAGAGGCTGTGTTAAATAATGACTACTCAATTTAACACTATCTCACAGAGTTTCCAAATTCCTTGCCATTTGCTCTGGACAAGTTAGCTCACTCTAAAATGAGATGTCCAGAGTTTAATATAATATTACAGTTATGCTCTGGCTAGGGAAGAATAAAAAATGAATAATGTACAAATGACCTTTTATTTATGTAGTCCAAAATTATGTTAATTTTTAAATCTTTTTTATTACTTCAGAGAGAGGATGGCAGAAGGAGAGAGGGATAAAAACATCAATGATGAGAGAGAATCATTGATCCATTGCCTCCTACACACCCCCTACTGGGGATCGAGCCCACAGCCCAAGCATGTGCCTTGACTGGGAATCAAACTGTGGCTTCCTGGTTCATGGGTTGATACTCAACCACTGAGCTACCCCAGTGAGGCCTTATGTTAGGCTTTCAATAGCCAAACCATATTGCAAATTCTTAGTTGGCTTATGATAAAGTAAGCCCCCTAGATTTTTTTGAATTAAAAGAAAAAAACAGTCTCTTTTCCCCCCTTATTATTGCATAATTGAATTTTTAATTCTGAATGTAAGTTTTCATGTTATTTTGCTGATGAATTCTATATTATTGATTCTGATGTTGAGATAATATTTCATTTTGCATTAGCTCAGTGCATTAAGAATTTCTCCCAGCTTTTCTCATCTCAAAATATAAAAAAGATATCTTCTACATCTCCCAAATTGCTGGTAGAGTTCGCTAGAACTGAATCTAAGTAACATTTTCAAGGAATCTCAGAGGAAATTTTTATTACCCCTCTCCATAAAGTAAATTCACTGAAAATAACCTAAAATTAAAAAAAAAGTTTTTCCTTTAATACCTAAAAATAAGTCTTTATCTATCTTCCAAAAAGGGCATAAAAATAGTAACATACGATTGATGTGAGAATTTCCTACTGGGTGGTTTCTAGGCTTAAAAAAATAGAACTCAAATTGGGACCTCCTACCCGCTCTGGGTTAATCAATAACCTTTAGTTTTGCAAAAACATCTGTGTCTATTAAGAGTGAATTGAAATACATTAGAAATGGCATTACTGGGTGACGCTAAGGCTGAAAACCAGAGGTTACCGTCTCCTGTGTCCCTGAGCCATAGGCGCACCGCTTGGTCCCTTTGAAAGCCTTTCACATCTGGCTGGTGCTGAATGAATCTACTGTCAAACCATGGCTGCTGTGGTACCTGGTTTCTTACGAATTAATTACACGTTCAGAACAGAGGACTTAGGGGTGTCTGGGGACTCGTGGCAGAGTTCACACAGCCTCTTTGAAACAAAGGAGGCTCTGTCTTTCCTTATGCTCATGCCTTAACGAGGAAGTGAGTTTGATCATGGGCCACATTAGGGATCCCTTATTTAACAGAGCCAGCGGTGATTGGATCAACGTTTTTCTAAATAGCATCTTGTATGTTAGCTTTGAGGGAGGTTAGCTTTGTTCTATTTAGCTTTCAATAGAGTTCTTATCACTGAATAGTCTGACAGAAAAGCAAAATGGCACAACTCTGTTTCCAGGGAGGAGTGTGTGTGTGTGTGTGTGTGTGTGTGTGTGTGTGTGTGTGTGTGTGTGTGTGAATCACAAGACGAGAGACAAAGGCAGAAATGCTCCCAGGACAGGAGAACTGGAAGCAAACTGGCCACCATCAGAGGGTAAGGACTGGATTTTTCTTGCTGTCTTTACCCCTGGCCTGGAATTCCTATTCGAAACACTGGAGGAGGTTGTGCAGGCTGAAGGCAGAGCTCTAGCTGGCAGTGAAATGCTCTGTGATTACCACACATCTCGCAGGTCACAACTCAGAACCTGAGTCCCAGATACCTAGGATTTTCCAAGTGATTCACATAATGTTTAAAAACTACTGTTCTTGAGTAACAATGGCTCTTTAATCAAGTCCCTTCCTAAAATCAGTTCAATACAACAAAACCACAGAAGAAAGTCAACACCGCTGGATTTTGGAGCTTGGTCTGAGACTTGGAATTTAAATGGTGTTGCTCTTTCATTACCACCAGCATGGACAGTATCTGTCTGATAAATCTATAGCTGTGCTTGTGCTGTACAGAACGTTAACAATCACAGTGGAAAAGGGGACACTATAAAGACGGCCAACACGGGCATGAAATAAGGAGAAATAAATAACACACCAACTATAAACAGCTGGCTAAGTGAAACTATTAAGTTCTGAAGGCCCTCAGCACTCAAGAGTTACCAGTAGCTCTTCAATTCCCAAGACTAGATGAGGGAATTTAAGCTGTTCCCCACTTTTCAGGTGTCAGAAACTCTTGTCAGAGAAGAAAAACATGTGGAAGCCAAAAGTTAATGGGAAGGAAGGGGTGGGGTGTGTGTGACATGCTGGATGGAAACCCTGTATATTGAAGCTTCTTTCTTTGGTAAAGGTAACTGTGCTGGCTGAGCTCTTTTTAGAAGTAAACTTGTATGCTTATTTATTTATTTTTTAAAAATATATTTTTTATTGATTTCAGAGAGGAAGGGAGAGGGAGAGAGAGATAGAGACATCAATGATGAGAGAGAACCATTGATCAGCTGCCTCCTACACGCCCCACACAGGGGATGGAGCCCACAACCCAAAATCCGGGCATGTGCCCTGACTGAGAATCAAACTGTGACTTCCTGGTTCATAGGTCAACGCTCAACCACTGAGTCATGGTGGCCTGCTCTTGTATGCATTTGACTCAGGCACTATGAACCATGACAATGGGAAGAAGGAAAGTTACCCTGACTCTGCTGCTCTTTCTATACTCTTCTTTCAAACTGAAGGTAATAAACAAAAACCTCTGACTCCTCTAAGATCTCTCATAAATCCTCACAGTCACACGTTTGTGAGAAAATCAAAAATCAATGATAGAAAGGACGCTCATGGGTGGGTTTGTTTTCTGGTCTGCCTTGTATGAGATGTCGCGTTAACTGTACAGACGAGTTGTCTGTGTCCTCATGCCAAAAGACTGGCCAAGGGATGGAGGTGACGAATTGAAAGGCTTTTTCATTACCAGCGTCTAGAATTCTAAACGGACTTGGAAGTGGAACAAGGCTAAACAACTTGGAAAAAACAAAGAAAAGTGATCTAAAGTGAGAGGAGTGGCTCTTATGTGCAATTATCACTTTTTAATTGTGCATTGTTTCCTGAGTAACTAAACAAGTTCACAGCAGCAGCAATGCAACACGCTTAGTGACCAGTTCTCTTGGGGTCATGTAATTTCAATCACCTAATCTACTGAGATGTCCCTTTGCCAAGAGACCAGAGGGATCCTTGAAAGCAATTTTGGATCACACCCCAAACCTAGCATTTTCTTTTTTAATTGCAGAGCAAACTGGATCTCAGGGAACTGAGAAGATAGGTAAGGCTTGAGGAAGTGGCGCAATTTGTAAAATGGAATACATTATTTTTCCTCATAAGCACACAATTGGCATTTTTATGTTGAAGTGGGAATTTAGAATAAAACAAAACAAAATATGTTTTGGATTTTTTTCAGATTCATCATCTTTTAAGCCAATTATTTAAAAAAATAAAGACATAAGACTAGCATTAGCAAGGCAGAAAGTTCATGGCAAAGTAGCTGATAGTCCCGGGGCTGCTCCATGGCCCCACATGAGGCTGGAAGTGTACCTTGGATTTTAGCCTAAATTACTCTCTTCTTTTGGCTTCACAGGGAGGAAAACTATTTGACATCTGTTCCAATTCAGTGTTGGAAACTGCAGTTTCAAACATCATTTGTATGTGTTCATGCACTTGCTACTGTGAAAAAATAACTTCAGAAGACGTGGTCCTTCATTGTATTAATTTTACTGTGGTTAATTATAATAATAATGTTGCGATTTTAAGGGACTTAGCATCCTTCTCTTTGTCACCTGAATTCTGAACCAGAATTGGGAGATAGAACTAAGAGTCAGCCAGATGGAGGTCACAGTATCATTTCTGTTATGGATACACCAGACAATGTGACTTTAGATCTGTAGCCAAAGGGCTTGTAATTGTATATGGCAGCATTAAACAGAGACACCCAACAGTTCCTGACAAGGGGGGCACCTGCAGGTCTCCCCTGAAGCAGCAGGCTCCAGAGTCTGGTTGAGCGCAGACCTGGTGGTCTGATGAGACAACCCGGAAGTTCTGAGCCCTGTGCCAGTTCCCCCTCTTCCCTGGGCAGGAAGGAGCAAGGGAGGCAGAGAAAGGCCAGCGATGTTAATCCTAAATCCCTCCACATCAGATTGTGATGCTTAAAGGAAAGGAAGACCTGCAACAGGAATACAACCTATAAAGTGATGTCATATTCCTGTTTATTATCAAAATTTGCAGAGAACATGCTTAGAATGAGATCTGTTTATTTGTCTCCTTCCATAAGAAATCTTAGCACATTCTATTTTTTTCTTTTTAAGGCCCATCGTTGCTCTAAAAATTGAAAGTCTAACTACTGGATTATGCTCACATACCAGGCTCCGCAAACGACTAATGGAACTCACTACCAAGTTCTCGGTAGGAACATCTATTAGCTTTGATGCCAGAAGCCTCAACATAGACATAGTTGGTTAATTTACTGATGACTCATAAACATTAACCAGCGGGCGAATCATGATTGTGACACGCATGTAATAAAGTGCATAAGCTTATACACTCTTCAACACTTTGCTCCACCTTCCTTTCTTGTCTATTTTTTCATCACCGGTTTTAATTGGGTTCCTCAAATGCCTGGATACAAAAAGTACAAAAACTTTAAGATGGTGCAATATGTATGTGGGATAAAGGTATAGTTTTCAAACACTAGCCTTTTCTTCAGAACCCTTTTCTTCAAGCAAAATCTTATGAGGGAGATGAATATACAAAGGAAATTAAAGAAGGACTCCATTGATAAAAGGGAGAGGAAGCTTAAAACCCCATTTGCTCTGAATCCACCCCAGTTCTCTAGCTGTTGTTTCCTCTCCCTCTCAGGTTCCCAACTGAGGTTCTCCACAGAAGCCCTCAAGATCCCCAAGACATAGTTAGAAGCCCATTCTGCTAAGACCAGATTTTTCATGCAGTACATGCAACAGTGTCTTTTTGGTTGAGCCTGGATGGAGTAGAGTGTGAAAAATGTATCCAGATCCCCCAATGCTGCCGAACTGGTGTTGTGTCACGTAAGGATCCATGCACAAATTTTGGCATGTCCCTGAACCTTTTAAACCATTCCTCATTTCTCCCAGGATGTCCTGTGTGCCATACAAGCTATTTTAAGAATTATTGTTTTAAAGTTGCAAAATGAATTTGCACTGTCCTATATAATAAAGAGCTAATATGCTAATTAGACCGGATGGTGGACCGACCTTCCAGAATGATCAGTGGGCCGTGGGGCCTCGAGGCAGCCGGGATCATGAGGGCCCACTCTTGCATGAATTTTGTGCATAAGGCCTCTAGTTCAAATATAAGGATCTCTGAAAATGTGTATCATTTCCTTTGATTTCACTGGGGTGTAATGAAAACAACGTTAGGCCCAGAAGGGTCTGCATTTCAATCTTGGACCTGCATTTGACCAAATATGTGACTTTGAGTTATTTCCTGGACCCTCACTTTCTTCATATTCAAAAACAGATATTAATATCAAACAGGCTTATTGTGAAAGTTGAATGACAGCATGAAGTCTCTTCCCCTAGCCCCATGGTCAGCAAACTGTGGCCCGCAAGCCACATGTGGCTCTTTGGCCCCTTGAGTGTGACTCTTCCTAAGCCTTAGGAGTACCCTAATTAAGTTAATAACAATGTACCTACCTAAATAGTTTAAGTTTAAAAAATTTGGTTCTCAAAAGAAATTTTAATCGTTGTACTATTGATATTTGGCTCTGTTGACGAATGAATTTGCCGACCACTGCCCTAGCCCAATACCTAGTACACTGTAGGTGCTAGCTAAGTGTTCATCAGACTCAATGCCTGTATTTTAGAAGGAGCCACATTAGTTCCCTTTAGTATGGATTTTACATCACAGACAGCACTGTAGCAAATATATTACCAATTGTCTCACCTGAAAAATGGTGTTATATAAATGCAAATTTACTCACCACAATCACACATACTCATCAGTATATGCCTCCTCACAGCTCTCTTTCTTAAAAGCTATTACATTGACTTCTTTGTTCTGCACAGCAATCGCCCTTAGAATTTAATGAGCAAGATTATTCATTTCTGATTCTCTTTCTAATAGAAAGTGCTCATTTGGTCAAAGGTGATTTGATGAAAGTCCAAGGTCAGATTAAAATGTATAAATTATCATATTCAATTCCTTAAAACTAAAATAACATTTTATGCTGTATACCTGAAACTAATATAATATCAAATGTTAACTAAAATCGAAAGATTTAAAAATTTTTTAACAATCATAAAATTACAAATATGAAAAATAAAACTAAAATAACATTTCCTATTTTTTTCTCTTATATATTATTTTTGATAATATACTTATATACCTTCTATTATATATGAAGTTTCTGTATTTTCTAAGTCATACTGACAATAGACCATCGTGGGAATTTTAGAAAAAGGAAGACAGAAACCAGAGAAAGACCACCCTGCTATCTAGCTTTTCTTTTGTTTGATGACTATTTTTGAAATCTTGAAATGTGTGAAATAAGTATCTTGCCAAATCTTTATATGTTTTGTCATTTCCAATAAGAAATTAGATTTCACATCTGTGTCTGTTTTGAGAATATATCACTTTTAAAAAACAGACATATGAAAATCAGAAAATGAAGTGATCAGAAATCTGTACAGAATGAGTCTGTTGGGAGGTGGGTGGGGAGTGTGGTAAATTCATAGAAGATCCCTGATCTGTTAGAGATTTACCCAATTCTAGCCACTCTCATTGCCCCATTTTAGTTGTAATAGGACTGAGCCTGTCTCATCTGAGAAACCCATTGACATTTCTAAATCAGGTGGAACTTATTTAATGAGTTGCTATCTTAGGTCACTAAAATAGTGTGATCTTAATTCTAATTCAATTAAAATTAGTGATCGCTTATTGAAAGCTTACCTTATTATTTCTGTTTGGGAGAAGAGAGAATTCTTATTCCAACCTACTTAGTGAGAGAGGCTGAGATGATGAGACAGAACATGGATTGGTGTAATTCATAATTCCTGGAGAACAACTCCAGTGATCATACTAAACCTGAAGTCGGGGAAACAGCACATTAAATGCCACATGGTACACCAGCAACAACAAAATTGCTGTATGAAACTGCCAAGGTGGAGTCGATGGAGGAAGCTAATAGCCAAAAACACTTCCTTGGAGGGGACATTACTCATATATCACTGTTTTGCAATGACATTCAGTGCAATAGTCACCACTGGAAAAGACACAGATCCTTTCTTTATTCATTCTTAGAGGTGGCAGGAAGTAGGTAGGCATTCTTAGAAGAGGCAGGAAGTAGGTAGGCATCCTAATTATCTGCAGCCTTTAAAAAACAAGCCTTCCTGCAGCCTGCTTCCTTGACAGGGAGGAGGGAGATGTAGCCGGGAAATGTGCTTTTGGTATCACTCCCCCAGATGATGATAACTTACTCCTGCCCCACCCACCTCACTAAAGCTGCTTTACTGAATATTGCAGAGGATTTATACTATTGTGTTTGCTTCTCTTTAGTTTCAGAATTTAGAATATTCTCCTATTTCCAATATCCTTCTTTGGAATAAGGAAAAATAAGATGATTCAACATGGTTCGTTTTAAGTTGTACTTCTTTTCAACGATAAACAGAGACTACTATAGGTGGTTGCTTTAAGTGTTGGCCAATTTATGCCTCACAGCATCCTGAGTGAGCAGTCAAGACCAGAGAGAACTGCCTCATCAATTCCAAATGCCAAGAGTAGAGACTTTCACACCTGGATTTGGTTGTGTGTCCATCTGATCCAGCTGTGGGGGGCGGGAGGCTCACCCCCATAGACCTCACTACTCAGAGAAAGTGAGAAGCGCTGTGGTTTGGGCAGAGACTCTGAAACACCATCTACTACTTGTTAAGTTGCCTGCAGCGTCTACAGAGACCTAAGGGCAGTCCTTTTTTTCTTTTTCTTTTTTAATATTCTACCTCTCCCACAATGAATTTTAAATGGTGGAGAAAATGATTATTTGAGCAGAAAAGATCAATTAGAATTGTTTTTAAAATGGATTCTCATGACATAATAATTGGTGTAAAGAGAAAAGAGACTCTTCTTTCAAGCCCCTAGGTAATTTGTTAATGAGATCACATGCAAAATGTATATCTGAGTTCTCCAGCAGCCATGATAACAGGGAAACCTGATAGATTACAGTTTTCTTGTCCAGAAAAAGATTGATAAAAAGAAAGACAATTTTTTGCAGGCAATGAAGTCTAGAGAGAATTCATAAATTAGGTACTTGCTTAACAGATACCACATGAAACAATAGAAAATGGCTTCTATTACAGTTCCACAATTTATGCTTCAAATGGATGTTTCCATTTCATCCTTCTGTGGAAGCTGAAGGGATAACATTAAACTTTAACTCAGTAAACTTATGAGGGTAAAAGATTAATGTGGTTCTGTCTGCCAATACCTTTGGGAATTCTGATTTTTATATCACAACTTGCTCTGGGGTCTGTACCAGGCCTGAGCTAGTCTGGAAGAATAGGTTGAGAGATGTGTAGTAGTTTTCAAAACTAATAGGAATATAATATTACATTGTCCAATTATTTTAAACAATACATGTACTATAAAAGTATGCAAACATTGTAGAGAATGAGAAAAGAAAAACTTTAACGTTATCACCACCCAGCGATCACATCACCATAAATTCTTAGACATATTTTTCTAGATTTGTCAGCAAGTTTTTTTTTATTTGTTTGTTTTTGCAGGCTTGTTCTCCTCTCCGATCCCAAGTCAACAATCTCCATCTTACCCTTTCTACAATTTTCACCTCATCTAATACTGAGACTATATTCAAATTTACCTAGTTGTTCCTAAGACACTATTATAGTTGGCTTGTTTAAATAAGGATCAAAAAAGATTTGCTGCATCTGGTTGCTAGGTCTCTTTTAATATATCACATTTATTTTTTTATAACCTCAATTTGTGGAAGGGACAGGACCAGTAGTCCTGCAAAGTGTCTTGCCTTCCAGATGTGTCTGTTATTCAGATGATCTATTTGGAGCTGGGCAGGATGGAAAATCAAGGGACAGCGAGGCCATCTCCCAGGGTCCTCTAGGCCCTGAAGAGCACAGGTGTGTGCGCCCACTGCTCAGGATGACTGGTAGGTGGAGCTACAGAAGGTTCTAACTCCCTGATTGCTTGATCTGGGCACTGGCTGGCCAGGGAGGGTTCCTTCTCACCAGCTTATGACTGCAAAGTTGCATTCAGAGGAAAAGGAGTGGTGAACAATCCATGGGCCAGGATTCAAGCACAAACTAAGTAGAGAGCTGTTTATAGAAGCATCTATGTCTCTTAGAAAACATGAATCAGTGGCTGTACCAACCAGGGTCTGGATTTCTGCACCACCCTTTAAATGAGAGCAGTGAGCTCCTCTGAGAGACAGAGTCACATTATAGTGGTTCCCTCTGTCCATGTTAGTGTTTGCATTTTATAGTGGTCTTTTCACAAGGAAGTCATTCATTCAATGGTGGTAACTAACTCATCTCTGAATCTGCAGTCTCTGCCACAGTCTCTGTACATTAAAGGGCAGGTTTTGGAACTGCCTGACACCCCTTCATAAAACCAAAAGCAGATATTCAGTACTGTCTTAGGCATGAGCAAGAGGGTCCCTTCCATGAAGGGCTATGCTCTGGTCTCCTCCAGGCATACCCCTCCCAATGGGGTGAGGTTTCTCTGGGAACAAGGGAAAACCTTATTTCGAGTCCAGGCTGGATGGAAGTGCCTCAAACAGTTTTTGAAAGGCATGACCAGATGTCTATGCAGGTCTGATGTCCTGGGGGCTCCCTCTACAACAATATTAGATGAACCCCTAAGCCTGGAGGCTTGCCTTGGGT
>NW_006299705.1:7464276-7496153 GCF_000327345.1 Myotis davidii | reverse complement strand
AGTAATAAAGTCAGCTAGTATTTGTTTATCATTTTATACTCTACAGAACCTTCCCATATTTATTATCTCATTTGATCATGAAACAACACTATAAAGTCCACATTTATTCCCTCATTTTATAGATTAAAAAAAAAACAAGCTTGGAAAGTAAAAATGACAGTAAAAATTCAGTTCTATGAACTTGGATAGGAAAGCCAATTTATATATTTATTTTATAACTTCTAAATAAGGATTTCCTTTCCTTTTAAATGTATACAACAAACCTCAGTAGTATTGATAATACCTGCGTCTATCACTGTCTTAGTCAGCTTGGGTTGCCATAACAAAATACCATAGATCAGATGCCGTAAAAAACAGACATATATTTCTCACAGTTCTGGAAGCATGAAAGTCCAAGATCAAAGTGCTGCCAGACCTGGTGTTGGGCGAGGACCACTTCCTGACTTGTACATGGTTGCCTTCTTTCCGTGTTCTCACATGGTAGAGAAAAAGAGAGAAGAGAGAGAATGAGAGCTCTGGTCTCTCTTCTTCTTTTGTTTCTTCCCTTCCCCTTCCCCTTCCCCTTCCCCTTCCCCTCCTCCTCCTTCTCTTTCTTCCTCTTCCTCCTCCTCCTCCTTCTTTTTCTTTCTTCTTTTTAAGCTTACAAGTAACAACATTTATTTCTCAAAATTCTTGAAGCTGAAAAAGTCCAAGATCAAGACACCAGCATAGTTGAGTTCCAGTGAGAGCTCTCCTGGTTCATAGCTGGTACCTCTTCACTGTAACTTTACATAGTAAAAGGGCCTCTTCCTCTCTTATAAGGCCTCTAAGCCCATCATGGGGACTTCTCCCTCAGGACCTCATCTAAACCTAATTATCCCCCCAAATGTTCCACTTCCAAATACCGTCTTTTTAGAAATTAGGGCTTCAACATATGAGATTTGGAGGGACTCAGTCAGTACATCACAGTCACCAATAAAAATAGCAGATATTTTCATGTCACTATACAGTTGAAAAAGATATGTCAAACTACCATCCTATATAATAAAAGGGTAATATACAAACAGACCAAAGGGCAAAACGACAGGAACGCCTGTGGCCCCTCGCCCTGCCCCCAACCAACCCCCTACCCCAGCCAGCCCACCCCCGATAACCCACATCGGGGCGGGCTGGCTGGACCCCACCAGTGCATGAATTCATGCACCAGGCCAGTAGTTTACATATATTACTACTTTAAAATCACTGCTGGGTCACATATGAATGAAGCCTATCTGGGCACTTGGCACTCTGTAGTTAGTAACATGGCGAAGTGGACGATTCTAGCTCTGGTAACCCAGGTACTGGGTTACTTTCCAGCGCTCCACACCAAAATTGTTGGTGGTCAATTCTTGAAAGGGAGTAAATTAAAGATCACCTCATACCTAATATTCTCATTCTAGCCTCACATTATATCTTTAAAATGCAGTATTTAACTTTAATTTTCCTGTATTTTAAACATACTGTCAAGTTCTCTAGTGCCTTAATAAAGAAACACATACAGTTCTGCATTGCAACATTTAAAAATATTCTGATAACTACATTTCATTATATTTAGTTCCCCTTGTGAACTTTATTTTTTGCACTAACAACACTCTTCTGAGAAAGTATTCATTGACCTTGCAAGACTGCCAAAGGGAACCATGGTACAAAAAGTTAAGAACTTCTGCTTCAAACCCATGCTTTGTCCACTATGTGATCATTCCATGATTTTTAAGAATAACAGGAACAAGTTTAGGAAAACTGCTTGAAAAAGAAGTAAAAATTGGCTGGCTGGTGTGGCTCACTGATTGAGAGTTGACCTCTGAACCAGGAGGTCATGGTTCAATTCCCCATCGGGGAATATGCCCAGGTTGTGGGTTTGATCAATGATTCTCTCTTATCATTGATGTTTCCATCTCTCTCTCTCCCTTCCTCTCTGAAATCAATAAAAATATATTTTAAAAAATTTATTATCTGTATCACTCATTTCCTCCAGCTGGCACCTAAAAACTGGGTGAAGTGTTCTAACTTTTTTTCTTGTAGGTGTCTATAACATAATGATTAGCCCAAGTGAAGCATATCCCATATTGCAACTTTCCTCCACAGTAGTTGAAAGTGTAACTGTTAAGCATATCAAAGTTTCATGTGTTTAAGTATCTATTGTTAGGGTAACTAAATGGAAGTTGTGTACTCTGCTTTCAACAGGCCTAGATCTTTCATAAGCTATTACTATTATTAGTCCTGACTGCCTACAAGTGGAAAAGCAGTAGTTTATTATCAGCCTAGGACTGTGAACACTGTGCACAGTCCACTACCACACTTAAGTATACACTACCACACTTAAGTATACACTACCACACTTAAGTATTAATACAACAGCAACAACAAATAATAATAATAATGCAATTATTCTGTATCTTTTAATGGAAGAAACACACAGTAATATTTTTAAAATGAATCAAATGCTATTGCCCCAATTATGCATACTATGGAAATGAAAACAAAAGTGGTTAATGCATTTGTATAAAGATCTCTAAAAATAAAGGGGATAGAACTAGCAGCAGGTACCCAAATGCCTAACTTCACATTTCCTTCATTCGCTTTATTGAATTTAAAAGCAATTACAAGTATTGGGCACTTGCAAAAGATTAAAATACATTTACAATGAAATACTGTCTTAAAAATAAAGAGAAAACCACAAGTGTATTGCCAAATCCAGCACTTAATTATTTCATTGTTTTTCATGCTAGTGAAGTGTTGGGGCTGAAAGTGTGGAGTTTGAAGGCACTAAATTCTAGCTCAACCACTTCATAGCCATGTGATTCTACACAAGTTTCTTAGCCTCTCTGGGCCTCAGTTTTGTCATAGTAAGGATAAGAGTAGTAACTCTCTCTTTCAACATTGTGCATGGTAAATAATGATGCTAACAATTATGAACCTTTAAAAAATAGAAGCACATAAATATTAGGTTTACTTTTAGTTCCACATATAAATCAAAAATTTCTATGGTTTTTAAAATATATTTTTGTAATTAATTCATCTAAATAGAAGGTCACATAGATAACATTTCATTCTTAATGCACTGGATAAAATATTTAAAATAATTGATTTCTATAAAGGAAGACATGTTTATGAAAGTCTTTGAAATATAATCATCCCACTATTCAAAACAATTCTTAAAGTAACAAATAATCAAAATAATGTAATTCATTCTGTCCATCCTTAAGAAATCACTTGGCCATCTTGGATATTACAAGTATAATCACCTTACCCACTGAATTGGTCTTCTATGGCCACAAAAATGCCCTGTAACAATTAACCACAAATCCTCAGTGGCATATAACAATGAGCATTGACTAGTTTTTGAAAACCCATATAGAGGGAAGCAGTAAGAACTGCTGGCTTGAATATGCCATGAGGACAAGTATCTGAATCATTCATGTACTATTTATGAGTGAAAGTATTGCTAGCCAGATCATCATGCTTAAAAGACATGGCGATGTTACAGAAGTCATCTGTGGAACAGGTTCTAGACAGATATGGAGTATTGGGGTTGGTTAGCTAATGGCTGATCCAGGCTGACTGTGGTTGGGTTAACTGGGATGGCTCAGTTCTACTCCACATGGATCTCATCCTTCAGGTTTGCTCAGATGTGCTGTTGTCATGGTGAAAGAAGGCAAAAGCACAAGCAGAAATGTGAAACACCTTTCCAAGTCTCTGCTTAGTCATATCTTCTAAATCCTATCAGCCACATGCTTCAAGAGGTGAGGAAAATGGGAGCTATCTGCATTACTATCAACAATAAAAATATATATTAAATAAAGAAGGAAATATTCTTTACCTTCAGAAGGTAATTACTGCAAAGTCACATGGCAAAGGACCTGAATGATTAAAGAAGAACTGCGACCATTAATACTATTAGTCTACCATGCTTATGTTCACGCTCGTGATCATGATCATTGCCACAGGGTCTACCAGTTTAATATAATTTAAAACTTGAATCAGTAACTTCATGCATTATAATATATTAACATATGCATACTCTGCCCTTTGAAGACCACTTTGTACCTCCTTCTCCCTCTCACAAGTTGTCTTACCCAAATTACTGCTTTCATTTATCCTTTTCTTCTAAAATAAATACAAACTTTATTGCCAAGAAAATAATATAATATATACGTTTTTCTCTATATTATAGCATACCTCTGTTGACTGCACAAGTCAAATTTAAGTGCATCTAAAACCCAAAATTGTAATGACTTCTTAGGGCAATTATATCCTCTGAAGGTTTCCCTATTACAAAAGAGTCATGACTGATGGTTTATACGAGTCTCTCCTAATCACGATTGTCACTTACATTTACATTCTTTTATAAATACTTCATATCTGTCTAACAGGTTGTTCCACAGATGACTCCTGTAACATCGCCATGTCTTTTAAGCATGATGATCTGACTAGCAATACTTTCACTCATAGCTAATACATGAATGATTCAGATACTTGTCCTCATGGCATATTCAAGCCAGCAGTTCTTACTGCTTCCCTCTATATGGGTTTTCAAAAACCAGTCAAGAATTTCCCTGCTCTCTAAACCTTACATTATGTTCTTTCATATTTGGCATTTATGATATTCCAAGTGACTTTATAATGAAGATGCCCACAGTAAAATCCCGAAAGAGGCACTTCATAACTTCTCTAAACTTCATTATGATGTTGAATTATGAGGATGTTTTGAGATTGGTTTTCTCCCACAAATAATCCTATTTCCTCTTCTCTTCTTGGGATATTGGAGACCATTTAGATATTTTCTTCTCAGTCCTTGGCACATCATTAATCTTTCATATCTCACAAAAATGTTTGCTTCAAAGAAGCATCTTGCAGAGAGAGTGCTGATAATAAAAGCCAAGTTTTCCAGAAATATCAAATGTATATGTTCTCATTATAGACCTGCAGTAAAAAATTAGAGCATCATACACTTGGTTAAAGTTTAAAATGATATTAACTAACCATAAAAAAAATAAAATATGACACATGACAGTCTTTGTTCTTTCTTGCTTTCTCCATCTCTTCTATTTTGCTCTCGTTGCTATCTGCAATGAGTTTTTATTTTATTTTTTATTATTTTTTTAAAAATACATTTTATTGATTTTTTACAGAGAGGAAGGGAGAAGAATAGAGAGTTAGAAACATCGATGAGAGAGAAACATCTATCAGCTGCCTCCTGCACACTCCCCACTGGGAATGTGCCTGCAACCAAGGTACATACCCTTGACTGGAATCGAACCTGGAACCCTTCAGTTCGCAGGCCGATGCTCTATCCACTGAGCCAAACCGGTTAGGGCTGCAATGAGTTTTTAATATTTTGTGTATTAATACCAGGAGAAAATATGTGTTTGTGCCTCATTTCTTCCTTGCTAAATCAATTTTTTTCTGTTTTCTTTTATGGGTCACAGTTCTTCTACTCCACCACTTATGCTACATGCTTTAAGTTTTCATTCCCTATGGCTTTTGAAAGAACTCTGACCTTTTTATTTCTTTTCTTGTCATAGAAAGCAGCCTACTGGCTTATATAAAGTTATCTTACCCTTTCTATTTCAGAGAAATTTAATTCAAACTTTTATTCTAGACTACAAAGACAAAAACAAAAATTTGTTTTATGTATGTCTAGTATATACAAGTGGCATTTAATTTTCCTCATACTTAATTTTGTTGTAAAATGGTCTGACTCCTGTAAGAAATTTTTAAATAAAATGTTGGTTTGAAAGACAACTGGGAGTAGTTACATACAGATATGGTGACCTATTTTGCCTTCACATAAAAGACTGTTCAGAAACTCAAAATAAAGAACAAATGAGTAGCAGTAAAAGTGGAGCTAATGACCAAGGGGTATTACCAGCTATTTGCTTGTTTAGTCTGAAGGGCCACATGATTTAGCCCAGAACACTGATTTCCTAATAAATAAGGGAGTATATGAAATTTGAAAATAAGCTATGATACCCATGCTTGATTGTGTGGTAACATGGACACTATCAAAATTTGGATGGGAGTAGTATAGTCTTGAAAGCATATATACATATTCCCATGGAAGTTAGGAAGGAAGAAAAGGAAAGGTAAGAAGTAATAAAAAAGTAAGCCTTAAGACTCAGGACTAAAGATAGGTAGAACAATGGCGTATTTTTAGACTAAGAAAATAATCTATGCTATGAAGAAACAGATGAGACAACCATAACTTTTATAAAATGAAGACTTAAATCATGTATAATAAATACCCTTGAGTGGAATATTCTTTTCTTCACCTAAAATTCATTACTTTTAAGAAAATATGTAGTAGAGTCTTGCAAGCATGTATACATATTCCCACTTAAGCAATAACATAGCTTTGCAAACCTGAAAGAAAGGAATATGGGCCTGGCTTACTCAACTCAAGACAGAGGGTGATAAATTGGAGTTAGACAAACGGGTTCAAATCTTGACTGCCACTTAAAACTAGTGAGTCTGCACACGTTCCTTAACTACTCTGAGTGCCAATATCTTCATACAGAAAATGGAAACGGTAATACCTATCTTACAGGAATGTTACAAGGTCTGGAAATGCTGTGTGTCATACACTTGGCACAACTGCTTAGCACTTTTCTCAATAAATGGCATGTATTGTTAGGCTTACTATGTCATTGAAAACTCTAGAATCAAGGCAAAGTAATCCAGTACCCAAACCAAAGTAATCATGTGGTTTGGCCTAAATTATGTTATTATAACCAAAGAAAGAGATGTTATCAGAGAATTCTAGGTGGAAATTGCAATGCTATGAAATACTTTAAATTAATTATTTTAACCCTCACATAGTATATGTGCTTTAGAGAGGAAATGTAATCTTCAGCATTTATCCTGTTAAATGCTACCACTTTTCTATTTTGCATTGTTTGTGGAGGAAGGTTGCTGAGAGAAGCCCTGGGAGAAAAGCATAGAGTATCCATTTCACTGGGGAACAGGCCAAACACTGTATTTGAAAGATCTCTACTAAAGTGTTGAAAGCATGGACGTCAGTGATTCATGCTTGGCATAGTAGCTTAGGTCACTTAGAAGTGTTTTGCAACCTGTGTTTTGGCAGAACTATAACTTCCAACTTCATTCAAAGCCCCAAAGAAAAAATATATCCTCACTGAACAATAAAAATGAAAAAAACAGCTTTCCCAGTAAACACTGAGTGAACAGACCATTGTTCATGAGGAATCCCCTAACTCATGGCTCATCCAGAAACTGTGTGTCAACACCAGGTATTTAGTTTCCAAAACATGTTGTACTTGGCTTTTCCACCTTTAATAAATACCATGGGGCAGCCAGCATACAGTCCAGGTGAAGGACAAAATGTGCACAGAATCATCGATTTGTTTCAAAGTGGCTGGCAGTGCAGAAGGCTGACTTGATGGGTTCTTTTAGGATGTTAATTCCCTAAGAGTCTCTTAGCCTTTCCTTGCCAAGGAAGTAAATTCTATGTCTGAAAAACCCAGTGCTCATGGCCAGTGCATGAGGGCCTGTGCTGGCCAAGACCAGCGATATTGTTCAGCTTGCATGCACCTTCCAGTGGCTTTAGTTTCTCAATTCAGAATTGAAATTTGGGGGCACTTTGGATAAAGGATAGAACTAGATAACTTGAGACCCCATTTTCCTAAAGTTTAATATTCATAAAGTTACTTGGTGCATACAAATTCATGATCATTTATAAAAATGTAATCCCCCCCTAAAAGTTTCTTGCCTTTGTTTCATTTCCCCTTGCTTCTTTTACTAGGTGTATCCAGATAAATATTAGTGAATGTATTGAGATCGTTTGTCAAGAATATTTAGCATTTTTTTGCTACTACTCAGTAAGTGATTATTACCAATAATTTATCATATACCAAGTCATTGACTAAAATGCTAACCAGAATAACATTTGATACATAATACTGCATCTCTCAACGAAGTATCTCTCTAACAATGATATTCATTCATTAAATAAGCTTGTTTTTGGTACATTTGTTCAGTTCTGAATCCTTCAAACTTTCAGTGATTTCCCCAAATTTTTGAATTGCCCAATGGGTCATTATGAGAAACCTTTATAATCTGCCTTAATAAATTCCAGATACACTCGGTTTACAGCATTTTTGGATCTAATAAACGACTAACCTGACCTTTGGGGGGAAAATGTGCAATTTGATTTCTTTTTAGTAAACTCATTCTGGGTCCTTGTGATCTCTGGTTTCTCTTCCATCTGTTCCAGAACTATTCACTTTTAATGCCTTTTAAAAATAGCTCTATTGAGATATAATTTACATATTATAAAGTTCACCTTTAAGTGTGTACAATTCAATGGTTTTTAGTATATTTACAGTTATGCAACCATCACTGTAACCTAATTTTAGAATATTTTCATCATCCCCCCCCCCAAAAAAAAATCCTGTATAAATTAGCAGTTACTCCCTTACCTCTCCTCAATTCTGCTCCCCTTCCTTGTAGTCCCAGGCTACCACTACACTACTTTCTGTCTTTACATATTTACCTATTCCTAACATTTCCTATAACTGGTACTATATAATATGTGTATTTTTTGTGACTGGTTACTTTCATTTTATATAATGTTTTGACACTCCATGTTGCATGTATCAATTCTTCATTTTTTTGCTGAATAATATTTCATGTATTAATATATCATATTTTATTTATTCATTAACCAGACAATGGATGTCTGATTAATTATTTATGAATTTGTATTAATATATCATATTTTATTTATTCATTAATCAGACAATGGATGTCTGAATTATTTCCACTTTTTAGTATTATGAATAATGCTGCTATGAATATTTCTATACAAGTTTTTGTGTGAGGATGTGTTTTCATTTTTCTTGGATAAATACTTAAAAGTGAAATTGCCGAGTCATATGTTATAGTGAACATTTTGAAGAACTGCCTAACTGTTTTCCAAAGTGGCTGAACTATTTTAATTCTCACTAGGAATGAATGAGAGTGTCAGTTTCTCAACATCCTAACCACGTGTTATTGTCTGTCTTTTTTATTATAGCCACTCTAATGAGTGTGAAGTGGTATCACATGATTTTGATTGGCATTTCTTTAATGACTAATGGTGTTGAGTATCTTTTCATATACTAAATAACCTTCTTTAGTGTAAGATCCATTCAAATCCTTTGTATATTTAAAAATTTTGATTGTCATTTTGTTGAGTTTTAAGAGTCCTTTATATACAGTATTTTAACTACAAGTCTCTTAACAGAACTTTTGCTTTGTAAATACTTTCCCCCATTCTCCTGGTTTCCTTGTCACTTTCTTGGTGGTATCCTTTGGTGCACAAAAATTTTTAATTTTGATGAAGTCCAATTTATCAATCTTTTATCACTTGTGCTTTTGATGTTATAGCTAAGAAATCATTACTAACTCAAAAATCACAAAAATTTACTCCTGTGTTTTCTTCTTGCAGTTTTATAGTTTTAACTCTTACATTCCTGTCTATGGTCTACTTTCAGTTAATTTTTGTGTATGGTACAAAGGGTCTAAATTCTTTGCTTGTTTGTTTGCATAGATACATTGTTGTCCCAGCATCATTTGTTGAAAAGACTTTTCTTCCTAGTTGAATTGTGTTGGCTATTTTGACTAAAACCAATTGACCATAAATGTTAGAGTTTATTTTTAATGCCATTTTATTTAATTCTAATATATAGAATGCTAAGAAATCACATTAACTAAATATATTTGGGGAGAGATAACATCATTTTTTCTTTTTTCTTTTTTTTTTGAGAACTAGAGGCCCAGTACACGAATTTGTGCACGAGTGGGGTCCCTTGGCCTAGCCTGTGATCACAGTAGGCCCTAATTATTCAAAGTGTCTATACATTTCTTTTTGGAACATCCTATATATTGGTCACACCAAAATCTTTGAGCTTTGAAAATTCTATGATCTATTCCCGAAAATGTCATTCTGGTCACTCATAATTGTAGTTCCCTGTAATGCATATTTCATATGCCCTAGAGATGTTCATTCCAATGCTACATCATATTGGCTAAGATATTTTATATGACAAAAAAGAATATAAATTTGAGTTCAAATCTAATCACAAATGTTAAATGCAAGTAACTTAATGGAAGAACAAGTGGTAGTTAATTATCATTAATTAATTGGTAGGCATTAACAATTTATATTGATTCTGATGGCTGGAGCATGTACTCATCTTTGGTCATTAGATTCCTCCTATTTTCCAAAATGTTAATGTGCTAAAAAGAAAAATGTAATTTAAAATCAATAAAATAATCTCTCTTAGAATTGTGCCCCTCAGAGCAGTTTGTGAAGTATACTTTTCTCCTGCTGTAAAATAGCAGAGTTATACACATGCATTCCTAGTCTCTCGGTAATCACCTGTCTTCCAAGATTCCAAGATGATTGCTGCTGCACTTCTCTGAAAGTTCTATTTCTATCTTATGGTTGAATTCATTCTAGTCGTTAGGTAGTCTCCTTTAGAGCTGGTAGAAATTCTTTTAGAATCATTTTGTATATATTGGGTTTCTTTTCCCTTATCCATATTCATCTCACCATAATTCTCCTTGATGGAAAAGAGAGAAGCAAAATAAAATGTGGAGTTCAGCTTTTCTGTATCTCCAAAATTACACCATTGTCCTTGGGCAACAAGCCTATTTTTCCATTGCTTTTATGGCTTCAAGAAATTAATCTAAAGAAAGTTGTTTTTTTCCTGCCATCAACATTTTTACAATACACTTCCTGACATAATTCTAACAAGACTGTGCAAACTGCTCGTACTTATTCTTTAAGAAGAAAGTATATGTGAAATGCTTTGTATCATATCTGGCACATTGGCAGATATGGTAGTAGTCATCATTGTCCTTATTGTCATCATGACTGTCATTATTTGGAACTGGTTCCTTTAAAATCTGAAATATTTGTGCAACTTTAATACCTTTTTTAAATAGTACAAACCTGTAATAATTGAAGAACCTCTAGACTCTAACCATCATCACTAATTCATCACTATAAATTGCTTGTCTGTGTTCCCATAAGAAAGCCAGATTTCTAATAAAGTCTTTGAAAGAGAAATACTATATTTTCAGCAAACAGGAGGAACAAATTAAAAATTGGCTCCCATTCCTATAGTTTTAAGTGAGTGCACCCTGTTGCTTTCAAAAGATTTTACATAGGTATTTAGCCTGGAAAGTTGATCTCACAGGTGTGCACACTGGGTCTACTCATGATTTGACAAAAGGAGTGGGGAGAGAGGTCCAGGGTGAGGGGTGATGGGAAGGGGTGGTCCTGAAAAACTGTCACGTTTCAGTGCCTCATCAGAACTGTGGAATCATGGTAAATCAACACAAACTCAAGGTTAAAACATATTGTTAGGATATTCTACCCCCCTGCCTCCCCTTCCCCCTACAAAAAGGATCCTTCCTTTCTTTTGCTCTTTGGCTGTCTTTCTTTGTCCCCACATTCTATGAAGTTGTCCTACAAATCAAAAGTACTAGTTTTCTATCTATTAATTTGAAATGTTGGCCACATTTATAAACTTCTTGGTTATATGCTTTAACAATGATGACAATACAAATAGAAATAAAAATTATATATACTCAACTTAAGCTAACTTCGTACAAAGCCCTTTCTGATTCTCTCAGGTAAGACCAACCACTTCCTCCTTTTGCCTTCACTGTGATAGTGCACAGGTCTATCCCAGCTATATAACACTTCCCTGTGTTTGCTTATAGTACCCACCACCTACTATCAGGTGTTAGCTCCTCCTAATGGTGACTATGCTGGGGTAAACATGCTAAATCTCAACAAATATTAGTAGATGACCTCATGAATAAAGACAGGATTTACCCAACAAGTCATTGCTTTTGTATCTTCTGTTGTACTTGGTTGACAGTAAACTTTTAACATAGGAAATTATTTTTCTTTTTAAATAAAATTTTATTGTTGATAGTATTACAGATATTTCCCATCCCCCCCTTACGTCCCTCCTCCCAGCTCCTACTCACCCCCACCCCCAGGTCTTCACTACCCTATTGCCATGTCCATGGGCTATGCATATCTATAACAATAAAAGCATAATATGCTAATTAGACAGGACAGCCGAATGACTTTCCAGCTGGGGCTGTGAGGGCTGAGCCCATTGCATGAATTTTGTGCATTGGGCCTCCAGTAACTATATGTTTTTTGGTTTTACCTTATAAAGACTGAGTATTTTCTACTCAGAACAGGATTGGTGTAGCAGGTAAATCTACTCTTCACCTTAACTTTTTATATTCCATCACTATAACATCTAAGTAAATGCTGAGATAATTCCCTCTCCCCAAGGCCCTGTCTTTGCTACCGATGTTCAGAATAAGCCTTGGAATATTTAAGAATTACAAGAAATATTAGAGCTATGGTCAACCCTCAGTTAATTAGCAATTCATAACACAATAATTAGAGATTGATAGCAGAATGTGTCAAATAGTTCACAAATATTTCAAAACTGTCTCACTTGAAGAAATACTGACTCTAAATCTAGTACATCATACTCACATAGCAACGTAAAACAGTCTGAACCATTCATTTATAGTTCTCCATTTATTTTAGCACTTTTATTATTAGTAAAGTAAGTAAGAAAGAAAAATACAGGAAAGTCTTTATATTAGCAGGCAACCAATTTTAAAAAAGTTGATATTGGTTGTCTTTTTCTATAATAAACATTTTTATTAAACTATAGCATACATACCAAAGGTGCATAATTCATAAGTGTATACAATGAATTATCCCAAAGTTAACCCACTCGTGCAACTACCACCCAGAACTTTACTAGTATCCCTCCCTGTGTACCTAAATAATAACTACCACAAAATCTCTGGGTGAAAACAAATATATATTTAACATTAGTAGCAAGCCATTTCCAAAACATTTGTATAAATTTATACTTCCTGTCACTGGTGTATGACAGCCTAGTAACTCCACAAGCTCTCCAGCACTTGACAATGTCAGTCATCTTTATCACAGCCATTTGTGTGGATGTGCAGTGGTATTGCACTGTGGTTTTAATTCACATTTCCCTGACAACTAATGATGTGGACTACTTCATTCATACGTTCATTGGTGACTTGCATATGTATTTTTATGATAGAGAATAACATATTTTTTGAAAGATGTTTAAGACAACAAACCTGAATTGAAAATTCAGACTAACTTGGATCCATGTCCTGACCCTCTCCACACTGTCCATCAGCAAATTCTGGTTTTGATATAGCTATTTGTGTCCAACATTAAAGGTCAGAAAGGAGCAAACACAGAAACAAACATCCATATGCATGCACTCATACAACTCAACCACTGAGTTGTACTGGCCAAGCCTTTTCTCTTTTTAAAACTCCAATGAGATATATTTAGACTTTCCCATTCTATCACACTCCCTGTTTCTTTAACACATTTTCCTGTTTTCCCTCACTTTATTTTTGATGCCACATTTTGAATGATAGTCCCGGTTGCTTAAGATCCTTTCTTGCTTTCTTTTTATTCACTTTTCATGCATAGGATTCATTTCAATCTTTTTTCTCTCATGGTTACTCATCTTTGAATAGAGCCAGTATTTTACTAAAGAACAGTGTCAGGAAGGGTGTTCTTGAGTTGGGGATACGAATGCATCTGCATCCCTGGAAAGCAACTTTATGAAGATTGAGATGTTCCTCCTCTTCACTGCTGTATCACTGACAGGGAGCAGTGGTTCTGGCATTAGTTAGTGTATCAGTAAACATTTTTAAATGGACAGCTCTGCAGACAGACTTACCATCTTGAACACCTCTCCAACGTGCCTGTTTTATCCTCTTCTCTGGGTGCACACTTCTTTTCAAGTTTGACATTCAAAAATCCAGCCTTCCTCATAGTAAAATGCCTTGTATGCCAGATTGTGTCCCTCTTTGCCCTCTCATTTACTTAGGCTAGACAGCTACAGAGATAATTTTCTTCCTGGACATGCTGAGCTGTTTGAGCTAGCTGCCTACAGGGAACAGTCTTACTTCTAGGTTTGCCTACAATCTGAAGTTTCACCTCTTTAATTAAAGAATCAGTTGCTGGGTCTTTCAGGACTATAAAGCTGACTTTTAAGGAAATGTCCATCAAGCAGGAAATGTCCTGCTTGATGTCTGAAGAGGCTCGATGGGCACTCAGCTTTCTCCTGTTTTCATTGGTATATATTTCTTAGATTTGGAAAGTTTGCTTTGTAATTTGTGGTTTGAGGTTGTGGCTATTTCCTTGTTTTATTGAAAACGGAGCTCTTTTCCTTCAGTTTTTTTACTAAAGAGTAAAAAAGAGTTTTAACGGTGTCCTCTTCTGGACTGTTACCTGCCCATGTCTATTCTCCTGTTTTTCTCTTTGCCGCCATTATCTTCTCACTTCTAGAAAACACTGCATCTTTTTTAAATGATTCAACATCCAGCTCAGAATTTTTCTCCACAACTGCTTTTCACTCATGACACTATCTCTAGGGGTTATTAACTTTAAGTTGTGAACAAGAAAATCAACTGGTTCTATTCTTCCCATAATTTCTGTTTTATCACATAATATTTCAGTATCACATAATATTAGTAATGTCTAATAAGCAGCCTAATTGCCTAGATGTCTAGGTTGAATTCCTGTATACTATTGACCAACAGGCGATAGGGCTTACAAGTGGTAACAAATTTAAACCAATATGTAATTTCACAAATTCTTTTTGTGACCAATAGGAGGTACTACAGGATGGCAGGTCTGGGTAGGTGAGGTGTCCCTATCAACAGAAACAAACAGTTAAATGGTGCGATGAATAATCAGAGTTGTTGCAAATCAGTAATCTGTTCCTTTTAATTGCTGAGTCATATTCCATGACATGGATATACCACAGGATTCATGTTTGAAGGGCATCTGTGTTGTTCCTGCTTTGGGCATATTACAAATAAAACTGCTATGAACACCCATGCACAGGTTTTTGTGTGAACATGTCTTGATTTCTCTGGGATAAATGCCAAGGAGTGCAAATGCTGAGACATATGGAAGTGTCATGCTTAGTTTATTTTTAAAAATTGTCAAACTGTTTTCCAGAGTGGCTGTTTCACTTTACATTACTACCAGCGATGCACGAGTAACCCAGTTTCTCCACTTTTCACCAGCATTTTATAGTGTCATTGTTTTTTTCATTATGTTAGCCATTGAAATAGGTGTGTGGTGATATCTTACAGTGGTTTTAATTTGCATTTCTCTAATGTTGTTGAACATTTTTTTATGTACTTATTTACACCTATATATCCTCTTGAGTAAAATGTCTCTTCGTGCCTTTTGCTTATTTTCTAATTGGATCGGATTGTTTGCTTTATTAACCATTAAGATTTCAGAGTTCTTTATATATTCTAAATGCTAGTCCTTTGTCAGCCAAATGGATGGTAGATTTTTTCCCCTAGACTGTAGCTTGTCTTTCCATGTTCTGAACAGGGTCTTTCACAGAGCAAAAGTTTTTCACTTTGATGAGGTCTAATTCATCCGTTGTGCCTTTTATGATTCACACTTTGGAGTCAAAGCCCTATGGTTTCTGTTAGACAATTTTGCATAGTGTGTGGTTTTTAGGCATGTGCATGTCACATTATAGCAGAACTGATTATACTTGGGATTAATAGAATTATAAAGTAGTAAAGCAGCAAATTTATCATCTTAAAATAAGCTGTCATTGTCTCAATCAAATTATAAAATCTCAAAGAAACCCTGGGGTTCCATTGAAAACAATTTTGAAAACCTGACTTTAAGTCTGGTCTGCACTGCACGAAGTCCATTGGACAGTAACAGTGAACTCAAGGGAACAAGTTCAAATGTGGAGATTCATTCCTTTACAGCAGCAAACTATATTTAGCCACTCGTCCCAATAATTAGTAGGAAAATATCTGCCTATGAGTCTAAGTACTCTTGTTAAAAGATCTTTTTATCTCACTGACTTTCAATTATCAAGACCTTTATTACAACAAGAAGCTGAATGTTTTCCAGCCAGCCCCTCAGGAAAGATACCATTTTGGCTCTGAGAACCATTATGAAATTTGACCTTTTTACCTTTTCCTGACCAGGGCTCTCCCAGATGCAAATTTAATGATTTAAACGCTGAATGCTATCAGCCTCATAAAGCATGAAAACTTCTCTCGCCAAAGCAGTCATCGTAATTTAACTGGCCAGGCTGCCACCGTGCAGGAGATCTAGCCTGTGCTGCCGGAGAAACCATCAAATCAGTCCTGCTGTTTCTTCAGCTTTCAGGGGTACTGAGAACTGACCTTGAGTTAGGTCTCTTCCATGTAGAGGAAGGGGAGGGAGGAAAATAAATTATTTCATAAAACAAAGAGTATATTATTTGGTACATATGTTATGGTTTACCCCATTTCATCCTCTGAACAGGGATTGTCTGCCTTCAACTTTTCCAGGCTCTTAAAATCCCTCTTTATAGTCTGTGCAGTCAACTTAATGAGGACCATTTGAGGAGCATAAATGAAATGATGTCATTTGGTCTCTCCCTCTCCTCCTTCTCCCTCTTTAACTGCAAGATTTGATCTACTCTCAGCAGGACATAATATGCACACAATTTCAGAATTATGAAGGTGAAAGCTCTGACCTGCCTCAGAGCACCAAACTAATTCCTGCCTCTTTGACCATTCAAGACTATCCTTGTGGATTCACTCAGAACTTGCTGAGCACCAACATGCCAGCTGTTCATATGCACTCGTCTCATCCTCCTGTCAGTCTGCAATGCTAGCTTACACAGCTCTGCAAGATTAGTATCAGACTTGCTGCATTATGCTATACCCAATAGAGTGCTGGAGCCAGCGTGTGCGGGCTTGTAAGAATTGATTGTTAAATTTTCAAGAAATTTGTGAGTGCTTAATTCAGCCATTGTTATGTTATTCAAAGTTACCATTAAATACATTATATTCAAAACAAAGAACAAATATTCAAAATTCATCCCTTCCTAATTATTTAACTACATGTTACTAGGATCTGTGCCCTTGAGGTTGTTTATAATTACTGTCTCTGTGTGGTGCAAATCCTATATAATGGTGTCCCCTTTCCACTTCCACTAATATTATTGTCACTGGTGAGAATATTTACCTCATAGAAATCAGTGGGATACTACAAATCATAGGTTTTGCCTTTCAGAGAACTAGTTGCTGGTCATTTACCAGCACACCAGTGACTACACTATTCCATGCCTCACATGTTGTACTACAAATGATACCTTATTGACTACAAGTTTTATAGGTAACTATGAACCAAAAGAATTTAAGTACATGACTAAAAACCTCTCTATGTCTTGAGTTCTGGTGGAAATCAGAAACATCTTTAAGATAAATGCATTCTTCCCTTGATGTAGAAGGAAAGGTACCCAATACGGGCACTTGAACTCTGGGCACCAACCAAATCCACAGCTGTCTGAGCACAGTGGGTGGGGCCTCAAGGACCATGTTTGCGTGAGGAAGTGAAGAACCCATTATTTGGAAATAACATATCCAAAAGAGAGAAAACCACGATTCATGCAAATATGGAGTCAGGGCAGTGACATTCGAGAAGAGGGCTTTTGTGAGCACAACTGAGATGTATATTGCCCTCTAACTCCTTCTACGTCAGGTTTGTGCCAGAAGAGGCCTCTGAACAAGAAAGAGCAGAAGCAAACCTGCAGTTCCACTAAGGTCACTATCTGATATTGACAGCATGAGCAGCCCAGCTTTGTAGCCATGAAATAGTGTAGTATGAAATAAAGAATTTTTCTTCCCTTCATCAGGATGCTGAACTGGGACTTAGGAAACCTAACACAAGATGCAAAGCAGGAGAGGTCACAGCAGCCTGACTACTCTGTCTAGTCTACATGTGGAGTTGATTAGAAGTCTCAGAAGACATACCGCCTCACAGAGGATCAGATGGAATAGGGAGAGTTCAGCATCACTATAACAGACAGATGGAAGTGGACAAAAATTGAGAAAGCAAGGGTATTTTGAGGTACCAGGAGAACAGCGTCCCCAAGTGCATGCTGGAGAAATGGAAGACTCCATCTAGTGGCCAGGAGCATTGTTTACGACCTAAGAAGTCTCAAGGGATTTCTTGAACTAATTGGGAGAAATTTAAGGAGGCTGAGGCCCCACTTTCTTTTACTTTTTTAAAGAAGTGGAGCCAGAAAATACTGCCATACAGCTGTTATTCAGATCTAGTTTACACCCAGGTTGGATTGGCTGGACTGGCACTAACCTAGTTTCTCATCAGTGGTTCCAATGGCTTATCTATGTTCTAGGATGGAAAGACATAAAGCCAAAATTAACATCATAAATTATAAGTTGTTTTTCTGTTATATTCAGTAAGGACTGTGGAAAGTAATGCCTAGGATGTATTTAGATAGTTTTCCAATGACAAGAAGTTGATACATTCTTTTTTGACATTTTCATCATTAAGCATCTCTCATAATTTAAAACAAATTGCAGCACACTATAGGTCTTCTGTTTTTGAGAAACTGTTATCAAGAGATTGGGATTTTAGTCCAAGCTCTGCTATTCTCTCACTGAGTGACCTTTTTCATGTCACAAAGCCTCTGTGTCACTCTGCTCACCATGGGCAATGGGAGGATTCTAACACTGTAGGATTCCAAGTGTGCCAACCCAAAGGAAACCATGCCTACAGAGCAATGTGTTTTCAATTATTCAAGTGGCCAAATAGTCAATCATCAGATAATCTTCTTTGGAAGAAATCTGTATATCAATCCTTGAAAAACATCTGGCCTAGATGAGAGTGCTAATGATTCTTTTATGGAATAATACCCCATTTGCTTCACTGGCACACCACAGGGAAGAGAACTACGACAGAAACCTCCCCGGTCACCCTCCAAGGTATTTTCAGCATGAAATTCCATGCCTCTCAGACGGCACAATTATATTTCATGTGTGATCTGAGCGACATCACAGCTCAGATCTGAACTCTTCAAGTGAATGCTCCCCACTTCAAGATTTGGAGTACGGCAGGTCTAGATTGAACATTACCCACATCGTTTAAAGATCCTGTGTTCACTAAGCCTGTTGAAAAATAAGTAAATAGATCCTAGGCATGTTTAATGTTCATTATTTTTAACATAAAAGAGAGAATTTAACATGAGTAATTTTAATTTAACATGGAAGTAATTTTCAGATTAGTTAATATGCAACTGCTGAACCAGGATAAGAAGAGCTCCTCCTGGGAAGCTATTGCCAGTAATGATGGCATTTTTCACACATTACCACCAAGTGGAACAAATAATAGGCCTGGTGTTTTCAGAGAAAAGCAACTGGTAACGAAAGCAAAAACTGACTGTAGGTAGCTGGATGATTCTGCCTCTCTGACCAGGACATTGGGTGTGCCTCATGGGTTGGGCAGCAGCTAGATTCATCAAAAGGAATCTCATTACTATGTATAGAGATTCTTCACTGATTAACTAATTGGGAGAAAGAGATTATAATGGAGTGCATGAGAAAAGCAAAAATTTGTAGTCCTTATTTTTGTTAAAGATTGGCTACACCCCTAACTCTGCTCTATCAAAAGGAATGCTGCTTGTGGGCATAGTTTGCTTAACAATGTGCTGCCCAGTCTCTCTATTTAACCAACGTGGCATTCACATTCACCAGTCGTGTGTGCTATATGCCTTTGATGGAAATTAGACAGCTATGAGAATACTGCCCACTGAGTCTCGGAGTCCCGATTCTTGATTATCAATATTTATGTTGAGTAACAGAAAAAATAAGCACTGGTTCAGGAGTCCAGAAACCTCAATTCTAAACATGTGTCTAGTACTATTGGGCTGTGATTCTCTCAGCAAGCCACCTAACCACTCAGAGGTGGATTACATAATCATGATTTCTTCTAGATCTGAATTTTAGTCTTCTTACAGGGAACCATATATCCTTTGTAGATCAATTATTTTTAATTCTCGCCCAGTTGAGCACCAACCTATGAACCAGAAGGTCATGGTTTGATTCCCAGTAGGGGCACATGCCCAGGTGTAGGCTCGATCCCCAGTGTGGGGCATGCAAGAGGCAGCTGATCAATGATTCTCTCTCATCATTGATGTTTCTATCTCTTTCTTCCTTTCCTTTCCTCTCTGAAATCAATAAAGATATATATTTTTTAAAAAATCACTTTTTAAGTCTCTCATTGAATGAGTGTCAATGCTTGGGCACTTTAGAATTTAAATGTTCTAAGGGCAACTAAAATTAGGGTGACTACCCTAAACCCCATATAAAGAGTTTTTGAACTGCTAAAATAAATGCCTGTAGAACAATGAATCCAGAGGCCATTTTGTTGGAGAGAAGGAAGAAATACGGCTCCATAGCCCTCTAGAGCAGTGTTTCTCAACCATCCTAATGCCGTGACCCTTTAATACAGTTCCTCATGTTGTGGTGACCCCAACCATAAAATTATTTTCATTGCTACTTCATAACTGTAATTTTGCTACTGTTATGAATCATAATGTAAATATCTGATATGCAGGATGTATTTTCATTGTTACAAATTGAACATAATTAAAGCATAGTGATTAATCACAAAAACAATATGTAATTATATACGTGTTTTCCGATGGTCTTAGGCAACCCCTGTAAAAGGGTCGTTCAACCCCCAAAGGGTCGTGACCCACAGGTTGAGAACCGCTGTTCTAGAGAAACAATGCTAGTTGCTTAATCCCCTAGGTCCGTGGTCGGCAAACTGTGGCTCGCAAGCCACATGTGGCTCTTTGGCCCCTTGAGTGTGGCTCTTCCACAAAGTACCACGTGCGGGTGCGCGTACAGTGCGATTGAAACTTCGTAGCCCATGCACAGAAGTTGGTTTTCGGCCTGGGCGAGTCTATTTTGAAGAAGTACTTTGATATTTGGCTCTGTTGACTAATGAGTTTGCCAACCATTGCCCTAGGTCAAGTCTTGATATGAAATGATACCCATAATGCAGAACACAGAATATCAATATGTAATGCAGAGGGAAGAAAACAGTGAATGAGAATTTATGTTGGGTCAATTTGCAATGCTCTACAAATGACTTAGGCCTGTTTTGCCCAATAATGTGACACTAACCATGTCACTATTGAGCACATGAAATGGGGCTAGTAAAAGTTGAGATGAGCAATAAATATAAAATGCATACTGCATTTTTATCATTAATATGGAAAATAATCAATATAAAACATCTCAATTGTTATATTGATTGCATGCTGAAATAATTATATTTTGGACAAAATATATGACATTAAGTTCACTTCTTTCTTTTTACTTTTAAATGTGTCTACTAGAAAATTTAAGTGCTTCACATTGTGTCTACTGGATATTGCTAGTTTAGACATTTTGCCGTCCTTACATGGACCCTGAGGGATTTCTGTTTCTCACTATATAGTCAAAAACTTAAGACTGAGATTGGTAGGGCTGAAAGGAGAGAGAAGGGAGGGGGAGTTGATTAGGAGGAAAAAATTAGCATTGTGCCTGAGTCTATATGGGTTCATGCTAAAATGTACTTGTATTTGTAAATATTTGTTTCTTTGGCTGCATTATAAGTCAAGCAAATATCATGTTTTTCATTTTTTGTTGTTATCCAACATCTTCTCTCTCATTAAGGTTACATTTCTTTTCTAACTAAAGGCATTTTGATGAATAAAAATGAGTATAGCTTTATCTCTTCTATATTTCCAGAGCAGGGAATCTAGCAAACTGTGGATGACCCACAGGGCCCAACAGCAGAAACTGATACCAGTAACTGACATGTTCTGATGACTGTAGCAGAGATAGGATACTTGACAATTTCTAATCCCCTATTTCAACAGTACCTAATTTTGGTCTGGTTTCTAGTATATTGGATTATTTACTTTTTATTGTTTATTTGTCTGATATATCCACTCAGAGAACAGAAAATCTGAATGACTAATAAACACATGCTAAGAAGCTTAATACCAGGAATAGTCAGATATTTAAATTAAACCAAAAAATATGATGCATTTTAATTCATCAAATTAAAAATATTTAGAAGTCTGATAATAGTTAATGTCAGCAAGGATGTGGCGCCATGGAAACTCTCTTAAACAACCAGTGGGAGCATATGTTGGTACAACTTTGTGGGATAATTCAGCCATATCCAGTATACTGTCACTGTGAATACTCTTCAGCTGAGCATTTCCTCTGAATATTTACCCTAGATGCATGAAGAATATTCATATGCATGAATACTATTTACAGTAATGCAATCCATATAGGGATGTAGCATATAATATAATGTGATATGCTATAGCAAAGAAAATAAATGAACTGGAGTCTCATGTATTAATATTTATAAATCTCCACAACATAACAGTAATTGAAGAGAATAGTGACACTTAAATGTGATACCATTATGTAAAGTACAACAATACATTATTTACTGATATATGTGTATGTATATACACTGAGTGGCCAGATTATTATGACCACCTGACGTTTGTAGGCAAATTAGCTATAATTTTGTGCTGAAGTTGCTAGAGGGCCAGACCATTATAAATAGGAAGCAGGTTGTTTATCACGACAGTAGAAGTGATATTTTTTCTGAAGGTATGGGTAAACAATGTGATTTAACAGCCTTTGAACATGGGATATATACACACATACACACACACACACACACACACACACACACACACACACATATATATATGATATAGACAATAAACCAAATTCAGAATAACCCTTACCTCTGGGGAGAGAGGGATCAGAGAAAAGTATGCAGAATCTTCAGCCTCTATGTAACACTTATATCCTTTAAGTGTGTGTGGGGGGGGTGTGTGTTATAAAACGGGCTAAATGGGGACAAGCTATTCCTAAACCACTGTGTAGCTGATCAAAATTAGTCACCAGCTTCTCAGCCCCACATTCATTTATTTAACCAACAAATCTTGCTTGAGCACATACTCTGTGCTGAGTCCTGAGGATGTGAAGAAGGGCAAGAACATTGGAGAGGGATTCCGAGGCATAAAGCACAGGTTCTTGGTCTAATCTGGGGCAGTGGGTGGGGAGTAGAATCAGTCTCTTTAGTTGAGTTTCAAGTAATGAGAGTTATGAAGACAGGGAAATAGAGGCAGTAGGCCTGAACACTTAGGGAAGAGGGTAAGAGAACAAAAATCCCAGCATAAGCAGAGATCTGGGATGGAAGCAACACCACGTTTGGGCAGAACTTGCATCCAGTTTAATGATGTTGTAACCTGAAATGTGAGGTTAGGCTGGAAATGGAGGTAGGAGGAGCAGTGAAAGGGCTGTGGGGCTGTGGGTGGGGGAGGTGCAGCTCACATGGGCCTGGGAGGCCATGTAAGGATTTCTTCTTCCTTCAGTGGGCAATGGGAGTTCAATAATATGTTCCATCAAGGAGGGTGCATGATCAGACTTAGATTTCATTGTGACAGAACAGACAATGGGCAGGAAAGGTAACAGGAGATAGCCAAACAAGCTCAGAAGTAGCTCAGCTTTAAATGACAACCTGACAACCAATGTGAGGGAGATGAAAAGGCAGGGGCTCAAGGAATATTTTAGATGAATCAGAATTTGGAGCAGAGTGGATATTGAGGGATGATCACAATGTGGTAAGGAAACAGAAGGATGACTCCCAAGTTTTACACAATAAATCTCCATCTTTGCAGAGGTAGCACTTAAGGAAGTCAAATAACCACATGTACTATGCCAATTTAGCCTTAGAATCAAGTGTTGCAGCCTCTTAGTGCATCCCTGACTTTCACATTAAGATTCTGATTTACAGAGGGCATCAGTACTCCTGGAATCTGTTCCTTCTGCCTCAATCCTTTTTTAAAACATGTAAAGCCAGATATGCAGGCCAAGCCTTCCCTATTACAGACTAGCAGTGGGCTTTACAGAATACTCTAAATATAATATATAATATAAATAATGTAGTAGGAAAGAAACGTAAGATACGGGACACATGAAGACCATCAAATATGAAACACAAAGAAGTTTAAGGTTGAGGGTTGCTCAAAGTGTACTTAGCAAACTTGAGAGTCTCTCCCCAGTTCTCCTTGGGAGAACTAAAGAGTGACAAATAATTTTAGAAGGAACATAATAAAATTCTAATAGATAGCAAGATATCACATAAATTAGATACAAGTATTACCAACATGTTTGTTTGTTTGATTTCTTAAAAAGAAAAGGGGGCAATATCAAACTTGGAAAATATGTAAATACAGTGTCCAAATCAAATGTGAACACTTGGCAACTTGCTCACCTTTGGAAATGTTTTAGTTTATTTATCTAAGATTTGAATGTACAGTTTCATTCGTTTCTCAGAGTTGTGACTTGTTAAAGGTTTTACCTTTAGGATCTGTGCTCCATAAAACCCTCCAAACCACTCTCTACCAGAGACATAATATTATACAGAGCAGCCTTGTGTTGATTTTCTTCCAACCATCATACACTTTGGGCCAAGAACCACACACTAGGAAAAGCGGAACTCCCCAGTGCATCACCAGACTATTATTTTTTAATGTTCCACATTATATGAAAGAGAAAAATGTCTTCATTGTGACCGAATGCATAAATGGACAAAACACGAGGCCTTCTGATGGACAAACATCAAGCGAGTTCTAGCAGGACTGGGAGAAGCAAACCCTGCTCTTCTACTGGTCTTTCTGTTCCCTTTCCCATTCCCCTGTACTAAGAACAATAACAATGGTTTTTTCTGGCCTGAGACTTGAAATTGGACCTGTTTTCTCTGTAACAGGGAGACCTGTGAGAATGTGGACCCACCTGTTGGAGGGAGAGCTCTCTTTAAAATGTGAAGGTTTTATAAGCTGAGATAATGAGGGAGATGTCAATCCAAATCAACTGATGACTTCCCAAGAGTTGAAAGGGCAAGAAAGTACTTGAGTACTGGTACTCACAGTCTTCCCCCTCCCCCACCAGGGAATTATCAGTTTGCACTGGGGGTGGGAGGGGGGAGGGGAACTAAGGACCAAACTCTCCATGGTGCCTGTCTAGTGTTTAAACCACCCAAGGCACTTTTCATTACCCAGTGTATTTTACCACCCAATAAAATCAGGCACTCAAGAGTTACATATTTGTTTTGCCACCTTTAGTTGACCTATTCCTGTTTTGAGATAACCCACTAAAATATCAGGGATAATGACAAAATGTTTGGAGAGCAGAGGGTCTTTCTCTCCTGTCTCTGGGTGGGCTATTTTTCATGAGCCCCTGTGTTTCAGTGCCTTTGTGTGTTTCTTAACTGCATTGTAATTAAGCTGCTTCTCACCATAGCACCTGTGCAAACACTGGTGTTGGGTTTGATACTCCCCACTTCTGTCTGAGGCTAAGGACAATGGACAACAGTTTGTTCACTGGAGCCTGGTGCAGTGCCAGACTGGCACACTCCACTCTGAGCTCCCTGTGAATGATAGTCCCTAGGGCCCGGACAGAGATCCATGGACACAGGGTCAGAAATCTGTGTGCACAGACATCAGTGGGTGGAGAATTGGGACTGGCCTAGAGCCTTATTTCTCTTAGCAAACCAAAAACACAAGAAATAGAAACTAAGAAAACCCTCTCAATCCCTCCTTATCTGTGTTATCTCATCTGAGAAGACAATTCTTTGCTCCTATTTTAAAAAAAGTTAGATATAGGTTTGAGAAAGAATAGAAACAAGATGACTATTATATTCAGAAGGAAACCAAGTTTCTGCTCCATCCTGCCACTAGGGGATCGAGCATCCATCTCAGCTTAGGCAAGCCCGTGAATGGCTCAGGGTTACTCAGTCAAGGGTTACCACTTGTCACCTTGACTTTTCCATGGACATACATGCAGCCCTGAGAACTTCGTGCCAGCTTGCTGCAGGGCCACGATTCATATCGACAGATGGAGCACTGAAGCCAGATGGAGAAAGGTGCTCTACACCTGACTTGTCCTTGTTGGAGGCTTTCTGGCAAATCTCATCCTTTTTCTCATCTCACAGGTCTTGTCTCGCTGAATATACAAGACAGTCAGGGCTTAGTTCATTGTCTGCAGACAATAACTTAAAATATTAGCCTTCTTTGGAGACACTTATACTGGGGAAAACCTGAATTTATTACCTTTCTCAAAGAAGTGACCTCTGGTGGGGAGATGGGGGTGGGGGTGGAGGGCTGGGGGAACAGAGGAGGTGGGAACTGGGGGGAGATGGAGTGCCAGCATTAGGCTGGTCCTTATAGATATATTTAAAGTGTCCGAAAATGGCAGAATCTATAGTCAGAGAACTTTGGGAAATATGATGTTAAAGTTAAATAGATTTCTTTACCGTAGGGCTAACCACAGCCTTGAACAAGCTGTGATACATTATAAATTTCTGAGGAGGGATAATAGTGGCATAATATAAATCACCATTTATCAAATGTATTAGAACATAAAACCCTGTGTCCAGGTGCATCTCCTAGGACTAGTGTCCCACAGGACAAATTCTGGGAAATGCTTATCAAAATGCACATCATGCATCTACTTTATGGATGTAGTCCAGCCTTGGAGGAAAATCCATATTTTCCTCCTATTAAACTTTTATTAATTTATTAGTATTTTTGTTTACATTATACAACCTAGTTAGTTTTATTTCTTCCCAAAGACTGTAAATCCATACCCCAGAGTGCTGAGAAGAGCAGCATTCCCATATCTGTCTCTTATCAAATGTGGCCTTTCAAAGTGCTAACCCTTTTCTAAACCAACTCTCTCTGGAAATATCACATCATTAGAGAGTTAAGAGTGTGTCTATGCTCAATAGCCTGAGACATGATTTTTTGAAAATGTTCAATTAAATCCTCAGAATTTAAACAGATACTCATCACAACTAACATCTATTGGGCACTTGTTCATTAACTCATCACAGCAACCTTATGAAATAAGCAGCATTATCGTCCCCATTTTATAAGTATTCAAACTGACAGAAGTGAAGTAACATGCTCAAGGTCACATCAGTAGGGAGTGGCTAAATTGGGATTTGAATCTGGTTCCAGAGACTACACATGTCTTCATCCACTACATTGTGCTGTCACGTGAAGGGAGAGCTAATGAGATTTGTAGGAATACGTCTAAATTCAGACAGTGGCTGGCACAGTCTCAGGCACCAGAATCTCGGCCACACAGGTGTTGCTGGGAGTCAATGGGCAATCTCTAATATTTTTGCAACCAAAATTTTCTCAAATCCAGGATGGAGCTGAACAGAGCAGAGTGACCTGAAAGTGGCTTATTAAGATAATACTGGAGGAAGCCTGTTCAACCACATGTTTTCATCCACTACCCTGAACTGCCTAGCCCCATGTTTAGAGTTTGGCACAAAGCAGAGCACATTGAGCCAGACTTTCTTCTCTTTAATGGCTAAACCCTTGTTTACTTGAAAGCAGAGTTAATCCATGTATTTCTGATTACCCATCAGAACTCATCAAAATGAAGTCCTGAAAAAGGCCTGTTTGATGTTCAAAATATAATCTGAAGCCATTCCGCTGTGAATAGGAAACTGGGCTTTGCCAAAAGCAAACTGCCCTGAATGCTGAAAGACCAGTTTGGTCTGATAATTTATAAGATATTTGAATTTCTTCATCATAGACATGGCTTCATTGCACTCTGTCTTTTTTGAATCCATAGTCCACGCTTTTAGTTATTTAGAGTGTGATAGTGATTTCTGTCATCTGCAATGAGAACACTGCTAAAAATTATACTGTGTAACTTGTAGCAATAAAAACACGTTATTTCTTTCATACACCAAGCCACAGTTTTCACTTCATAATTTTTTTAGTCCCTTTTACTTCTCTTGCTGGAAATTATTTTCTATCATGGTTAACTCTATCAATAGTTAATTGATAAAAATGGATATAACATTGTTGAAATTGTAGGATGTTTTTTAAAGTGAAGAAAATCTACAAACTTCAATTTAGATTTTGAGTCATGTACACATATACATTACATATGTATATTTATTTATGAACCATGGTAGTTTTTTACACAAAAATTTAACTACATGATATCAACCTTTGAAATCCATGACAACCCAAACTCCCACTTTCATGGAGATTTCCAAAATACTCTGATTTAGTTTTATATATATGTGTACATATATATACGTACATGTATATAATATATATAACACATAATATATAATGTATCATATATTACAGGCTACATGCTACATATTACATATTGTACATTATACATTATATATACATACATATATATCCTATCTAATAAAGAGGGAATATGCTAATTGACCCTCACGCCATCACAAAGATGGCAGCGCCCACAGCCAATAAGGAGGGGATATGCTAATTGACTGCCATGCCCTCAAAGCAGCATCCATAGCCACAAGATGGCTGGCAGGGGAGGGCAGTTGTGGGTGATCAGGCCAGCAGCAATCGGGCAGACAGGCAGATGAGCGGTTGTGAGCCAGCAGTCTCAAATTGTGAGAGGGATGTCTGACTGCTGGTTTAGGCCCAATTCCACAGGGATTGGGCCTTACCGGCAGTCAGACATCCCCTGAGGGGTTCCAGATTGGAGAGGGTACAGGCTGGGTTGAGGGACAATGCCCCCCCCCAAGTGCACGAATTCCGTGCACTGGGCCTCTAGTGTGTGTGTGTGTGTGTGTGTGTATTATAAAGCAGCCACAAGAATTCCTGTGTGCCACAAGAATTTTCAAAACATGTAATAACCAATTATATAATAAAGGCACCAACCTCTTTCCCCTTAGAGTGTTAAATAAAAAAATGACAACAGCCATCATAATAGCTATCCAGTGTGAATGAACCAAAATTATGCCCTTTTTTGTCAGATCTGCAAAAAAATATATTTTTTGGTGTGCTGAAGGATTTTAGTAATTAGTTTATGTGTGCCATGAGATGAAAAAGGTTGATAATCACTGCTATAAAGTAATGAGACTCAAGCCACACCTGAAACTTCTCACATATAACATCTCACAAATATTCCATAGATAAAATGTACAGAATGGAGTTGGTACATTTGTATGATAGGTTTGGGAATAATAAATTATGTGTAAACCTTTTGCAAAGCTTACAATATTCATAAAGTAAATGTATTTTTATTCTTTCTTAAGAAATTTACATCAAACACACTTGAGGACAGTATTACATTGATTTCTTTAGTGGGTATGACCTAAGTGATGGTTTAATTTAATTTAAGGAACATAAGAATAGACGGAAGATAGCGCAGGTATATTCATTTTATTCCTTCATAATGTTTCTTTTAGCTCAGTCATCTGTTCCATGGCAGGGAAAGAACTTAATTCTCTCTCACATCTGGATATCTTTATCCTGATGAAAACTGCAATTAACTTTGCAACCGAAACTCCCACTTTCACAGAGACCCAGCGTTCCTATCTGCTTCCTGGGGGTGCCATCACTTTGCAGTCCCTGGTGAAGGGGGAGGCACGAGCTCAAAGGGGAAGAGAAGGAACCCACTGAGATGCCCTTATTCAGTGATGCCCACAGTCATGTCCCCCACAGTCATGAAGATGCAGGTCTAGCTCGGTGAGGATGATAGATTAGGAAGAACTCTTCTATGGGTGCCGTCTCATACTGAAACACTTACGGGAGTGCAAGGTGAAAAGTCAGGGAGCTTAGCAGGACTCAGAAGTGCCCAGATCATGGCACCTGAGGAACGGGAACACACAGGGCAGAAAGGGACAGTCCAAAGGTCTACAATCAAAACAAAAGCCCCCTCCAGGTTTAGCCCCCAGCCAGCTCTGGGACCTTGCTCCCTGAGGCTGCACCCTTTTGTCCTCCTGGGTGAGCAGTGATCCACACTGACATACAGCAGGGTTCTGACGGAGCAAAAACTGAGGCATGTACAAGCCACTCTAGGCCTTTATTGTCAGAGGAAATGCAGAAAACTACCTGATGAGGTCATTAGTTTTCTTTAAAAAACACCACATAACATTTTTTTCCAGTTATGAAAGTAACATGCTCCTTATTAAAAAGCCTGCATGTACAGAAAGATGTAAAGAAACAAAATAACTCCTACTCCCACCACCACCCAGACATAAACACTGTAATATTTGGAAGTACTTTTTTCCACCATTTCTTCCCCATGCTTTTATTTCACCAGAGTGGGATTAGGTATAGAGTTTGGGTCCTGCTTTTTCACTTACCATAGTGTGAGTGTTTCCCCCAGATCATTAAATGGTCTTCAAAACACAATTTGGGATGGTTACACAGTCATTTTCTCTAATGGAGCAATGTTGAAATGTTTTTGGCTGGAGAAGATCATAGGCCTCTTCTAATAGGCACAAATAGTTCTTAGATTTTGTTCTATATGTTACATTTTCCATTAGGATTTTTTATAGGGTGGGGTGGTGAAAGGACTGATTCACTGGTGTGTGGAGGAGTGAGAGGGCTGCTGTGGAGCCTTTGGAGGCTACAGATCTGAGGTCATCAAATGTGGAACCCACACTCAAGTTACTGTCTCCAAAGGCAAGAAATAATAGGTGCCATCCCCTGCCATTTCTCCTTCCCAACATGTTTCCTATTTTCTTCTTTCTTTTCAGGTGTTAGGGGGTGACAGAACATACTGACAAAACGAAGCAATAGATAAAAGGGTAGGCAGAGAATTCACAAGAAATAAACGCACACTGTCATGGTAGAGATGGTGGCAACCTTGATTAAATTAGCGATTAAATGTGTGCCATGTAAAGATTAAACAGAGTTCCTGAAGTGGAAATATGAAGTTGATAAGAGGAAAAACACAAGACATTTTAGAGGAAATAAAGAGAAAAAAATGTTCACATTGACCAAATGATCACATTTGCTTAATGTTTACAGACATGGATGGTAACATTATATATTTTTTTAAAAAATCTAGGAAATAATTAACACAATATTGAAGACAGAGGTTACCTTGGGAGGTAGAAGCTTGTAATGAGGGAGAGTCCCACAAAGAGCTTTTGAGTGCGGGCAATGTTCGATTTCTTGACCTGAGCAGCTTCAGTTTATAGTAATTGCTCTGTAAAGGAGTTTGTGTTAATGCACCTTTCTGTATGAAAAATCTAATTGCTGGAGATTCTTGGAGAGTGTGGGATTTGTGTTTGGGCCTTTTGATTAGAGGGGGGAAATGTAAAAAGAACTCACCTGTGGGAATTGGATTGGAAAGTACAAAAAGATGCTTCTAGCTTGCAAACAGTTACTTAGATAACAGAGTTGTACATGATTTTAAGAATGAGTAATTAAAACTCCTGACAGAGGCCTTTAAGAGTAATACAAGATTTACAGCATTGTGGCTATAATTAATAATATTGTATTATATACTTAAAATTTGTTTAGAGATAGATCTTAAGTGTTCTCACTATACACAGAAAAACAAAAGGTAGCTATGTGATATGATGGATGTGCTAATTAACCTGATTGTGGTAAAATACACACACACACACATATAAAAATCACAATGTTGTATACTTTAAATATATACAATTTTGTCATTTATCTACACTAATAAAAGAGAAACATGGTAATTGGCGTACGACCGCTACCCTTCCCATTGGCTAATCCCCCTGTCACTCACAGAGTAGGGCCGAGATATGCAAATTAACCGGCAGCCAAGATGGTGGCCAGCAGCCAGGCAGCTTAAACTAACATGAGGCTTGCTTGCTTCAGTGACAGAGAACTCCAACGTTCCCCGCCTGACTTGCCGGCCTCTCAGCTGCAACTCTAAGCAACTATGTTAACTATGTTGCGAATAAAGAAGCTAAAAAAACCCCAGAAACCTGCTTTACTCAGCGGAGCTTCAGCCAGCCAGACCGCAACATTGTATCAAATACAGACGGTAAACAAAGACAAGAAACCTGTTTTCAGCAGCAGAGGCCTCAGCGCTAAAGA
>NW_006299705.1:7443146-7463237 GCF_000327345.1 Myotis davidii | reverse complement strand
TGTGTGTATACAGGGTGTCCCCAAAATGTATACACATACTTTGAATAATTATAAAGGCAGTGTTTATTAAAATACATTGTACTTCCATTGATTAGTGATCAGTTGTTAAGGTGTATATACATTTTGGGGGGACAACCTATATTAAATGAATATATTTAAAACCAGCAGCTATTACCACTGCTCAATCAAATCATTAATAGCAGAAGACTGAGAAGCAGAAAATCTGGGTTGCAGGTTCTACTAAATTGTGTGTGTTATGTGCCATTGAGCTGGCTCTGACTCCTGGTGACCCAATAAATGAGTGATGCCCACAACATCCTGTCCTTAACAGCCCTGCTCAGCTCCTGTAGACTCATCCTGTGACTTCTTTCATGGAGTCAATCCATCTCATATTTGGTCTCTTTCCTTTCCTGCTGCCTTCTATTTTCCTCAGTATTACTGTCTTCTCCAAAGAACCTTGCCTTCTTATAATGTTCCTGAAATAGGACACCTTCAGTTTTGAATTTTTTGTCTCCTCAGATGTTTTAGACTTAATTTGCTCTAGGACCTACCTGTCATCTTTTTGGTGGTTAAGAGTATCTGTAGAGCTCTCTTACAGCCCCATATATCAAGTGAGTCCATTTTTTTCCTGTCAGCATTCTTCACTGTCTTTCTTCCATACATACTACTAAGTTGACAAGGAGTAATTTGCAAGAATTTTATTTTAAAAATAAAAGGGCAGTGTGGTATGATAGTAAGGCTTTTGCCTTTACAGTCATATTACTGAGAGCAAATTTCACTTTTGTGTTTAATGAGTTTGCATGACTCTTGGGCAGAATTCTTAACCTGTCAATACCTCAGTTTTCTTGCTATGAAGTGGGGAGTATAGTCCCTACCTCACAGGATTGTCATGAGGATTTAAACAAGTAATCCATGTTATTTGCTTTGCACAATGCCCATAAATGTTGGCTGTTATGACTATCCTTTTACTGATAATTTGTATGAGTCTTAGCTCTAAACTAAAATAATAGACAAACAATTACTAGGGCCCCCTCCTATCCAAAAATGATGGGATTCCATCCCTATGAGTGTGACTTTGACATGTTAAACTTCCTTCAGCTATCAGCGAGCCAAGAATAATCAGTAAAATTGTGTACAAGTGCATGGAGTTACGAGGTGAAAATCACTCCACTACTCTGAGTCCATGATGACAAGTCCACCCAGAGGAGTCATAGATAGTGAACGTGACCTCCTTCCTCTGCCGACACCTGCTACAAAGTGACTTAATCTTTCAAAACCCCGAGGTAATGAAATAGTTAATGCGCCTTTCCCTCAAAAGGTTCACCAAATAATTCTTTACAAATGTATTATTCAAGTGAAAGAAAGCATATACATTTTTAATCTCTTAGTTTAATGAAAAGTGCAGTTTTTGATTATTAACTTTGCTTATATTTGCTGATGGCTGACCTTAGCATCATTGTATTGAGATGTCTCAGGCCCATTCAGCCATTCATTGCCCATTATATCCTGTAGTCACTGACATGATACCCTTTAAGAGTGGGTCAAAGACTAAACTGGAGATGTTTTTCCATCCCCTACTCTCTGAGAATACTGTTCAATATTTTTTGTGACATGTATAGTTTATATATTAAATCACCCAAAGCTAGACGATATTTAAACAGCCTTTCATCTATCTTTTAGGATAGTGCAGGAAGGAAAGTGTTCATATCTTTCTCCTTGGTCCCCCTGTAGTCATCCACCTCTGGTCCATCCCCCGTAGCCCACTACAGTCTGAAAGCCTCCTCACATATTCTTGTGTCTTCAATTACTTTCCATCCCAAACCAGATCTGTGAAGAGCATTAACTGATTTGGGGGTTGTGCTCAGTAGACTACATGTAATGCAGAGCTATTTTTTAAAAATTCATCATGTGCCCTGACTGGTTTGGCTCAGTGGATAGAGCGTCAGACTGCGGACTGAAGGGTCCCAGGTTCGATTCCGGTCAAGGGCATGTAACTTGTCATTGATGTTTCTAGCTCTCTATCCATCTCTCTCTCCCTTCCTCTCTGTAAAAAATTAATAAAACATTAAAAAAAAACCTCATCATGTAAATCTGCTTTTTCTGAAGGTCAAAAAGTGAAAGTGTCAAATTTTGTGAATACTGTTTATATCCTTCTGTTACCCTTATAGTAAATGAGAAAGAAAACAGCAATAAAGATACTGCATTAAATGGAGTATATTTTCATGAGTATTTAAATTTCTTTGTGCTTTTTTTCAGGATATACTACAAAATTTTCTTCAATTAGACAAACTAAGAATTTTTAAATGGTAATATGCTTTTTAAAATGAAGATCATTTCTGCTAAATTTCTATTCTTTCAGATAATTTTAAGCTGAATTGATGATTATCCAAAGCCAAGAATACTGTAATTTTATAAATGGAAAGGCTCATGAAACACAATATGTTCTATGAAGTAACTGCTTCAATGAAAACATTTGCAGAGGTTATTCCAGGGAGGCAGAACTGATATTTTGTGTTGCAGAGAGATCTTGAAGGTTGTTGGGCAGAAGGACAGTAAATCTCCATAAAGATTCAGATGATTCATATTGAAACTTAGGGTGAAATGGGAGAATCCTGACAAAGAACAAGTGGCAGGGAAAGGCAACAGGAGTTATGAAATAAGTCTAAGGAATGAGAGGAATAAAGCCTGACTGTGGACACAGTAGGGGTCACAGTGGGATGGAGACCTCACATTGATGAACTGATCCCTACAACATGTTCAACACCTTTAGAGGGAGCCAGCGTTTACTCTGAGAAGGTGGTTGTGTCCTTAAATAAGAAGAGCTACACCAGTGCCCAAAGCCACTATCATCTCCCATACCACTGCCCAAGGCCAATATCATTTCCTGAACCACTGTGGCTAAGGGAGGAATTTACACCAGCCTCAGTGGCAACCACTGGAATACAAAGCTCAGCCCTCGGGCCAGCACTTTGGGCTTAATGGGAGGCAGTGTTGCTGTTTAGTGTTAAAAGTGCTCTTAATGGTGAACATGGCTGAAGTCCAGGATTATCTGAGTTTGACCTGAGATCTTCTGCTTCAGCAACTATTTTTTGAAATGATTGTGAAGTTCATCAGCTTCATAGGGTTCCCTGACCTAGCTGAAGTTGGAACCAGCATCAAGGCAAGGGTGACCCTTTATAAGAAACTAGAGGCCCAGTGCACGAAATTTGTGCATGAAGAGGGGATGGTCCATAAACCCGGGACCCCTCACGGGATGTCTGACTGCCTCTTGCAAAACGAGACCTCTGGCTCCTAACCACTCGCCTGCCTGCCTGCCTGCCTGATCACCCCTAACCCCTCTGCCTGCCTGCCTGATCGCCCCTAACCACCTCTGTGTGCCTGCCTGGTTGCCTCTAACTGTTCCCATACCAGCCTGATCACCCCTAACTGCTCCCCTGCTGGCCTGATTGCCCCTAACTGCCTCTGCCTCACCCCACATCCAGGACCCAGGATTCCCTCCTCTGGCCAGTCACAGGCACCCAGGACCCTGGGCAGCTTCACCTAGGCCAGCCATAGACACAAGGGACCTTGTGGGTGCTTGTTCTTTTCTAGGACCACAGCTGCAGGTGATGGAACCTGGGACTGTGGGGCAGGCAGCTTATACCTCTCCCAGGCCACAGACGCAAGTGCTGGCACCCAGGACTGAGGGGTGGGCAGCTTGTCCCTCTCCTGGGCTGCAGGCACAGGTGCAACCACTGGCACTCAGGACCACAGGGCAGATGGCTTCTCCCTCTCCTGGGCTGCAACCTGGCTGGTCCCCATTCCTCTCTAGGGAGCTCATTTGTGCCTGGCTAGTTCCGATTCCTCTCTCCCCAGTGATGAGTGTCTGAGCAGTTCCGGTAGGAGAGTGCAAGGATGTAAGGGCATGATGACTATTTGCATATTAGCTCTTTATTATATAGGATGAGTTAGTGGCTTGCAGTGAAAAGGAACCACAGTGATACATAATATTCAAAGAACACTAAGTTAAAAAAAATATTTGTGAATTTTAAATGTTTTCAGCTCTACACTGGGAAACAGGTTTTTGGTTGTTGTTTTTAAATGAAATCAGCTTATTTTAACGTCCTGCTCACAAGCCTATATAAATAGTATTCAGATTCTAAGTCCAAATATGAAAACCTGTTCTCATTTGAAGTAAAAATTTAATCTTAAAATTGTTCAGAGTAAAAAACTGATCAACCAGCAAGATCACATAGACATTTTAAGTTTACTTTATATTGCACTATAAAATTTTTTGTAGTACAAAAAATTGACTAAAATTTAGTTCATTAAATCTATATTAAATATAGTTTTTAATCAAAGCATTACAATAAAAAACAATAATAGGAAAGGGAATTGCCACTGAACTTTAATCAATCACTGTTACAGTTTATTACTATATTACTAAAATCTCTGTTTCATTATATCCCATCTTGTATGACTTTTTAAAAAATATATTTTTATTGATTTCAGAGGGGAAGGGAGAGGGAGAGAGAGAACAGAAACGTCAATGATGAGAGAAAATCATTGATCCACGGCCTCCTGCATGCCCCTCACTAGGATCGAGCCCTCCACCTGGGCATATGCCCTGACTGGAATCGAACTCAGGACCCTTCAGCCCATAGGCCGACACTCCATCCACTGAGCCAAATCAGCTAGGGCTTGTATGACTTTTTATGAAAATAAATATAGTTAGATGTTAGAATTTAATTTTACTCCACGAATCACTTAAATATTGAAATCGGTTTTCTGATTTCAAAATTTCAATTATGCTTTCTCCAAAATGAAGATTATCTTCCTCTTAACTTATGAATGCATTTATTTTAAGGTTAACCTTGATTTTGCTTTTCAATTAAAATATTCTTCCTTCGTATAGTTTTAAAAGCCAGAGACTGTCCCGTAACCCTGTCTAGCATAGATACACTTTACATCAAACCCAAGGCAGTGCTGATTGACAAGTAGGTAATGCGAGTTGTACAGAATGGCAGCTAAACCAAGATGAGTTTGTGTAGTGCATTTCAAGATGGAAAATGGAGAAGAAGGGCTCATTCAGTTCTAGTCCACCAAGTTCATAATAAGCAATTAAATATCTGTAATTAAATCTCCATTTACTCAGCAGACCAGAACAGCACAGTTCAAATACAGTCTTCAGGGTAAGAAAGTAATAAACTTTATAAAAACTACATTCATTAATTCTGATAATAACGAATGTAGCAAAAACAATAAAAAATAAATGTGTGTTTAAGAGATCTGTAGGCATTTAAGGTCTAGACAGGTTTAACTAGACTCCAAAATTAATACGCACCTGCAGAAATAAAATAAACAACACTAAAAATTAATATGCATTTATTTCAGCACTGAGTAAAGGTAGCAATTAATGTGGGCAAGGAAGGAGTTTAAGAATGAAACACCTGTGGGTATTAAAAATAGTAACATGCCCCTTTAAAATGATTTCTGTTGCTATGAACAATATTCGAGATGTGGAAGGGGGAGATTTATAATATCATAAAAGTGTGATTACTGAACTCTAAGAGTGTTCTTGGGTTTCAATAATATCTTTCTTTTATATGACAAACTGAATTATACAGTTTTCCATCAAAAATAATAAATATTGACTGACAACAGTTTTTAATGTGAGTAAAAGTGCTGCAGATAAATGATTATAAGAGTTACTTCATTGAGGATTTACTGTGTACTTTTTGTTTACAATGATATGAATTAGAAATAGAGTCCAGAAGAAATTGAAAATATCACTCCTGCTTTTCGGAAGATTACATTGTACCTGGAGACCCAAGACATACTCTAAGAAACAGACAACGATCTCAAAAATGTGCATACACATCAATTTGCAAGATATTTTCCTCACATTATTTCATCAGTCCCATAACAATCTTACGCTATGGGAATAGAGAGTCATTATTGTTATCTGTGGGATTTTGAGTTTGAAAACTCCAATTCTGTCATAAAATATAATTAAACAATTAAAGACTTTATAGGTTCAGACACTGAGAAAAGCAGTTATATGCTAATTACACTTCACAACAACATGTGATATGAGCATAATTATATTTCAATATTAGAAATAAGAAAAGCAAAGCTTATTAAATAAATTTCCTAAAATACATAGCCAATAAGTGATGGAACCAGGATTGAGGATTTGAACACTTGTCTGGTTGCCTCAAAGCCTTAACCATAAGTCCCCCACTTCATTTGCATAGCTCTATAAATGTGAAAGATTACTCAACCTCTTTGAGCTTCAGTTTCCTGATAAAGAGCATACAGCTAATACCTGTCTTTGGTTCTTGTCCCCAGTAAATGCTCCATTAAAGGTAGGTTTCTTCCCTTACCTTTTCCCTTAGGCATTATGCCCAAGGTCATGCAGCTAGTAGCAGCTCCAGCTCCCACACACAGCTCCTATTACAGCCTCCTTCCACAATGGCCAGTGCTTTGCCATATCTATCATAAGCCTTTTACTCTGTTCACAAATGTTACTGCAGCTCCATTACTTATATCTCCAAAATGCATGTTACATAACAGAAAAGAACAAGTGGCTAGTATTCCACAACATTCCCTAGTCATTCATTTGAAAGGTTAGTTTCTCTCTGAGCTTTGGAACTGGTGGGAGAAGAGATATTTGCTAACTAAAATAAAATAAAGTGTTCTAAAAACAAGGAAAGTCTCAAAGATTAGTAATATGTACTCAGATTTGGAAACCATACTGCAAAGATATCCTTAAAACCATAAGGCAATCAGCTGACAAAGTGTTTTTGTACAGAAATAGTAGAATTGAATTGACTTAACGTCTTCATAGGGGTTCCCTCCTCTTTGGAATATTCCTCACTCTGCTCTCAGAGGTGTTTCTTTTTGTTTGTTTTTTTTGTGTGTGTTGTTGTTGTTGTTGTTTTTAGCATTTTCTGCTATCTGAAACAAATTGTTCAGGAAAGTATAATTTATATCCTAAGCCTATACAAGAGCACAAATTCAGCTCTCCATCAGGTAGTAGCTTCCTGAACTAATGGACATAAAGAAAATGCAGTGAGTTATGCTTTGAAATGCATGAGTTGTGTCCTGATGTTTAAAGACCAGATAATTCAGGAATTTAATAATGACTGTAAGAATAATCACTTATAATCACAATAATCACCTGTAATAATGTTAATAACAATCATATTGCACGGGACAAATTTCCTAGCTCTGACAGTAATGGAGCTGACCTCTTTTTCTAAGGAACAATAAAAATCAGAGGTGAGAACTCACAGAGGATCTTTGAATTATTCATGAGCGCAAACATGTCACTTGCATCTGTATGTTAAAAAATACCACGGAAGTGTAATAGCACATTAGTGATGCAAATTACAAAAAGGCAGGGTTTTTTTTTCCTGGTTTAGTGACAGTTTCATAATTCAGTCCAAATAGCACTTTTACCAACAGTGAAGTGCCTGCTTTTTATTTTTTAGTTGCCAGGATTCATTTTGTTGACCAGGTCAACACTGTGGACATTTTTATTTCACTCAGCTCTGATTTACCCATTTTTATCTGCTCCAAATGCATGACTCTCACAATTTCTCTGAGATACAATTAGAATGAGGTTATATCATTTGCACAATTAAAATATGTGAACTTAATAATATAAACACAAATAAAGAAAAATCATTTTTTAAAAAATATACTGCAAAAATACATGACAAAGAATAAACCAGTGTGGTTAACATGTTAACATTAGTTAACCATCTGTCTCCCTAACCATTTATCTTCCTCCATCTTTTCTAATATAGTACTTTCATTCTCCATCTGATCCCATCCTATTTTTCTCTTCTATTTGCTTTTCCCATCTTATCTTAAACTAGAGGCTTGATGCACTAAATTCGTGCAAGGGGCTCGGCCCTCGCAGCCACGGCTCTCGAAGTTGTGGTGGCTTGCCTCGGCCCTCATAGCCCCGGCTTCATCCGGAAGGTCATCCAGAAGGGCATCTAGAAGGTCGTTCGGCTGTCTGGTCTAATTAGCATATTACCCTTTTATTATTATAGATATCTCATGCTGCCCAAAGCTAACAGGAGGTCCATCACTGAACTAAGTGATGAGAGAAATATAGAAGACAAAGACCTGGTTCTCAGGGAGGTCCTAGCGAAGAGAGGAGATATGGAACTCCACAACTGCATACAGATGTGTGGGCACATCCTGGCCCATGAGCCTTGACCTGTGCAAATTGCCCCTCCTCTGCATTTTTTAATATCTATGTTAATTTTACTGATTGAGTATGAAAATTGGAAAAGTTGTATTCTTGAATATTTATCTTATACATATTCTAACCATATGCAGGAGCATGGCTTTGTATTGGGTATAAAGACGGTAAAAACTGCACGCACGCGTGCACATGCACACACACACATACACACAGGTACATATATCTCCTATTGGTTTCTTTCTCTGGAGAATCCTAAAATAGACTTGCTATGTGAAATAGTTAACCCTAAGCCTTTAGTTGAGTTAATTAAAATGACTAATGAATAGTTTTGTCAGTCAGGTTGTCACAATATCCATGCCCAATGATCAGTCTGAAAATTCTGTGCCCTTGCTCTATCACACACAGCATAAAACTGCTAAACGGCCTGAAGGTTCTGAGGTGGGATAGCCCTCCCACCCAGGGCAATGCTGACCTATTTCTTGGATGATGCATTTTCACAGTTTGTCTTCTTCATTCCTAGATTGTGTCACAGTCACACAAAAGACAAGGAAATGAGATTTTGTAGTTTAAAAAATGAGAAATTACAAGCACCATATTAGGCATAAATTGGCATTATGAATCCAATGCATCTCACTGCGATGATGTCCCTTATGTTTCCTGTTCCTTTGGAGAAGGTTTTGTATGTATCTGGCCACTATGTTCTCCTTATAAGGGTGCTTGTCTTTCATTAGCATAGCTTGTAATAATCACATGCCGTCCAGTATTTTCAGGTTTTTGCTTGTTGTTATTGTCCTTCAACCTGTTCTACATTAAGCATTTAAGACATTAAATGCCATGAGTACAAAGTTAAATAGGGAAATGCCATCTGAGGCACAATCTCCATCAATGATAATACTGCCATGATTTCATTCACTTACACAACCTCTGTTTCTATAACACTTACATCCAACACAATGATTAAATGCTTGCTGAAAGGATTAAAAAAAAAAGTCTTGGTTAGTCTGCCCTCTAGTGTAGTTTATTGGTTCCTAAAATAAAATGGAGAAACGTGCCGTGGATGCTGATTGAGCAATTCTGTCAAGATGGCAAGTTGCCATCCTCGCCTGGCCCAGATTTCCACAGCTCCCACCTCTCTGTGAGCTTCAGACTTTTGTAGCATCAGGTCACATTTCTAACCTAGTTTTCAAAAGAAATACGTATAAACCACACCCTCCTGGACCTACGCCCGCTTGAAGTCAGTGTTAGGTGGATATCTTTAACCATGGTTCTTGCCATGTGCTGCCATTTCAGGAGAATGCAGATGCAAATAAATAAAAGGACCTATTTCTGAATTCAGAAACGAGGGCTTTGAGTGGGTTTCTGAAATGGAGATATTTGGTCTACGAACTGTGAGATCATCTCTTTGGGATGGTCTGGGCTATCTGCTTAGCAGAGCAGCCTGTCCTTGGCTGGCCCTTCTGAGCCGGGCTTGCTGAGCAGTATGGATTTCACGCTGAACTCCAGGGGGTCATGTTAGCAGCAGAGAAACATCTTTGTGTTCCCTGTTTTACAACTTCCCTCAAATGCTGCTTTAGAGTCAGAAACTAAAGTGCCTTGAGGACAGTTTTTGAAAAATCTGCAATTTATATTTGACCACATAAATACTCCCTTGCTTTTTAAAAGAAAGTCTAATTCTTGCAACTGGTCTATTTGCTAAGTCTGAAAGCTTTTCTACTGCATATCAATTTCAAAATTATTTCAAAGAAATAAATATAAAGTCACTTTCTTAAAAAAATTTTAAGGCCCCATGTACATATTTACTTGGAAAACTCAAATTTTCTGACTGATTACAATCTGACCTATTCTTCCGGGCTGGTTCATCCTACACACCCCACTCCACGTCCCAAAAACGTTTAGCTAAGCAGTGCCATTTTCTCTCTAAGCATTCCATAATCACTAGCAATTTCAGGAAATACCAGGTCCTAACTTCCACAGATAAAAGAAACAAAGCAAATACCCTTTTTATATGTAAATTATATACATACAATCATAAAGCTTCTAAATTCTGCAAAACATAAGGATATCCTCCAATTTTTATTTGTGTTGTCAAAGCTAGCAGGTCAGTTGGGTTAATGATGAACCAACCAAATGGCACACCCACCTTGGACTACACCTCACAGACTATCTAATTCATTGCTGGAAGGGCTTCCTTAAGCCACCAAGGTGGGTTACTTTACAAGAGAAATAAAGATAACTTTGATCCATTTTCTACTTGTTTATCCCTGACAATAAGATAAACATGGGCTTTAGCTCTAACAATACATCTTAAGCTGAATGGAGAGGCATTAAAAAGGAGACAATGTGAGGTAACAGAGAGAGCACCAGGAATCAAGAGACCTGGATTCTAATTGTGTTTTTTTCCACCAGCTAGACTGTTCACATGAGTGAGTCACTTGACTATTCCAAAGCCTTCTTTTTCTCCTCTGGGACAGGTGTGAGCTGGAGCTAGATTACAGCAGAGGTATCTGAACTTTCATCACCAAACTGCCTTTCCTAATTATATGAGTGCCTTCACATCCACATCTGGTTTTCAATGTGTTTTGGACTAAAAATATAACAGACCTGAGCTTACCAAGCCAGGGACAGTGTTACCCAAATACTATGTTCTCACTGACACTGGTTCTCAGTCTAATCCACACCCATGACATGTTTGCCATTTGCTGTACTCATTTTCCAGCTTGCTTTCTTTGCCCAAGTCTCTGAAAGACATAATGAGCTTAATCATTGTCAGAAAGATATGAAAGATGGAAAGCCCTCTGATTAGTGTTTTGCATATGGTTTTCTTAGAATTTCAAGAGCACATAAAACTCACTGGTTTCCTATCAGCATTTCCCCTTACCTCTTTAATTTGAGGACAAGTGATTTTTGGAAATCAGAAACTTGCTAGAGATCACAGATGCCCAGATCTGCATGGCTGTAACAGTTTGGGCAGAATCTGTGTGGGTTTTTTTTTAAGACAACAAAGGCAGTAAATAGCCATCTGCTTTCTTCTTACTCTATTGTTTCTCAAAAGAAAAAAATGTCTTTGTAGATGCATGGCGTTTAAGATTTCTAGACTGTCTTGGTTTAACCCATTTTTGTTCTTAGTTTTTACTCAAAATAGCATTTGGGCTTTTCATCTTGAGAACTGCAAGCTTATTCCTGTTATCAGCTTCCACTAAGAGTGAACTTCATATTCTCTTTAATGTCTGTGATCCTCTTTAATAGAACTACTCATCTAACTGCCAAAGGTTGGCAGCAATAAAAACATGTTTCTGCCAACATGAACAAGTATTTGACTAATTTGAACCCTACCCCTGGCCAAGGCTCTTAGTTTTCATGCTATTTAAATCAAGCTTCTAACAAGAGAGAGAAAACTCTAAAAGAGGCATAACTTTATAAATAAGCATAGGAGATGAAAAGAAGGGGATACGACATCTGACTTAAAGCTTGGGGAGAGAAAGGCATTTGAGGCCTTCAAGATTGGGCATGATTTTAATGGAGAGAAATGGGAGAGACAGAGTGGGGCAAGAATATTAAAAGCAAATGTGAGGAGATGAGAAAGGAACAGGCATGTTGAAGAACAGCCAGAAGTTCTGTTTTGTTATGGACAATGTGTGATAATATGAGGAACTGAGGGATGAAGTTGGAGAGGTGATTTGTAGATTGGAGAGGATGTAAGAGTGGGGTATGATCTGTACTTCATCAGTGAACAAAGAAGAGTAACCTGCAGGAAGAAACAGGGACCACACAAGGCCTGCCCCAAGCCTGGTAGAATGGCACTGCTGGGCCCAGCTAGCTTCAAGAACTAGTGGGGGACTTAGAACAATCTGGAGAAGGCACTCCAAGGGGTGAGGCATAGAGCAGGGCCCCACTGGCCTAGGTCCAAGGGCAGCACTTTGGGGGACACTGTGAGAAATGAATGACAGCCCCTGAAGAATGCACACAAAGTAGAGAGAGAGGCACTGAGGATGGGTCCACATTCTGAGCCTGGGACTGAGCCCTCTGTGATGTCCTTTGTCAGGAGCTGCACTTTCCTTCTTCATGTTGAGGCCGCTTTTACCTTTGAGACCTTTCAACAACATGAAATAAGATGTGTGACTGTGGCAAATTACTGCATCTCTGTGCCTCCATTTTTTTTTATCTGCAAAATGGGAATAATAAGGATTTACATGTTTATTAAGAGCATTGAGCTAATCTTTGTAAGTCACTTAGAACAGTGAGGGGAATTGAAGTGTCTCACGGGCTGTCAGAATACGAGAGCCTCAACCTACAACCAGGCTATCTTCTTTTCCTTGTCTGAGTAAGGGAGGTACAGGGAAAATGGTCCTGCCTTAAATATCAGTCATCATGTAAGTTTGTATCACCTCCAATTAATGTTTCAGCTGAGAATCGAGCTCAAATGCGTACTCTGTCTTGCTTTCAAAGGCCCTCTCCTGTTACAACCCAAATCTAGAGATTTGATGTGCCATTTGGACACCATAGCATGGATTTGGTTTTACTATAAAGTGCACGATCACTTATATGGCTGCCTGCCCTTGGTAGATGGTAAGTTCCTTGAGGTCTGGGCTGTACTGTTTTCATCTTCCTATTCTCAGAGGGGTGCAGCCCTATGTTTACACAAAGTCCATATTCACTAGCTCTTTGCTGGGCAAAACTGATGCAGGAAAAGCACACAAATGACATGTGTATACAAACACTTCCAAGTAGATGAACAACTAGTTTTTTTGTAAAAACCAGGAACAGTCGGTGTGAGGGTATCTGGCTGGGCCCTTCATCTGTGACAACATCTGAATCACCTATTTTGTCTGAAGACTAAACTTTTAACCTCGGCCCCACATCACAGCCCAATGTAACGATGTAAATGAAGCCATGTGGTCCTGCAGGCCTAACAAATAGCAGTCCTATTTCTTCTGTTGCTTTAAACTCTTGAAGTTTCACATGACTGCCGACTTAGAAATCTCTGAAATATGTTTCCAAAGTCTTGCCTCTGCCCTCTTTGGAAATAAGTCATATCCAGCTGCAGTTCCTGCCACGTCGTAGCATAGATGAAACACATTCAACTTTGTTTTCTATTAACATAGAAAAAGCCGAGCCCTGAATCCCAAGCAAGCATCTACAAGATCAGAGGGGCTTAAAGCAGAAAAGACTTCAGTTAGGTCAGTTCCTTACTTTTCTTGTTGAAGAGCTATCCTGTTAAGATAGCTGACCTGCTTATCCGAATAGATCAGTAAATTACATTCTAAGGAATGTGCAGATGACTGAGAAAAAGAATTTTTAGTTCAGATACTATATAGGGGATTTTCATCAGGGTATGAAAGTGTTAATATTAAGCTTTGTGGGCTGTTTTTTTATGTTGTCCTTTAAATCCCCTTTTAAAAAAAAAATTGGTTTCTGCTATCTCATTCTCTCTTTGTTTTCCTCCAACCTTTTGGCCTTTTTCTGTGTATCCTTTTCCTGCTGGTGTCCTATAAGTGCTGAGGTGATGATACCAGGGAAATGTCTCTATCCTATTCTCTGCATGCACCACTTCCCTCCTCCTTGGTGCGACCACCCCAAGCCCCAGTGGCTTCACCAACCATTGTACTTTAATGCCTTCCAAATGTCTATTTTGAAACTGTCACTACCCTCCTGAGTGGCAGACTTTTCCATGTTGAAGGCCATCTCCACTTGCATATTTCCCCAAAATGTCACATTCAGAATTCAATGTAAAGTTCTTTAACATGGCATTGAGGATTCTCATTATTTGATCCTGGCCTCTCTCTATGCTCATTTCACCTCCTTTCCACTCACCTCTACCTGATTATTCATAGCAAACCATATTGCAAGTCCTGGAACACAAGTTGTCCTTACCTGCCCTGGTTCCTTTGTATCTGGTGCCCCTTCTGCCTGAAAGCCTCCTGCAACTGGTTAGTTCCCACTGGAGTTCCAAGTACCACTCAGAGGTCATCTCCTCCCAGATGTCTCCCAGCCTCCAGATCTGCATTGGTGCCTCTCACATCTCACATGTTATCCTGAACCAACTCTGATGCATCACTTATCCCAGTTATATATTTATTGGCAGTGAACTTCTTGACATTAGAAACCATATACTGAGCCCTGTTTCTGCAGAGCTGACTGAGCCTAGAACCATCCCTGATACATGGTAGATTTTCAGTTCTTGGCTGTCAAATTATTAAGAAAATGAAAGATGAATCTAAAAAGAAACCCAGACTCTTACAAACCATGTTATTGTTATTGGGTTTTGTTTACATTTTATTTTGATATAATTTAAAGCCTACAGGAAAACTGTGAGACTATTACGAAGAACTCCCATATGTCCCTTATCCAGATACACTAATTGTATTGCTTTATTTTCCTCTCAGTATCTATTCATACTGTTTCCAAACCATTTCAGAGTAAATTGTAAACATAATGTCCTTTTACCTCTAAATACTTTAGTGTGTGTTTTCTAAAAGGAAAGCACTCTCTCATATAAGCACAATAAAGTTATCAAACTCAGGAAATTCAATATTAATATAACATTATTATCTGTCACAGTCTATATTCAAATTATGCCAATAATATCATTTGTTTATAGCTTCCATTTTGCCAATAATGTCTTTTATAGGTATTTTTTCCCTCACCCAAGATCCAATCCAAGATTAAAACTTCTATTTTGCTGTCATTCTCTTTTGTCCCCTCTGATTGGGAGTCCCAGTTCCGTGGCCTTCCTTTTGGTTTTTGAGCCTGGCATTTTTAGAGAATACATCCGTTTTGTTAAATGGTCCTTTAATTTGGGTTCATCTGGTACTTCCTAATTATTAAATTCAGGTTTGCATTCTTGCCAGGGAGACCACTGCAGTGGTCTAGCTAGCCCCGGACACATGCCGTCTGTCTGTCCCAGCCCTGGTCAAGCAGCTTTGATCACCGGTTTGAGGTGGTGTCTGACTTTACAGAGTTTTCTCCCCTGTAAAGGCACTGCATTTCCCTTCATGACTAAGAACCATTAGGAGAGGTGAGGCCTCTGTGACCATGTAAACACCCTATGGTAAAACTTGGACCTACAAATTTTACTCTCCACTGATGACTTTTTAATGCCATCATTCCTTCTGTACTAGGACAGCACTTAGCTATAAGGGAGAGCTTTATCTTTGCTCCCATTGGTTTAACTTTTTCATTAACTGATTTATAATTTTCATTAATTTATTTATAAAAGTGTGGATTGGTTGACTCACATTTTATTCAATGAGTTAAAACTCTTTACATTATTATTTTTATTCTCAAATTGTCCCTGATTTGAGAGCACCTTCAAGTGTATCTCTGTCATTTTGACATTCCCCAATTATTGTTTTCACACTTCTATACCTTCTGACACAAAAGATATTCTAGGCTCATGCCATATTTTCCCTTGCAGAGTGATTGAATTAGCCAGTTCTCTAGCTTATTTTTTAAGATCATCTTTATTGAGGCATAATTTACATACAATAGGATTCAACATTTTAAATTATACAGTCCATTGTGTATATCGTTTTGTAACCTCCGCCATATCCAAGTCATTTTTATCACCTCAAAAATTTCCTTCAACTTCTTTGCTCTTAATCTTTTCTCCTCCTCGGCATCTGGTGACAACTGATCTTTCTGTCACTACAGTTTTGCCATCAATAAAATTTTAGGTGAATGGCATCCTACAGTACCCACGCTTTTATGTCTGGCTTCTGTCACTCCGTGAAATGCTTTTGAGATTTATCCGTGTTGGTGCATGCATCAGCAGTCTGTTCCTTTTTCTTGCCGAGTTGTATCCCGTTGTATGGATATATTACAATTGTCTCAAAGTTGTTATGAATAAAAATGCTACGAAATTCACATACAAGTATTTATGTGGATATAGCTTTTTATTTCAACTGGGAAAATACATATGATGTTTGCTTCATTCTCTGAGAAACTACCTAACTATCCATTTTGCATTCCACCAGTGATGTATGCGAGTTCCAGGTGCTCAGTATCTTAATCAACGATGGGTATTGTTAATCTTTTTAACTTTAGCTATTCTAGTGCATCAGAAAAGGTATTTTACTGTGGCTTTCATTTGCATTTTCCTAATGATTAATGATGTTGAGCATCTTTTGGTATATTTATTTCCCATTGTGTATCTTCTTTGGGGAAGTGTCTGTCCAAATGTTTTGCCCATTTTTTAATTGAGTTGTTTCTATTATTGTCATTGAGATAGAAGTAGTCTTTATATATTCTGGGTGCAAATCCTTTATCAGACATATGCTTTGAAAATATTATCTCCCAGTCTGTGGCTTACTTGTTCGTTTTTAACCTTTTAAAAGGCAAAGTTTTAATTTTGATAAAATTCAATTTATTCATTTAATTGTAAAGTTCACTATTTTGTGTCCCAAGATATTTCTGTCTCACCTTGTTCACAAGTTTCTCCTACTTGTGTTATAGTTCTAGCTGGTATGTTTAGGGTTTTGATCCATTTCAGGTTAATATTTGTATCATGTCCATTTTTCCCCATTTGGATATCCAATTGTTCCAACACCATTTGTTTAAAAAATTATTTTTTCTATTAAATTATATTAGTAACTTTGTCAAAAGTCAATTAACCATATATGTATCTATCTTTATCTAGACCCTCTATTTTTGTTTATACATTATTATTCTGAAACTAATACTGCACTGGCTAGGTTATAGGACTATTTAGGTTATCTATTGCTTTAGAGTAACCTATGGTAGCTAGTATATTTCAAGAAATTGGTTCATTTCCTCTAAGTTGCCACATGTATTGGCATAAGTTTTTTCAAATATTTCTTTATTATCCTTTTCATTACATTCTAAAGGATCTGTGGTGATATCCTCTCTTTCATTTCTGATATTGGTTATTTGCATCTTCTGTCTTTGTTCTTCATCAATCTGGATATAAGCTTATCAATTTTATTGATTTTTCAAAAACTAGTTTTTTATAGTTTCTACTTCACTTATTTCACTCTTTATTTTTACCATCCTTCTGCTTGTTTTTACATTTAATTTGTGCTTCTTTTAATAGTTTCTGAAAGTGAAATCTTAAATTATTGAATTAATATTTTTATTTTTTTAAAAGATCATTTCATTTTGTAAATTTCTTTCTAAACACTTATTTAGCTCTATCTCACAAATTTTGATATGTTGGGTTTTTATATTATTCAGTTATAAATTCTCTGTGACTAATTTTGATTCGTGGGTTATTTATAAATGTGTTGTTTCATTTCCAAATATTTGGAAACTTTTTATATATCTTTCTTCTAGCAATTTTTATTTAATCCTACTATAGTCAAAGAACATACTCTGTCTAATTTATCCTTTTAAACTGATTGAGATTTGGTTTATGAATCAGCATATGGTCTATCTTAATGAGTGCTCCATGTGTACTGAAGAAGAATGTGTTCTTTCATTGGGTGGAGTACTCCATAAACACAAGTTAGGTCAAATTATTTCATAGTTTTGTTCAAATCTCCTCTTGCCTTACTAAATTCTTTCTTTTTTTTTCTACCAAATTATTAGAAAGGAATGTTGAATTTTCCCATTATAAATGGAATTTGTCTATTTCTCTTTTCAGTAATATGTTTTAGTTGATTAAATGTGACATTCTTTTGTTGGGTGTACATAATGTAGGACTGTTATTTCTTCTTGATGTATTGACCTGTTTATATTTTATAATGTTCCGGTTTATCATTGGTAATGTTTATTGTTCTGAACTCTATTTTGCTTGTACTAAAATAGCTATTCTGAGTTGTTGGTTGCTGTTGTTTTAATTAGTCACGCACAGTAAGTCTTTTTCCATCTTTTTACTTTTAAACTCTGTTTTTACATATAAAGTAGAATTCTTTTAGAAAGCATACCATTGTCTTGTGTTTTTACTTAAATTCAAAATGGCCGTCTCTGGCTTTTAATAGGGGATCATGGACCATTTTCACTTACTATAACTATCAATACAGTTAGGTTTTTATTTACCACCTTTGTTTTCACTCTTTATTTATCCCAGAAGTTCTTTGTTTCTTTTTTTCTTCTTTTTCTGTCTTTTTTTATATTGAATGTTTTTATGATATTATTTTATTTCTTTTGTTGACTGTTTTAGCTATACCTCTTTGTTGTGCTATTTTAACAGTTTCCTTAAGCTTTACAGTATACAATTTCAACATATCACAGTTAATCTTCCAATAATATTATATCATTTTATATATATTGTAAAAATGATATAGCAGTATACCTCCATTTCCCCTTTCTTCTCTTTTATGTTATTGTTGGTATATACTTCAATTCTACATATGCTAAAAACCCAGCAAAACATTATTATTTTTGCTTTATATAGTCAATTATCTTTTAACAAGATTAAAAATGAAAAGTAAAATATCTTAAACATACAACATAGTTACTATTTCTGCTGCTCTTTACATCTTTCTTAAGTCCAAATGTCCATCTGCTATCATTTTCTTTCCACATGAAAAAAACTTCCTTCATATTTCTTATTAGAGTAAGTTGGTTTACTATGAATTTTCTCAGATTTGTTTGGACTAAAATGTCTTTAGTTTGTTTTGATTTTTGAAAGATACTTTTAATGGGTATGGAATTCTAAGTTGAAATATTTTACTTTAGTACTTTGCAAATGTTATTCCATTGTTTCCCTGTCTGTATATTTTCTGACAAGTTCTGTCATTATATATAATTAAGCATTGGGTTTATCAGACTTTGTGATAGGATATGTGGTAAAATGGTAGAGAGAAATAGCTCAGATAGATGAAGAATCCATATGTGAATTAACTCTGTTAATAACTATAGGAGTGATCAGTAATTGGTTTATGAGGCTGGGGGCAGTGGAATGGTTAAGACATACAATGATTTCTGTCATGTGCAGACTTAAGTCTTAAAAATCCTCTTTTTAAGAACAGGTCTACTAATCTAGTAACAGATAAAAATTAACTATACATAGTATCAAGACAAACAGCCCTTACTGATGCTTCTAACAGATATTGGAGAATTACCCAAAGGCTGAACATGTGCTGTAGAAAACAAAAACAAAAAACTAATGACATCAATTTATGAGGATTATTTCTGTACCATGATCTTTATGCATTCTATGTGTCAGATTAATATTTTTAAAAATTCTATTGTTTGCAATAAACACTTTTCATGACTGCTTATCCTTTCACTACTTATATTCTAATATCTTATATTTAATACCAATATTAAAACAGTATAGAAATGGATTTTTTCCACTTTGGAACAAAATTACGGTGAATATAATTATATTCCTTTTGTGATTTAAGATTTTACTGTTTTTCAATGTTTACAATGCCAGTAGCCATTCTAACTGAAGTGGTTCAAATTATAAATAGAAGCCCAGGGTCTAGTTATATTACTTAGAACCACACTAGTTTCTCTAACAGAAAACCTCTAAAATCCTTACACAATGTAGTTATATTTCTCATTCACATTAATCTTCTGGACTAACAACTTTCCACATAGTTATTCAGGCATCCAAGCTCTTGTAATTTGTGTACTCTCCCTCCTCCATGATCTTAAGACATTCTGATTCAACCAGTATATGGAGATGAGACTGGAGGACAGTACCTCCACTTCCATTCATGTTTCGCCATCAAGAACCAGAAACTAGTCCCCATCTATGCCAGGTATCCTGGAAAATCTGGATCCTGGGTGGCAGCAGCCACTTAGTACCTAGCTCCATCCTATGGAGTGGAAACACAAATTTTTGTTGATTGCCTAAATAGCTCTGTTCTCTACTTAAAATATGTTCCAAGATATCTGTAGGGTGATTTAAATAGATGCTTATTTGGCAAAAGAGATATTCTGTGTATACCTGCTTATGGACCTTGAATTAGGATTAGTTA
>NW_006299705.1:7417494-7441292 GCF_000327345.1 Myotis davidii | reverse complement strand
TTTTAAAAATATACTAGTAATTAGCTCTCACAGAAACTCTTTGCACTGATAAGTTCAAAGAGATTTATAAACTTGGTCACCTTTTAATGGCTGAATGGCATTACAGTTTTAATAAGTCTTAGTTTGATCTGGTGCCATCACTGTGTAAGTGCGTGCCTATGACTCCATTTTATAGCACTTATCACTCTTATATATATATATATATATATATATTGCTTACATGGTAGTGCTATGAGTTTAATTTCTTATATAAAACATACTAAATTAAGTGTCTTGGGTGACCTCAAACTGTCAATCGAAATTTCTTGGTCATAGTCATATAAGCCAACAGAAGGTATTTGTTAATGATTGACCTCCAGTAGCTTAATGGAGAACTATGGCCCGTAGGCTGAGCAGATGGCTGAGGGGACTTGGGCTACATGGATCATGAACACAATTGTCAGCATGCTGACAGAAACCATGCAAAAAGCATCTTGATTTCTTCTAATCACAAACAAACAAACAAACAAACAAAAAACCCAATGGGGTGGAGGCTGATCTACAAACTTAAGCTAAAACACATCAAATTATAACATGAGAAAGACTAAGAGTCCTTGAGTTTTAAACACCAGGATTGTAACAACTTAAGAGCAAAGTTAATTCTCTGAAATGTCAAATCTTTATATTTCAGGTCAGATTCTGAATATAAACAGATACAGGCTTACCTAACTATGTCATCAGGATAATCAACATTCCCTAATATGTCCGCAAACACAGTTCTCATCTCACATTAGGGCCTACTTTTTGTTTAAAATTATATTGGTTAAAAGGAAACAAACGTCAAAAATAGCCCATCCTACTTTGCTTCCTTCAATATTCCCTTAGAAACCTCATCTTATCTGAGTTTGTTTCCACAATTATTGTTTCCAATTCTCTGTTCTTATCCATGAAAACATCCAGAGGTGTTTCTCTGAGAGTTTTCTCCAGCTACAGCTGATATAATTTATTATGATTTCCCTTACATTGTATATGGTTTCATAGTTCACAGTTCACAAAGGCCTTGCACATATTATTTCATATCTTTACAATAATCTTGAAAATAGAGGACTTATTATTTCCATTTTACAGATGAGGAACTAAAACTTTAAGAAGCTGGGTTCATTTACCCAAACATACAGTAAGTGGCAGAACAATCACACATCCCAGTATTAACCAAGACAGTCTTGATTTATGTCTGTTGTCCTGGTATAAGTATTAATAGCACCCCCTTCCATCCTCAAAGTGTCCCAGTTTGACAATAAATTATTTACAATGTTGAAATATAGGACTACACCATAGCTCATCTGACTCATGGTTTAGTACTCTTTTCATAACATCAACTTATTTCCAATCACAACCAAACATAAACATCAGAGGGGTGGGGTTACTAGAAATTTATAGAGCAGAATCTTCAGAAGAGCAGAATGGAGGCATGATTTTCCCTTTCTAAGAATTGGGCTAAAGTAAGCAAATTGGAATACAGAAAGGAAGGCTGCCCTTTCTTTAACCTCAAGGTAAGCTCCAACATTCATCCTAGGTTTGGAAATCATGTCAACTCAATTTACAACTAAATTGAAAGAAAGTCCAGAGATTTTCCCCAGACTCATGAATCCATTGCAATTATTCAACCCAGGCCTTCTGCACAGCTACGCAACTGCTAATCTCACACCACTTCTATCATCTATGGAGAAGGTCCATTAGTGACACAATTTCCTTATTGTTCCCCCTAACATTGTATAAGGCCAGAGCATGGCATGTTTTTCTTTCCCCAAACAGTTAGTCAGAGTAGACAATTTAATGGAAATTAATAACCAAGGCACTTGCTGCCAAATGTGGGAAATAATGTAACTAATAATCTCAGAGTAAATATCAGAACCAGACTGAAGTGATCTGGAAGCCGAGCCCCATCAGGGATGAGGCAAACAGAGGGAATGTGCTCTGTCTTACAACACGTTTTCCTCCCATTTCTTGATGCTCGTCACTGCTTAAATGTCCCAGTGTTCAACTTATCTCTCCATCTGCACACCTTCAGAGGAAGTGGCTCCCCATGAAGCAGGGAAGGAGCCCATCTTATACAAATGGCAGTAAAAAGCTACTTCACATAGCCAGAATAGACTTCTGTCTGAAGGGAATGGCAGCACTGGAGCTTTTTATGAAAAGTAGCTTTGTTCCAATAGTTTTTCAAGAACAAAAATGCATCTTCACACTTTTGTCATTATATTTATGAACTGTAAATCCTCATTTTATGGAAACGCTCCAGGATTTCAAACTCCTAAATCAACCTGGTAAATCTCCAACCTCAGGAGTTCAATTCAAGGAGAACCCCTTCAAAGACACTGACATTTTATAGGGAACTTCAGGAAAAACAAACAATGAAAGTTTTCACTGTACATTTTTTTTTGTAACTCTACAGGCTTGTCACGGGAGGCAGCTAACATGTAAAAGGAATAAAGACTGCTGCTGAGATTGCGTTTTCTAAACCCCGGGTCAATGCGGCTTAAACAATAACAGTAAGATGGTCTCTTGGGAGGTTTGGTCTGGGTCCCATAACAAACCACTATTGTTTCCTTAGAGGAATATTTTACTTCTACATCAGGGTATCATGATGTTGGATATACAAGTAAACTTTTGAAAGGGAGAAAAATGACTCTTTAGAAACTCCATTTGCAATTGCAAAGCACTTTATAAATATTGTAGACTTGAAGTTTCACCTTCAATCTTACAGTATTTCCCATTATTTGCTGGACACAGTCCTGTTACAGTGGTTGTATCTCCATGAGCTATATGCCAACTTCTACGAATGACGCCATTTCAATACACCCAGCTTCACTAATGTTTAGCCAGCTGGTAGTCCCCGTCAGCCAATCCAAATAGCTCATTGTTAGATGAAATCGTTTCACAGGCAACCAGAGTCTTAGGCATGTGAGTTTTATTAAGGCTTATTCCACAGACTAGGACAAAACCACATAGAGCAGTTTGCCCTGAGTTGCTGAGTGAGACTCATCGCAAACAATTTCCACCCATGCACTGAACAATGTCCAAGAATTCATAGTCTGTGTGGAATTTTGAGTTGTGGAGGTATGTAGAAGTGCACGGGGTCCTGAGAACCAATAGAAACCATGTCCTTTTCTAGTAATGGGAAGGCCTTAGCTCATGACGTGCTTCCCAGAGGTGGAGCCAGTGCTTCTTAGTCTCTTAAATAGAAAGGCTAAATAGAAACCATATAATGAAATATGTTTTCTTTCTCTTCAATGTATAGTGATGGTTTTGCCAAGGGTAACAGTGTACTTCTGAAAGGCTACACAGAGCTTATTTAATGACACTATCAGCGGGGTGCCCCACACTCATTCCTAAAAGTGCCATTTTCTGTGCTCTTGGATGAAAAACTTCCCTTTCAGATGCTACCGCGGAAGCACCATTTCCTGCAGCTTCTCCAGGAGGCTGTCCCAACTGCTCTGGAAAATGTCTTTTTCAGCAACTAGAGACTCCATACTGGAAAAAGAATTCCAAGGCTGTCTTTAGGTCTACTTTAATGTGCTCAGCGATGTCACCAACACAGAAAAAAGAGTCAAACACTTTCACCAATTCCACTGGAAAGGGAGGGGAGAATGTCACAGGAACACTGAGCTCAGATTAGACCAATGCAAACTCAGTAAGTGCACAGACCGCATTGAAATGAGATATTAGTGTCGGCTAGTAGGGAAGAGTCACAGCAAGAATGCTCAAAACAACAAAATTGGTTTTGAAGAGGCCCAGCCAGCATTGCTCAGTGGATGAGTGTCAACCTATGAACCAGGAGGTCACAATTCGATTTTCAGTCTGGGCACATGCCCGGATTGTGGGCTTGATCTCCAGTGTGGGCTTGATCCTCAGTAGGGGGCATGCAGGAGGCTGATCAATGATTCTCTCTCATCATGGATGTTTCTCTCTCTCTCTCTCTCTCTCTCTCTCTCTCTCTCCTTTACTCTCTGAAATCAATAAAAATATATTTAAAAAATATTGGTTTTGAAGAATTAGTGAGGTGTTGGCTACAGAGAGAAACTCAAGCCAAGATTCAACCACGAGAGACTTTCCTTAAGAGCTACTGACCTGGGAGGTGGCAGGGCACACTCAGCAGGGTTAACCACTCCCCATGCACAACCAGAGAGATGTCTCAGATCTGAAACCTTGTATCATTGCAGACATATACCCTATATCCTGATGTTCTCTGATTTTTATTATGTGTTCATGAATCTTGTCTCTCTACCCAAATTATAATCCATTTAAGGTTAAAAACTATATAAAATCTGCCATTTGGATCCCACACGAAACTTTTCAGAGTACTAAGAATAGAATCTATACTCAATAAATATTTATTAAAAAATTAAATATACTGATGTTGAAACAAAGAGGAATGGGAAATCCATGTACCCAGTACACTGTGAGTTCTATGAGGGCAGGCACTGTGAGAATCTTTCTGCTCACCCTTGCATCCAATACCTGACAGATGTATGCATTTTTTGTTGATTATGTAAGATTTGTTGAGTTAATTTATAAACATTTTACAATTTTTATATAATTTTACCTATGTTTTAATGTACTAATAGATAGAACCCATTTTCCCATTTAGTAACTATTCTTTTATAACTGATTTTGTAATAGCTACATTTAGTGCATGAATGGACCATGATTTATTTAACCAATATGCTAAGCATGTAAGTGCTTTCTTTCCATTATTTTCATTTCCTCATCTTGTTTTCTCTTTTTCTCCTGATGTCCAGATTCTTAAAATGTTCACATAGAAGAATCTTTACTCTTTTGCCTAGAAAGAGAGCCAAATAGCTTCTGAGGATAGTTGTGAGGTGTTTTGTTTGTTTGTTTAAGAAAAATCGTAAAGTTTTAATCAGATTTTTTGATGTATAATACTTATTTTAAACCTTTTCATTTTAACATAATTTTAGAGTTCCATGCAGTTCTAATATTACAGAGAGATCCTGTGTTCCCTTTGCCTGGTTCACTCCTGTGATAACATCTTGCAAAACTACAGTACAAAGTCATAAACAGGATATTGACATTGATACAGTGAAGACACTGACATTTTCATCCCCACAAGGATGTCTCCTGTTATGCTTCCATCACTACATCCTCTTCTCTCATGCCCCATTCCCTCCTTAAACCCTGGCAACCACCAATTTGTTCCCCATTTCTGTTTTGTCCTCTCATGACTGTTGTATAAATGGAATCATACAGTATGTAAACTTTTGTGATAGGCTTTTCCACTCAGCTTAATTGTCTGGATATTCGCCCAGGTTATTGCTTGTACCCAGTTTGTTCTCGGTGCTCTTCCTGAGCAGCAGTCCATGATGTGGATCCACCACAGTATGTCTAACTGTTCACCCACTGAAGGACATCTGAGTTGTTCCCAGTTTGGGACTGTAATGAATAAAGCTGCTGTAAACATTTGTGTACAGATTTTGTGTGAAAATAAGTCTTTAGTTCTCTGGGATGAGAAGACAAGGGGGCAAAGAGCAATTGCTGGATTGCATGTTTAAGGAACTGCCAACCGTTTTCCAGAATGTTTGTATCATTTTACATTCCCATGAACAATGTATGAATGACTCAGTTTTTCCAAATTTCTGTTTAACATGAAGTGTTGGCATTATTTTTCATTTTAGCCATTCAGATAGGTGTTTAGTGATATCTCACTGTGGTTTGCTTGTTTTTAAATGAGTAAACTTTCTTTTTTAGAATAGTTTTAGGTTCACAACAAAAATGAGTGGAGAGTACAGAGTTCCCATATTCCCCTTGTCTCCACACACCCTGCTACAGACATTCTGCACCACAGTGGATATTTGTTACAATAATAAACCCACATTGACACCTCATTATTAACAAAGTCCATAGATTACATTCATAGACATCTTGGTGATGAACATCATGAATGGCCTCGACAAATGTATAATCATACAGAATAGTTTCACTGACCAGAGTTCCTCTGTGCTCTGCCTATTCATCCCTTCCTTTCCCTAACCCCTGGTGACACTAACCTCTTTTTTATCTCCATATTTTGTCTTCTCCATAATGTCGTATAGTTGAAGTCTCACCATACGTAGCCTTTTCAGGTTTGGCTTCATGCACTTAGAAACATGCATTTTACATTTCCTCCATGTAATTGCATGGCTTGTAGCTTACTTCTTTTTAGTGCTGAATAATATTGCATTATTTAGATGTACTACAGTTTATTTATCCATTCACCTATAGGATATCTTGATTGCTTCCAAGTTTTAGCAATTATGAATAAAGTTGCCTTAATATTATTGAATAGGTTTTTGTGTATACATAAATTTTCAATTCATTTCAGTAAATACCAAGAGTGAGATTGCTGGATCATAAGGTAAGAACCTGTCTTCAAAGTGGCTGTACCGTTTAATATTCCCTTCATGCAACAAATGAGACTTCCTGTTGCTCCACATCCTCACCGGCATCTGCTGTCAGTGTTCTGGATTTTGGCCACTCTAATAGACATGCAGTGGTATCTCACTGTTGTTTTAATTTTAATTTCCTTGATTACGCATGATGTATAGCATCTTTTCATATGCTTATCTGCCATCTGTATCTTCTTTGGTGAGGTGTCTGTCGTGTTTTTTTGCCCATTTTATAACTAAGTTGCTTATTTTGTTATTGTTGAATTTTAAGAGTTCTTTGTATATTTTGGATGAAAACCTTTATCAGATGTGTCCTTTGCAAATATTTCTCTCTCAATCTGTGTCTCGTTTTCTCATTCCATTGACATTGTTTTTCACGGAGCAGAATTTTTTAATTTATTGGTACCTGGTGTGGAGGAAAGACTATTCCATGACGTAACCACTGCCTGAGCACTGCTGGACCTGCCAGCTAGATCGGGGAAGAGCAGATTGCTTCCCTTGTATTCCCCCAGAGACTATTGGATCAGCCCCTCCCCTGGCCCCCAGGCTCGGTTAGCACTGGTTCCCCCATCCCAGGCAACCATGGTAGGTGGTTTCCCATTCCCTGGGGCAGGTCACACCACAGTACCCCTAATCCAGTGGTTCTCAACGTGTGGGTTGCGACCCCTTGGGGGTCGAACGACCCTTTCACAGGGGTCACCTAAGACCATCGGAAAACACATATATAATTATATATTGTTTTTGTGATTAATCACTATGCTTTAATTATGTTCAATTTGTAACAATGAAATTGGGGGTCACCACAACATGAGGAACTGTATTAAAGGGTCGCGGCATTAGGAAGGTTGAGAACCACTGCTCTAGGAGGTAACAGGCTCTAAAAACCCCAGCAGGTTAGGTTCTGGTAACAGTTTCTCCTGAGGATGGGCTTTATTAAGAACAGAATGCTCTCCAGCGGTCGGCGAACTGCGGCTCGCGAGCCACATGCGGCTCTTTGGCCCCTTGCGTGTGGCTCTTCCTAAGACTTAGGAGTATCCTAATTAAGCTAATAACAATGTACCTACCTATATAGTTTAAGTTTAAAAAATTTGGCTCTCAAAAGAAATTTCAATCGTTGTACTGTTGATATTTGGCTCTGTTGACCAATGAGTTTGCCGACCACTAGCCCTAGCTGGTTTGACTCAGCGGAAGCGGGCTCAATCCCCAGTAGCGGGTGTGCAGGAGGCAGCTAATCAATGATTCTCTCTCATCACTGATGTTTCTCTCTCTCTCTCTCCCTTTGTCTCTGAAATTATATATATATATATATATTTAAAATATATACATTTTAAAGAACAGAATGCTCTAGCTACTTCAAAATGGTTACTTTTCCCCTTCTACTACCAGAAGGATGAGGGAATTTTCCTCTGGCATTCACTGTGAAAATCTGATAGAGCTTTTGGAAGTAAAATTCACAAAAGTGTCAGGGCCTCCCTCTAACTGAGTTGCTCTGCAGTGTTTAACGCTCAGATTTGTCCATACTTGAGCCTCCAGCAACCGTCTTTGGTTGTGGTTTTAGTTTGCATTTCCCCAATGGTTAATAATGTTGAACATCTTTTCATGTGCTAAGGAGAGTTTAAACCATATTAACTTTTAGTGATAGTTAACTTTTCTAAAAACAACAACAAAAAACTTAATTCTAAAACATTTTTCACCTAAAGAAACTAGGCCACTCAGAGATCTAGAGTCATGTGTCTGCTAGAAAAACGACCAGCATCGTTTACTTGCCATTCAGTTTCCTGAAGGTGGGAATGGTATCTTGTCCACTAAGCACAATGAAGCTTACTGAGTTGCATTGATCTATTCAATAGATGACTCAAAGCTTGACATCAGAACTTTAGGTAGGAAAGTACATCACCTTCTTCAAACAAATAATAGAAAAATATCAAAGGCAGGCCATTAAAAGGTGGTGTTCAGGGCACATGACTTCCAATTCCTAAAATCTTCAATAAAGAATAGAACTGTGAATCCCACTATGGCACAGTTTACTGTTACACATATTAGGGCACTGCAAGTGAAACAAGAGCTCCACCTACTACAGATTTTAAAAGCTGAAAATCATTGTACAGGAAAATGTTTATCCTATCACAGCCTCAGCATTACACACAGGTTTCACTGTACTAGTATATAAAGCTAGTATGGCAAATGCCATATCTCATTTTCATTTTCCTGATTCTAATGGCATATTGCCTATTTAACCCAGACTTCCCAAATTCACTCCTTAGTAATGAGTGTTCAAGCATGTGATGTTGTTCTCTGATACCTGGAAATTATTTTAATATTTTTGTTGCTATTATTTTGAAATTCATTTTGGATTTTTCATAAATATATACTTATTGATTGAATTTAACAACTTAAAACAGATCCAATCACTATATTGGATCTCAGGAATTGCAGCCTGCTTTGCCGGACACACAAAAGCCAGGCTAACACAAAACACATGGAATGCAGGGTCAAACCAGAAGAAGCAGGAGGGACAAGAGATGCAAGCAGTTGCAAATGTCCCCTCCAACCCTAAGGAGATTTTTGAGGTCTCTGGTGGAGCAATCTGTTGTGTATCCACATTAGTCATTCCTTCCCCACTGCACACATATTACATAATACAGTGGGTGCATCTGGTTCCCCGGCCCGTTTATTTTTCATTGGTGACTAACTAACATGTATGGCCTTTCTCCTTCTCACTGAAGTTCTGTCTATATTTATTTTGCTTTGTTTTTGAAGATTTTTGAGGATAACATAAGCTTATAACTATGGGCAGCAGATTTGAGGAAGAAGCAAATACGTAAGAATAATTTAAAATACGGCAATAATTTTAAGCAAGTACACTTGTAGAATTATAATACCTAGGAGTGTGTAAATAGAATAATGAATGTCAATTAAAGCTGAGTGGGGTGTCAGCATAACATCTATCCTCCTTTCTTTTTTCTTACAAATGGTTTATTTTCCTGCCCCCTTTGCAGATAAAGGAAGCAAATGAGATACAAGCAGGAAGTATTGAGAGGCATTTCTGATAAAGTATTTTTGCAGTGAAGTGAAAATTGCCACAAGATCTCATCAACCATCTTGGACTCAGAATGAGAAAGCAAAGAGACTCATAACCCAGAGATCTGGGCTAAGACATCCTAGAGGGGCTGAACCAGCCAGCAAATGACTACCTGAGCACCTTAGAACGGCAGAAAAATAAACTTTCCTGTGATAAAGCCACTTCTGTCTGAATATTCTGTTATTGGTAGCAGAACCTAATCTTTGCTGATACTGTTGGTCATGAAAAAGATTCCAAACCATTGACTGAATTTGAGGAGAAAGTTTAGCTGTTATTTAAGAAAAGCAACCAATAATAATTCCATACTTACTCTCAATGGAGAATACTATTTTTTGTCTAATAAGTAAAGATATAATAGAAATGCTATATGCTGACATGTACAAATTTAGAAAAAGAAATAAGGATAAGGTTAGAACTGCAGAAAAACAGGGGGAGATTCATAAGATGTCTCTGGCATGATAAACCAAGTTGGTAATTTGATCAACTAGAAGAGGCCAATCTGGTCAGAGGTTACATATGTACCTTCTGTGTTTGGAGCTTGAATTAAAATTGTTAATAGCGAAATCAACATAAACCAAAATGAAATTAAAATGTCCTATTATCCATAGTGTTTATGAAATAGTCTTCAATGACTATTGTGACTAACAAAAGGGTATTTTAAAGGTGACTCTTTAAACTTCCATGGTAACTAATAACTATTGGGAAATTATCTTTGCAATGGCTTTAGTTATGTTAGTTATATCTTCTATTGGTTATGTAGTCTGTTTGAAAAATCTAAGTCATTATATTGAACATTTACCAAAAAAGTCACAACTTTTATTCAAATATCTGGATGTCGTGGAAAGAGAGAAAGAATATAGTCTGAAGTAGCTTGGAGGGGCTGGTATGCAAAAAGTATCCAGCATTGGAACTATCATTTTCAAAGATATGTTTCATCTAAACTGGATTATTTTTCATTCCAAATGGAGAGCTAAGTATAAAGAAGAGACAATATGATTTAGCAGATAGCCTATTTTTTCTGGAGATTTTTGTAAGCAATTTCCTTTTGATTCCTTTTCATTTTGATTTTGATTTTTATTGGCATTTAGATGTTAATGAGAATTTGGTCTAATTCTCTCTAATTCTTACTTTGTCTTAATTAATACTTCTCTCTACATTAGCATCTTGTTAACCACTGGCTAGTATTGGCAGCCATTGGCCACAACAGATATATCTCTTTATTAAAGCCTAACATGTGAAACAATGCAGACCTTCTGTCCTCACTTTTTGAGAAGTTCTAAAGGCTAGAAATTCTGATTTTAAGGTTTAAGTATAAATGAATTTATCCTAAAAGAATGATTACTTAACATTTAGAGTGGGCATTATTTTTGGGTTTCCAAAAATTTGCTGTCTTTGGAGCATTTGCTTTTCCTTGGGGACAAAGGTAATTAAAAAATAGACACCCCATGTCATTTGGGAGATGCCATTTCTTAGTCAACCATTGCATAGATCGCATTGCTCTTCTCAAGCATCATCTTTGAATTATTCTACATAACACTGAAGTGTGAACAGACTAAGAATAAAACCGAGTCAAGTGTGTGCCAAGTTTGGGCAGTTTATAAACCCACTGGAGCTTGCTATTAACCTGTAGGTTGGCAAACTCACTAGTGGTCTGAGCTGCAAGTTGGGCTGTTTTCTATCTCACTGTAGCCTTTAAGATTCTGGGATCAGACCAGAGCTGTCAGCTTGGGTTAGTGAAACAGAATCCAGCTCCCTCTTCCATGCCTTCAGTTTCTTATGAGGAAATTAGCTATAACCTAAACTATTTATATTTACGTATGCATATCCAGAATTCCTAAACAGAAGGACATTTTCAGAGTGTATAGCAAGATTTTAAAATCACCCTTGGATCATGAGTAGGCCTACTCTTTATAGGTTACCATGTTTTCTCCTTTACTCTCTTACCATGTAAACTTACTTCTAGAAATATATTTAAAATTCCAGATAACAAATTCAACAACAAAGACAATTTGAAAGGATAGGAAAATATTTACTCTTTTTACTTTATGCTATTGTCACTCAGTCTAGTTTGCATCACTAAAGCTAAATGGCTCTTAACATTGTAGCATAGAAAGACATGCAAACATACAAACATGAAAAGCTGTGCTTACCAATCCTAGAGGAAACATTCAGAATAAATACAGAATTCTTGTGTTCATCCCTCCCAGAAGGAAAGGAATGAAAGCCTTAAAATCCCATAGGATAAGGGTTATAAGAGACACAGTTCCGAGATCGAGGATGAAGTTTGGGAAATCAGAAGAGGCTTCATAGAAGTAATGTCTTTAAGATAGACTTTAAGTGATAAATAGGAGTTCATTTAATAAGCAAGAGAGAAAGGGTATTTGAGACAGAAGAAATGGCATCTTCAGGATATAGTTCTGCTGCTTAGAATGTGACCTCTGCAGAAAGGGAATTATGAGAGATAAGAATAGGTGTAGGTTGGAGTCAGATCAAGAAGTATGTTTGGGCCTGGCTGGGAAGGTTGAAATTTATGTGTTAAACAATGTTTAGGCAACTGTTATATATTTCTAAATTATATATTTTTCTGATTACAGGAATCATTCATAACTTATAAAAATCTCAAAAGTTTCAAAATAGTTGAGGAAAGGTGAAAATCCACTTTATCATAGCCTCCATTGTTTACACTTTTATATTCATGCAGACTTTTCAATGCTGATTTATTTTAAAAAGAGACCACCTACCATATGTTGTTTTGCAGTGTGTTTCCTCTATCAATAACAAATGGAGATCTTTCCATGTAAGTACATACAAGTCTAACAAATTTGAAATTATGCCCATATAAAATTCTATCCAAAATTCTATCCAAAAATTGTTTAGAAGGGAAATGGCATGCTCGCATTGACTTTGGAAGGGTAAAACTGTCCACAGTGTGAAAGTCAAGGGTGCGGATTGTTCAGAGATCTGGCTTTATTGAACTCTCTCAATTCTTTGTCCCTGATAACTGATATTATTTCTAGAGAGAGACAAATGCCAGCACAGGACTCCTGTTGGGAAAATCCTATCTGGAGGCTATCTAGATTGGGATGCTGTTTTCCCGTGGGCATTGTCTCAAGAACTGAGGGGCAACTTGGTGAATCACAAAGAAAAATCTCTGGCTAGATTTATTATAAATCTTGAAGTATAAGTAAGGTAAGTACAGTAGGTCCTCGGGTTACATCAGAGATCCATTCCTACACCACGACATAACACGGTTTTTGTTGTAAGTCAGAACCCACCTACATAAGCACCTACATCACTCACACGAAGCACATACACAGCAGTAATGAAGTGAAGCAATAAAAAATAAAATAAAAAGAAAGATAACAATTCCTGACCTTTACCTGTGGTAAATAAATAATAAAAAACATAAAGCACATATGTACATACGTCAAAATGACAGAATGTTTTTTATATAAATAAATGGGAGATGGCGATGTAACCACGAAACAATGTACGTTGAGTCCTACATAACCCAAGGATTGTCTGTATGGAGAAAAACTCTAAATTTTCAATATGAGAGACAGTATTTAGATTAACGGTTTAGTACAGTGGTTCTCAACCTGTAGGTCGCGACCCCTTTGGGGGTCAATTGACCCTTTCACAGGGGTCGTCTAAAACCATCAGAAAACACATATATAATTACATATTGTTTTTGTGATTAATCACTATGCTTTAATTATGTTCAATTTGTAACAATGAAATTGGGGGTCACAAATAAGGAACTGTATTAAAGGATTGCAGCATTAGGAAGGTTGAGAACCACTGGTCTAGTATAATTTTTAGAGATTGAGTTTTAGACCTCATTTCTCTTCATCATGACTTAAACAGAAATGTCTTTGAGACTATTGTTAGCAACAACTGGACTGACAAAATTAAGGTATCATGAGGGTGGAAATAAAATGAGGGACTCTTTATTCCTGCAAGTATGTGCCTCTCAGTGCTCCATCTTATCACATCATGTACCATAGACTAGCATCAGCCCGAGAGGAACCAAATCCTACCAATAGCCATGTGTGTGAGCTAGAAAAAACATCTTTCCCAAACTGAGCCTTCAGATGACTGTAGCCAAGACTTTGACTCCAGCCCATGAGTTAAGCAAAGGACTGAGCTAAAGGACACTTGGATTTCTATCCTACTGAAATGGAGATAATAAAGGCAGCTGTTTGAAGCCATTAAATTTTGGGATAATTTATTACACAGCAATATATAACTCCAATACATACTTCTATTTCTTCTTCCTGCCTAATATCCTCATAGTATACCTTGTTTCCAGCTGTTGCTACAACAGCCAGCTTCTCATAGGGGCAAGCTGACAGTGCCTTATCTTAGCTGTACTCTGTTTTTCACTTTTTCTCAGAAGCTTCTGACACCACAGGTATAGACTCCTGTGGCAACTTGCTCAGGATTGCACACATATAACCTGGCAGTGCAGGGAGGTACCCCTTGTGGGCAACTCTTGACCAATGCAATAGAAACATCTTCCTTCTTCTGTTGCACAGACGAACAGTTCTGGTCGTCTACACAGATCCTCAGAAGACCCCAGTGCGATTGAGCACCAATTCCTCACAGTAATGATCAACTCAATTATGCATCCTTCATTGACTTTCCCTCCCCTTCTTAGAGGGAAGTTACTTCACAAAATAAACTATCTGCCCTCAAGCCCAATGTCTTAGGCTCTGATTTTGGTTGGGAAGTAGAAACCAAAGCTAAGGTATTTTGTCTGCTTTTAGCATGGTGTTGTGACAAGGTCAAGGAGTTGCTAAGATATTGATGGATCTGTTTCTTATATAGTAAAGAGGCAAATTTCTAGCACCTTCCAGTAAACACATACTCTCTTTGACTTAATATTACACAATGCCTCTTATTTCTTATTCATAGCATTTTTCATTTCACAAGCACAAAATCTGTTCGGCCCAACATTTTCCCTGATAGACATTGCTATAATAGCTTGTACTCTCAGTCACTACCCAAATACACTATACACTGGGATCAAAGTGCAGTGGCCCAGGTCTGGCTGGGTGGCTCAGTTGGTTGGAGCATCTTCCCAAACACAAAAGATTGTGGGTTTGATTCCCTGTCAGGGCACATACCTAGGTTGTGAGCTCTATCCCTGGTCAGGGTGCATATTGGAGGCAACCAATTGATCTTTCTCTCTCACATCTCTCTCTCTCTCTCTCTCTCTCTCTCTCTCTCATCAATACAAACATATCTTCGAGAGAGAATTTTAAAAAATGTCGTGGCCCAACTTGAAATGTTTGCAAAGAATCAGCTTATATAAACCCATGGAGGACCCATAGCAAATACATTTAAGTTAATTTCATAGTGTGGATTTGGCTCCTAGCTAACTCTTTTGTCCTTTCTACAGAAATATGAGTAAAAGAAGACCTCAGATTTACTGCTATAATCAGATCTCAGAGCAACCTGGACTCCAGGATGTACAGCTTCCCAAACTATTCTGGTTCCTATAGTTTGTATGTCTGACAGCTCTCTGCAGAAAGGTCAAGTCCTAGATCCTAACCCCGTCGTTCTTGCATCAGAATCAGGATTTTTTTCCCCCAAAGCTGCGTGTGTGTGTGTGTGTGTGTGTGTGTGTGTGAGCATTTTCCAACTGACCTTTCAAGAAATTCCACAGATATAATTTTTAAGAAGAAAAATGTAATGCCTCTATCAGCATTTCCTAATTTAGAAAGAAAATTCGTTTTCATTGAAAATCATTGGCAAAATTTCTTAGGACAATAAAGAGACTCCTAAGTAAAATTTGCTTATTCTTGGATTGCATATCTTTCTCCCTTCCTGACTGCATTCTGAGATAAAATTTCTAATTCTCTCTCTCAACTCTGCTTAGTTTTTTCTCCCAAACCAAGTTGATTGGCTTTCAACCCTACTTAATTTTTGTTCCAAAACTAATGAGGAATGAAAGCAGAAGGGAGAATTGGAGAGGTTTCCAAACTAGCTTAAAGAGGCTATTGACATTGCCTCTGAGCATCTCAAAGCAACTTGGGGCCTTCTAAAAAACTTAAGTATAAATAAGCAATTTTCACACAACAAACAATCTTGCTGTGGAAATTAAATGAGTCACACAATGGCTTGTGGTCATATATAAATGTATTCCTTTCTTATCTTTCTTTGTCTTTTGTCTAAAACACCAAACTCTTTTTTAAAGGGCCAGATATTAAATATGGCTTCTGAACAATATAGTCTCTGTCAAGACTGATCAATTCTGTCCTTGTAGAGTGAAAATAGCCAGAGACAGTATATCTACCAGTAGGTGTGGTTTTGTTCTAATAAAACTTTATTTATAAAAACAGGGCCAAGTATGCCAACTATATTTTTCTAGTCCATGGTCTGAATGAGAAACTTAAAGACTATGGAATGAGATTACATTTTTTTGTTTCTATGAAATCCTTTGTTGCAATGACTCAGCTGACATATTTTAGTTCATTACAATACTAGAGACCTGATGCATGAAATTCATGCAAGAGTAGGCTTTCCTTCCCCTGGCTGCCAGCACTGGCTTCCCTCTGGCACCCAGGACCCAGGTTTCCCTCGCAGCCCTGGCTTCTTCTGGAAAGTTGTCCGGAAGGACGTCCTATCTAATTAGCATATTACGCTTTTATTATTATTATCGATATCGAAAGAGAGGTCTTTGTGGTACATGTGGAAATAAGTAAATGACTTTGAAAAACTTCCAGAACAGGAAACACAACTAAAAATAATTAGGGCCTGTCTACACTGATGGATCATCCAAATTCAGCTTCCCAGTGTATCTGCTATATTTTGAAAGTTCAAGAAAAATGCTGCTCTGTGTAATGGATATCTGTCTCAAACATAGAAATAAATAATGCAATGGCTTATTAGCTTATTCAGATAATGGCTAAATAAAACTATTTCTAAAATAAGTATCTTCTTGACCAAAATAGATATGTCCCAGTCTCACAGTAATCAGTATGCTGCCACACATTCCATGATACATAGCACAACCCAGTACATCTGACATGATATTGACATGCTAAGGTAACATTCAATATTTCTTCCCTCTCAGCTTCATCAAAGGTTTTGTATAAGATCTTTACAAGGTATGTAAGCCTCTGAAATCATGAGAAGTACTATAAAAATTTTTCTCAGGAGAGCATCCATAACTATCAACAGCTTCTCACAGAACTCCATGATCCCAAAGTAAGAAAAATCACATCATTAATGAGTAAATGAAAAAAAAAAACAACGGTTCACTAAACCTACATTTTAGTTCAGCATATAGGATGATTAGAAGGATAATGAGGAGTAAAAAAATCCAAATTAAAAAAACATTCTCCATTGAAAACACAAATGCCACCATTACTTGATTCCTTTATGTTCATTATATTTTATTTCAGCTTCATTTTAATTGTTTTTTGTGTGTCATATAACGTGCTTAGAATGGGACTAACATACACACACACACACACGAATTCTGCTTCCATACCAGGATATAAGGAGCTCAAAGTAGAGTTGCCAGCTTTAGCAAATAAAAATATAGAACACCCAGTTAAATTTAAATTTTGCACAGGATATACTTATACTAAAAAATTAATCATTATTTATCTGAAATTCATATTTATCTGGGTTTCTTATATTTTATTTGGCAAGCTTAGCTAGAGGCAATATCACGCCCAACCATACAATGAAAAAGAGCTAAACTAGCTTCAAATTCATGATATTTTTTGAACCCATCAAAAAACTGAAGTTGTAGAATAATTGGCTCACAATTTGAGGAGAAACAGACATCTATTGGAAGAAAGGACAGGTAAGTGCTCACTCAGATTAAAAGAAATTGAACACCAGTAAGATTTCAGCTAGAATAATTGAGGGATTGGTAAAGGCTAAGGCAGGATTGGAAGGACAGTATGAGACCACTGGGAGCAACAGAAATTAGGAGAGTCCATACCCACAACTTTTTTTTCCTACAACACCAAGAAAAAAGTTTAAATAACAAGTAACAAGACTACTGTGGAAGAGGTACATCAGAGGAGCAAGAATGTGCAGAGACCCTCTCTGAGGCAAAGGAGAAAAAAAGACAAAATGCAGGGCCAAACAGATATTGCTCTCACAAAAGAACTCCCACCTAAGAGCCAGACATCCCAAAGAAATCTGAACCTGTGGAGCATTGAGGGTAACAAGAGCAATATTAAACCTCAGAGCCAGCCCAACTGCTCACTGAATTAACTCCAAACCCCACACCAAACACCTAATGAGAAGAAAGGTATATCTTTTTCCAGGCACAAAAATTATTTACCTCAGTCTTTCTAACCCAATACAAGACACTGGTTTTCAAAAAATATTATGAGGTCTATGCAAAGAAAAGAAAGATGACAAAAAGCAAAACAACGATCTGTACCAGACTTAGCTACGGGAACTTAGTTGGAACCCAGATGGTTCCCAGTTTTAAAATAATGATGATTAATATGTTTAAAGGTCTAAAGAAAAAAGTGGGCAACATGCAAGACCAGATAAGTAATTTCATCAGAGAGATAAAGAATCAAATGAAGTTGCTAAAAGTAAAAAGTACAGTGATGAAATTAAATGATAATTTTGACAGGCTCACCAGCATATTAACTCTATCAAAAAAAAAGCACCAGTTAACTTAAAGAGAAGTCAACAGAAATTACCCAAAGTGAAACACTAAGAGAAAAAAAAGAGTGAAAAATAAACCAAGATATTCAAGAGCAGTAGGACATTATCAAATGTTTATATCATGCATGTAATTGGAATCCTTAAAGGAGCAGAGAAAACAGGGCAGAAGAAATGTTTGAAAAAAAGTGGCCGAGTTTCTCCAAATTGATGGCAGATACCAAGTACAAGATGATCAGAGAAAACTAAGCAAGATAGACTAACACACACCTTCAAATGCCATATTCAAACTGCTTAAAACAAAAGACAAATGTAAAATTTTGAAAGCAACTAGAAGAAAAAGAAAGATTATATACAAAGAAAGAAAGGTAAGCATAACAACAGATTTCTCATCAGAAACCAATAAATCAGAAGACAATGAAAGACATCTTTAAAGGGATGAAGTGGGAGCTGGGGGTAGAGACTACCAACCCCAGAATTCTATTGCTTCTGAAAATAACTTTCAAAACTGAAGAAAATAAAGAGTTTCTCAAACAAATAAAAAATGATTGAATTCATTGCCTGCAGACCTACTCCACAAGAAATGTGAAAGGATGTCCCATTAGACAGAAGTAATAGGATATCAGACTGAAACTTGGGTATACAAAAAGAACAAAGAACACAAAAGACTGGGAAAAATCTGCAAGTTATGTATATGATCATTAACTTATATCCAGAATATATAAAGAACACTCAAAACACAATAGGAAGAAAACATACAACCCAATTTAAAAAATGAAGACGTTTCTTAACAGATGCTTCAGAACAGAGACACAAATAAGCATATGAAAAAGTGCTCAACATCAGTAGTCATTAGGAAAATGTTCATTCAAACCACAGTAAGATAGCAATACACAGAATGGCTAATAATAGGAATCATTGGGTTAAGTTCTCAGACTCTGCAAATGTTCTGTAAGTATGATTTAAAAATAAAAAAAGTTACAAAAAAAAGGCATGGGACCATTTTCCACTGTTGAAACTCTAGTAGAAAAGAAACATGGTTATGTGTAGGGAGGACATAAGAAGAAAGAGGACACCATTACAAGTGCTGAAGACAATCTTTGGCGAGGGAGGGCCCTTGTTAACTGGCACTTGAAGAAAACCAGAATATGTCAACCCAAAATAGCCCTCTTTGACCTAAAAATTATTTTGAGCTAAAGGCAATTAAGCAGCAGAAAATGTAGAAAAAAAGGGAAAAAAACACCTTCCTCTTTTTCTGCCCAAATGCAAGATACAAATTCTCCTTTAACTGGAGACAGACTTATCAGCCCAGAGATGGCACCAGAACAATCTGCCCACAAATCTAATTCTGCTAGTTTCCTGCCATATATTTACCTTCCCATAATTTTCCACCTTTGAAAGCCTAAAACTGCCTTTTTTTGTCCTGTCATTTTTCTGCAAATTTATTATTGTGTTATTTCTGTTGAAGATGCTATTTAAACTGAACTTCAAAGCTGCCATTTTTAGTTGTTTTCGGTTTAGCAACTTCTGATGCACGCAGCAGGAGTCAATAAATGTTTTCTCTTGTAAATCTGTCTTTTTGTTAAAGAGCCTCAGCTAAAAACTTAGATGAGTATAGGTAAAGGTTTGCCTCCCCTGCACCCTCAGGGATGCAAAGATATCCTAGTGATTCTAGCTGATAACACAAGTATATCCAGTGCAATTACAAACCTATAAGCTTTGGCAATCACATCTTACTTGCTATAAATGATTCAAGACTCACGTGATGAGTTTTCTTTAGTTGTTTTCTGTAACATTCTCATTAGAGTATGAGAAAAATGGAGAAGAAAGCAAGGAGTTTCTCAGGAAATAAACTATCTGGTAAATTTAAGTTATCATGTTCAGATCTGGCTTATGATAATGTCCAATAATGAAACACACTTATGTTACAAAGTGGGCTATTTTGGTGGTGATTGTGCCTGTCTTAATGACTACTTCTACTTGCAGTATGGACATTTCCCCTTTTCATTTAAGACAATTCTAAGACCCTACCAGGCAGATGTTGATTTGAGGCTTCATGTAGATCTGGCTTCACTGATTGGGCCTTGGTAAGCTCACCTCCTAAACATTATTATTCTTCAGTTGTAGAGTCTTTTTAAGAAAAATTAAAACTGTTAAGGAATACTCTAGGATTCAGACCTTAGTGCTCAAAAATCCTTGTCAGGTGTTCTCACATATAACCACACAACATCTGGTGAATTTCTCAGAAAACGTTGGCCTAAATAGCCTTTGAATGCAGTTCATGATTCTATCAATTACATTTAAAATAACCAAAAATATGACTTAAAATTTCCTTCACTCATCTCCACACTCGACCACTTCTTAGGAAGCCAAATACAACCTTCTTTTTGGCTGGTGAACCACACCTCAAAACCATGTTTCTGCAAATGTATCAAAAGGAGATCTATGTGAAGGAGTTCTAGCAAGTGCTCCAAAGAATACTTCTCCACCTGGGATAAATATGTAGAAAATCCCTCTTTGCTTTTTTGAATCAGTTGGGCTTTTTTGAAGGCAAAAAGTTGGCAGTATCTTACTCTTCTCTATAAGTTAGTTGCTCTAGCACTGCAAATAAAAATTATACCCCAAGAACTACACTTCTCCTTTCATCATCCATTTTTCTCTGCAGCAATGTACAGAGGAACAATCTGAATGATCAAGTATTCAAAGGTATTTCTCATCCTTCTTGGCCCATTGAATTGGCTTAAAATGAATGGGACAATGCTTCACCTGTATATCAATATGACTGCAACCACTTTCCAGCAGCTTTGCTGCTCCAGACAAGGAAAAGAGCCTCCATCCTTGGCAAGTCATTGTCTGACCACAGGTTCCTTTGTCCATTATCTGTGCTTTACCGTAAGCTTAGAAGAACATCAAGTCAGTTCTCTCCTTTGGCCCCATATCCCCTCTCAATTCCCCTTCCCAAGAGAAGCACATATTCAGAGAGAGGGACTGCCTTTGGGTGTGTCCTTTTGTGTGAAGTAGACACTTTCCCCGAGATAAAGCGGTAGGAGCAGCCAACCTCAAGGGCAGGGGCCATAGCTATCTCTCTCAACACATGGTGTTTGTTCATTTCCCAGACTCTCCCCTTGGATTAGAACCTCGAGATCATGCCTTAGTGTCATCCTATCTGACCCGGAATAAATGTTTGGTACATTTTAAAAATTACTTAAAAGTACTGTTTAATCTTTGCCACTAACAGCAAATAAATAAATAAATACATAAATAAATAAGTAAATACCCAACAAACGAGCAAAAAACAAAGACAAACTAATTAGGGTTTTCTACACTGGAGATTAAGAATAATGACCATTTGGTTCTTTGGGAACATTTCATTTAGATATATGAACTATATTACCTGTACACAAGAACCTGAAATCCAACAATGGAACAGAATCAAGAAAACTAAGCCTGAGGAAGTTCTAACTGATTCTTGGAAGCAAGACAATTTTTAATGAGCTACATACCCCATAACAGCTGATTTGGCCAATTCTCTTTTTCAGCCTGCACTTTGGGCATGATGAACTTAGCTTTTAGCCTTGACATAACAGCAGCATTAGCAGTACTTAAAAAGTAATTACTGAATTAAACTTGGGCATCCTTGGTCTTTGAAAACAAGAACTCATAAGCAAGGGTGAATCGTAATTTGGTTTTGTTGGAGACCAGGAAAAAATAGAACCTGAATCCTGAAGCTCTCCATCCATAAATGTACTCATTTATTGGCTCTCTCTGGAAACCTAGTATCCACCTACTGAAAATCTAGTGAACAAGTTAATATTTCTGTGATGTGTGCAATTCTTTAAACAAACTGCCTATCATCCATTGAGTACATTTTACTTGGCTTCTTTAACAGTCAGAGAAAGAATAATACCAAGAACTCCACAGCTGCTTCTGCATGAGGCAAGAGTTTTCCATCTATACTGTAGTCTTTGGCCCCCAAATCACTTCTTACACTTCACAGTGCATGTCTGCATAGCAAGAAGGAAAGGGAGTTGGAACTACATGGGGCCACATGAGAATGGAATTGCTTCTCTTGGCTCTAGGTGCTGGGCAATCTAAGAAACTACTCCCTGGGATGTGCCAACAGTTTTTATTGACTTCAAGATCTTAAGGCTAGAACAGCCAAAGTCAAGGTGGATGTTCTTAACATCTTGACATCTACGGCCCAGCCCAGGAGCTGCCAATAGGCCTTTGAGGGAATTGCTAAGGCACTCTCTCATTCCCTTCTCTCTAAGAGACACTGAGGGACTGTATACTGTAGTGGTTAATGGCTTTGAGGTCAGGCAGACTTCAATTTAAATATCAGCTCTGCCACAATCTAACCTATACAGAAGCTTTTCTGAGTCTCCGGTTCTTTATCTGTAAAATGGAAATGAGAATACTAAACCTTATAGGTTTCCTTGGGGAAGCAGGAGGGATTGAAAAGAGAGTAAAAGAACCAAAAAACAAAGCCAGCACACAGTAAGCTCTCAATGAATAGTAGCTATTATTATAGCTATTCTCCTCTTTCTCTCTTTGCATTCCTCCCAGTTCTTTCCCCTTTCTCCTTCCTCTCTACATGCCAGCCTGGCCACTGACTTAGGCTTACCAGAGACATCTAAGAAAACCCATCGCCCCTGCACAGGCAGCATCTCTGCCTGGAGTCTGCACTGACTCCCATTTAAGTCTGTCAGTTTCTCTACATCGGGATGGCTTTTCTCAATTTGTAATCATCAGTCAAGTGTGTTTTCTTGTTCAAAGGGCCTGCCTTTATACTGTTAATTGAAGTTTGCTTTCCACCTATCGCAGCGATTCTCAACCTGCGGGTCACGCACGGCCCCTTTGGCGGTTGAAAGACCCTTTCACAGGGGTCGCCTAAAACCATCCTGCATATCAGATATTTACATTACGATTCATAACAGTAGCAACATTACAGTTATGAAGTAGCAACGAAAATAATTTTATGGTTGGGTCACAACATGAGGAACTGTATTTAAAGGGCCAGAAGGTTGAGAACCACTGACCTATAGTATTCTCTTTAACAATTAGCTTACAATGATGTGCACTGTGCCACCTCCAAGTCATTCCAAGTAATAGGATGTTGAAAATTAGAAAGTTTTAATTTTTGTATTGATGCTGAGTTTTTTAAAATAATTCTTTATTGTTGAAAGTTTTTCCCCTTTTATTCCCCATTGATCCCCTCCAGCCTGCTCTCATTCCCCCATCCCTGCCCCAGGCCTTCAGTACCCTATTTTCTGTGTCCGTTGGTTAAGCCTATGTGCATTTGAGGTCTTTGGTTGATTACCTCCCACCCACCCACCCTCCCTAGCCTTCCCTCCAAGATTCCATACTCCGTTCCATGCTTCTATGGCTTTTTTTTAAAATAATTCTTTATTGTTGAAAGTTTTTTCCCTTTTATTCCCCATTGATCCCCTCCAGCCTGCTCTCATTCCCCCATCCCTGCCCCAGGCCTTCAGTACCCTATTTTCTGTGTCCGTTGGTTAAGCATATGTGCATTTGAGGTCTTTGGTTGATTACCTCCCACCCACCCACCCTCCCTAGCCTTCCCTCCAAGATTCCATACTCCGTTCCATGCTTCTATGGCTTTGGATCCACTCTGTTCTCAGTTTATG
>NW_006299705.1:7379387-7417208 GCF_000327345.1 Myotis davidii | reverse complement strand
CAAGGTACATCCCCCTGCCCGGAATCGAACCCGGGACCCTTCAGTCCACAGGCCAACGCTCTATCCACTGAGCCAAACCAGGGAGGGCTATATTTTGGATATTAACCCTTTGTCAGATGTATCTTTGCCAAATATGTTCTCCCATACAATAGGCTCTCTTTTCGTTTTGTTGATGGTTTCTTTGGCTGTGCAGAGCTTTTTATCAGGATGTAGTCTCATTTGTTTATTTTCTCCTTAGTTTCCTTTGCCTCAGGAGATATAGCCATAAACATGTTACTACGAGAGATGTCTGAGATTTTGCTGCCTAGGGATTCTTCTAGGATTTTTATGTTTTTCTGACTTACATTTAAGTCTTTTATACATTTTGAGTTTATTCTTGTGTATGGTGTGAGTTGGTGGTATAGTTTCATTTTTTTGCATGTATCTGTCTAATTTTTACAGCACCATTTATTGAAGAGACTGTGTTGACTCCATTGTATGCTCTTGCCTCCTTTGTCAAATATTAATTGATCATAATGGCTTGGGTCAATTTCTGAGTTCTTTGTTCTGTTCCATTGATCTATCTGCCAATTCTATGTGATTTTAAGTATTGTGATTCCTCAAACTTTGTTTTTCTTTCTCAAAATTGCTGATGATGAATTTTTATTTATTCTTTTACCTTTTATTTAGAAACACTTTAACACTTACAAAAACTGTTTCAAGATTTAGAATAATATAGAACAGACTTGCATATCCTTTAGCCAGATTCAATTATTGATAACATTTTGTACCATTTGCTTTATCATTTGTTCTCATTGTGGTCTAAATGTTTGTGTCCTCACAAAATTCCCATGTTGAAATCTAAACTCCTAGGGCTATGGTATTAAGGTTGGGCTCTTTGGGAGGAGATTAGGCCATAAGGGCATAACCCTTAAAAATATGATTTCTGTCTTTATAATAGAGGCCTGAGATTGCTAACCTTGTCCCTTTCACCATGTGAGGTTACAATGAGATGTTGGCTCTCACCAGACACCAAATCTGTCAGTGCCAAGATCATGGACTTCCAGCCTCCAGAACTGTGAGGGAAAAAAAATGTTTGTGTCTATAAGTCTCCTAGTTTATAGTATTTTTGTTTAGCAGCCTGCTCAGAATAAAGCTCTGGGGGCGAGTATGTGTTTGTATCTATATATGTGAGTGTATTTATATATATTTATATAATACCACATTATGTATAAAAATAGGTAAATATTTTTCCTATGCAATTCAAAAGGAAGGTGAATACACTATGAAATAAATAAAACAAAAATTCCTCAATTCTATTATTTTGTATCTCCGAAATAAGGTTAATGAGCATATTTGCATGGAATCTGTGAATTTACGGACATGCATTAAGAATGATGTCATTTCTTCAAAAGTTTAAGGTTTTTAGAGAACACTTTTCTGATATTAATTTTTTCAAAGGATCTTTCTATGAAATTTTAAGAAGTGGTGTTCACATCTCTTTAAATATACTTTATTTGTGTCCCAGTTTTTTTTTTTAATCAGAGGCACACTTATTAAATAACTGCTATGACAAAGAAATATTCAATTGCCAAAGATATCAAAGATGTTGAAATCAGTAGTATGATTTTTGTTATAGGTTCTAACAGCTGCCTTGTCGGGTCTTTCTTTGCAAGAAAGTCTTCTAATGAGAAATGCTAAGCATGTGCTCCCTCCTCTGACATCCAGCGCTTCCTCTCATGCTCTCCTCCTCCCACTCCTGAGGAATGCACAGAAGGTCTGCACAATCTGCACTGAGGGTTTGCAGTTGCAGCCTGAATACTCATCCACATTGCAACCCAGACTCATGCCCACCCTCCTCTCATGATTGCCCTGGAATTCATACTCTCTGAGTGAGCAACTCCTAACAAAGACCTGACCAACTGTTGTACATAGCGACTTGGACGAGAGCCAGTGAGACAGCACTAAGGGCTTATAAATGTGAGTGTAAACTTAAACAGGCCAGTGAAACACAGAACACTTTCTCAGTCCCACCCAGATTGCAAACATTGATTTAGAGGTTTCCACCAAAAGCAATATTTTGCCATGACCTAAGATACTTGGCTGTCATGGACTGCACACAAAAGATAAAGGGAGATGTCATCCCTGATGTGTGGTTGGGGGAATGTATTCTCTCCCTATAGCGTATGGGTAATAGTTAACACTAATTACATACTAATCTGTGTCAGCTACTATTCTAAGGGGGTTTTACATGGATTAAGTCCTCCATTGAGTAACTGGCCCATATTCACACAGCACTACATTTCAATGTCTCTAATACTTTCCAATGGAAGGTGATATGGACTGAATGGTTGTGTTCTCCCCCATGAATATGTTGACATTTTAACCCCCAATGTGATGGCACTTGGAGGTGAAGCCTTTGGTAGGTGATTGGGTTTGAATAAGGACATGACGGTAGAGTCCCCATGATGGGATTGGGACCCTTCTAAGGGGAAGAAGGAATCAGAGCTCTCTCTGCCATGTGAACATACAGTGAGAAAGCATGATCTCAGACTTCCAGCCTCCACAACTGTGAGAAATAAATGTTTGCTGTTTAAGCTACCAAGTCTGTGGTATTCTGTTACAGTGGCCCAAGTGACTGAGACAGAAAGTAAATATCAAGCACTTGTGCATTAGCCTTCTCAGTTACAGACACAGGAGTCTGAAGGGACTCATCAGAGCCTATAGAGACTCAAAGACAACAGGCTTTGAGAGAGAGTCTTGATAAAAATTAACAATATCTCCTTCTACGCATAACTCTTACTGTTTTTCTGAAGTCTATGGGTGTGATGAAAGGAAAGAATAAAAGATTACTGGGGCAGGTGAGTCCATTTGACGGAAGGAACAATGAGGCCAGAGGGACAAACTGATATGCCTGTGAGCATTTACTAACTTTTATTTCAATTTTTTCCTGAGTGGAGCTGATATCAAATGAAATCATAATCACTGAGTATTTTATTCTCTTTGCTTTTCCCTTTAAAAGCCATTGTATTCCCTTTAATTGCCATTGCATTCTTGTTTAGTGTTCATAAAAGAACTATAGGAATAAGAAACATGATTGAAGAAGCAGAATAAGAAAATAAAAGCCTCATAACAGAGATTTATATTATTCTTAAATTAACTTCTTAATTATTGGAGTCGGTGACTTTTATAATGCCTTGTCTCTTTTCTTTAAGATTTTTGAGGTTTGTAACTTGTGGCATTGAATGTTTTCTAACCATAAAAGTAGCAATTATTTTTTAATGCCTACAGTGTAAATAATAATCTAAACACTAGTTGGAGTCAAAATGGAGATTTCAAACTTACACTCTAGATATGCCCACTGGCATAATTCTTTTGGCTTTCATTGTTTTTCGCAAAAAAAAAAAAAAAGCCCCATAAAAACTTGAATCATTATTTTAATGTCAGAAATCCTTGCATAATAACCTACATTTCTATTCTCTTGCTTAAAAATCGACTACAACATTATCCTATTGTGACAATCAAGCTAAGCTGAGTAATGGCCATGCCCTAGTAAAAAACTTCTATTGTTCAGTTAGAAGGGCCTGCACTGCCATTGAGCTGGGTGTGGGAGGTGGGAAGAGAAGGGAAAAGAGAGGAACGGCAATCAGGCCTATGCACCCTAATTTGCCTGAGCAGTGGAGTTGGAGAGTGAATGAGCTCATAGAGAGAAGGAAATTAAATCAGCAAACAAAGATATATTAAACAAAATGTTAGGAAGCGTTCTCATGTATGGACAAGGAAAAGAAAAGGCAAGGAAGACAGATACTGGGCATTCAGAGAGAAGGTGAAGATTTTTTTCTTTCCTATGCAAATTGCAACCAAGTCAGATCTCTTGTCTATAAATGAGACTAAAAATAGAACGGAGAGAAGTAAATAAACTGATACTACGCTTAGAGCCCAGGAACAGTACCTGACACACAGTGTTTAATAAATATTGACAGTAACCGCCATCATCATTATCTCATAGGAAGAAAGACAAGGGAGATTGAACAAACTGAACTTTCCACCATGTAGCTTTACATCAACACATCTATGTGTTTAGAAATGTTGCCATTTTGTATTTAAACACTGACAAGTTCTTAGTTTAATACTGTAATCTACTATGGGTGTTTCACAACCCAAACAGTATATTTTAGCTACTTACTACACAGTATATGCAATTGAATTTGCAATCTTTCTTCAGCCCACTAATTCTCCCCACCCACTAGCCAAAAAAAAAAAAAAATCTAGTTATTTAGTGAGAAACTTCTGTTCATGTGACATACAGTATTCCTTGTCACTCTGCTGTACTGAATAAATGGTGGTTCCCTTCAGTACACAGTACCAATTATCTATGGAAACCATATTTACATGCCATGGTAAACATGGACTATTCTGAGGAACTGATTTAATAAATACTGTGGCCTGTGGGATTTCATATAAAATTACAACAACAGAAGGAAATCTCTACAGCTTTTATCTAAATTTCAAGGAGGAGAGGGATTTAAAAGTCCTTTCACAGTACACTTGATCAAGATTCAGAAAATGGAAAATCATTTTTAAATTAAATTTAACTAAAGTAAAACTACCTGTTATAATTTATTATTTTAAAAGCAGATTTAAGCTAAGAGAAATAATGAATTAGATATTCCATACATGCACCTAATCGCACATTTAATTTCATATTGGTGATCAAAATAATAAAATTATTTCTCCAATAGTAATTACACTTATTTTTAGGCAAAACTAATTTCAAATGCATCATTAATTCATGCACAATAAAATATAGCTGGACACCTATTTAAATGTAAATGGTTTTAAAGTTGTCTAACATCAATCTCTCTCTTTTTTAAATTCTCCCCTGAAGGGAATATGTTTTATATATATATAGAGAGAGAGAGAGAGAGAGAGAGAGAGAGAGAGAGAGAGAGACATCAATCTGCTGCTTCCTCCTGCACACACCCCCACCAGGATCGAACCTGAAACTTAATTATGTGCCCTGACCTGAAATTGAACCTGCAACTTTTGGGTATAGGGACAACGCTCAACCAGTTTAGCCACCTGGCCAGGGCAAGGCATTCACTTTAAAACAAGTTAAGACTTCAGCTTGGTCCCCTTAAGTGTTGCAGATTTTCAGACTTGGATATAGTCTTGAATAATTAAGCAAGCTCTCATAAAAATGGATAGCCTTGAAAAAAGAACTATGAGTTAAAATCACACAATTACATCATTCTTTGTTCTCCAAGGTATTATGGTAGGGAATTGTGAGAAATAATGGAAGGACGTAGGAGTTCAGGCACATATACTTGTGTGCATTGATAAACTCAAAAATTGTATTTGTGGGTAAAATAGCTACACTGCACATGCCCCTGGAGTTTATTCATAAAAATCTCCAGGAAACTTCAAAGAGGTCTCTTTTCATATAATTCCCCTAGTTGTTTAAAGTTGAGAAGGACCTGTTCTCATCTGAATACGAATTTGCTGTTGCTGTGAAAAGTTGTTGTATTTACTTCTACATATTACCATAAAGAGGGAGGAAAGAACCTATAATCTGCTGAGAGGAACTATTAGGGTATGATTGCTAAATGACCCCCTCAGCATTTTTCCATTTCCCAACATATCATTACATTGAGTAGCATTTTAGGATAATTGGGAAACAGATGCACAGTCTCTCAGAGTCTCCTTGCAGAATTAACAGCAAAACACTATCTGTGGTCAATCCATTCCACCCATCATCTTCCGACATAATTATGGATAGCTTGCCCCAAAGCCGCAAGGGCAGCTCCTGGACCACAGGCACGTTGGGGAAGTGTATTCATCTATGATCCCCGAATGACACTGACATAGGGAGAGCTTGTCATCCTGGTCATTAAGGTTCTCATTGGGAAGAGCTAGATTTCATGGGAATGAGGAGGTCAGAGTGGGCAGGTAACATCTGAATGTAAAGGAGAAATAAACTCTTCTACCTCCTGGTCTGTTTGTGCAGAGAAGTAGACCTTTATCCAAACTGAACGGCCTGGAGCTGTATAAAGTGTACACGTACCATGATCAGAAAAGAGAAAGGGATTTCCTTCACTAAGGAAGCATCACAGAAAAGCCTTTGCACATCTGTGACAACAAGTGCTTCCTTTGTGAGGGTGCCAGCAGTATGGCGTTTCCACCAATTCCTATAAAGGTGAATTAATGAAACCTAGACAAATGATTTAATCAGGCTACTGGGTCTGATGGCCCCAATATACAGCACATGGCAACCAATTTCTGCTTTTGTATAACCTAAAAAGTGAGAAAGAGAAGAAAAATTTTAAATTTCAGTGCCTTTTCATGACATTTTTTGCATGTCCATGACACTTTCTGCACATGCTCGGATCACTTCCATGAAAGCAATATTCTACTCACACAGAGTATGTAAAACACATTGCTCTGTTTTTAATCAAATGGCCACTGCTGAACAATTAGTGATTATCTAATAACATGATTTCTTGGCTCAATGCAATCCAGTTTAATTGAATTGGAACTCAGCCCTCCTTTTATTCACAGAACTTTCATAGTGTCCCAAACAAATTCAATGGCAATTTATTTCACAGTCCTTTCAAGTGTTCAGAACATATTTTAAAATATTTGCTGAAGTCCAAGAATATTCTACAATGCCAAGCAAATATCTTTAGGCTGAGAACCTCAAAATCACTCTGCAATACAAATGCTAAGCAGAGGAGGCACCCAACCTTTAAACCAGCCAGCTCTGAGCAGTCTCCAGCTAAAATACTATGTGACCCTATGAAGAGATGTAGATATATATGTAATATATAATTTCCTACAGCCTCAAAATCCCTTAAAATGTGATTGGTGGTGCTCATGCTTCCCACAGCATAAAGGAAAATCCGTGGGACTGTTTAACTGCCTTTGATATATGCTTGCCTAAAAAAATTTCTTATTCTAATATGATTAAGATACTCTTTCAGAGTGAAGGTTTTAAGCTTTAGACTGTCAAAATATCATTATATATAGTTCAGGGAATAGGTGTCCAAGAAGTCACAATAGTTGTCCTCTCACATGTGAATGGGCAAGAAAGGTTAGATTTTCTAGCTTTGATCCCAGGGACTTGAACAAAGGTCAACTATCAAAGTGATAGGGAGACAAATCTGATCTCAAAATTGAAAAAAATTTTCCAACAGCTAAAACTGTCCCAAAGGAGAGTGAATTGATTTTTGAAGTGGTGTGTGTGCGTGTGTGTGCGCGCACGCATGTGCGCGCGCACGCACACAAGCGTATTCAGGTATAACTAAAAACACACTTAGGATGGAGAGAGGGCAGATGTAGTATTTATCCATTCATTGAGCTTTTCTTGAGAACATGCTCGGGGCCAATTACTGCCTGGACAAAGTGTCTTTGAGATCCTTTGTACTAAAGGAGTCCCTCAGAAAATACATGCTAAGAATTTCAATGAATGTTTTTCTCTTTCCCCAGTTTCTAAGGAAATTTACCCCAAATATCAGTAGAGAATTCAAGCGATCAAAATATTTATTTTAAACCCCATAAAGACACATAGCAGTCAATGGTATCAATTAGTCTGACTAGAAATCTGTGTTGAATATGTTGCTTCTCTGTTTCTGTCTTTATCTCTCTGTCTCTGTCTTTCTCTCTTCATTCTATTTTTACATTGATGAATCAATTACATTATAACAAATGTATAATATGTAATAAAAATTCCCATGTAATATTTACTTACAATTGTCTTTGTTTTAACTTTGTTTATTGTTTTCATTAAATAAGAGTTTCTCTTTCAAAATTTAGTGATTGAGAAAATTAAAAAATTAGCTTTAAATATTATTTTTAAAAGCATTAAAAACTATAATCATGAAAAGTTTATGTCCATCTTTAAAAGTTGTTCCTAGGTGTAGGTAATATATTGAGGCTTCACACTGTGGAAAACCTTTCAATCAATATCCTTTTAATGTATATTTTATGAAACAAGGGAACTACAAAGCTAGAACTTGTTGTAGACCAATTTATCATCTTATATCATGACCTGGGAGAGCTTGTACTTTTAGGTTAATATCTCAGATCTCAGAGGTCCCATGCAATGAAAAACAGGGACTGTGGTTTTAAAATTTCTAAACAATGACAATGGTTAATGCACTGACAGTTTGTCCTTGGGGAGACTGAAAGTAGAGAATAATTTGTAGTAATGTAACCTCTTTTCTCAGTTACACAAATGACAAAATATATGATTTGAGATGTTTCTTACATTCAGGTTCCCCATCTGTGAACTCCTCTCTTTAATACTACGCCAGAGTGTTATAGGACAGTACATTCAAAAGAGCTTTGTAAAGAAATCAATGTGTCAAAGACTCCTTATTTGAATGTTTATGAATGGAACTCTTCTTTATTTTTATCTGTAATATGACTTATTAAAGAATTGAAAGGATATTGAAAAATATTAATGGAATATAAAATAAAATGATAGAGATGATCAATAAAAGTATAAATCATTCTGACATCAAGAAGCAAATAGTAAAAAACATTCGTGAAATCAAAAGCAATTTATAAAGAGGAAGAGAAAAATTTCAAATGAAGCAATGAGTAGATCTTCAGATCATTTGATAATATTATATAGAAGGATACCTATGGATACATTGAAATAACATTTAAATTGGTTGCTAATTTGACCCAAAATTCGGACATTAATGTATTTAATACAAAACTGCTAACATGCTACTACAACAAGAACATTAGAGAAAACTGAACTGTAAGATAATAAATGTGTGTTATTTTACTAAATATACTTTATGAATTTTTTACAGACAGGAAGGGAGAGGAATAGAGAATTAGAAACATTGATGAGAGAGAAACATCGACCAGCTGCCTCCTGCACACCCCGCACTGGGGATGTGCCCTCAACCCAGGTACATGCTCTTGACTGGAATCGAACCCGGGACTCCCCAGTCCGCAGGCCGATGTTCTATGCACTGAGCCAAACCAGTCAGGGCTAAATGTGTGTCATTTTAAGCCACCAATTTAGTAACTTGGAAACTAACTTACCTATTATGAAATAACAGAGGCCTAAATTAGAGTAGTAGTAGTCAAGTGGAGAGAAGACGATATATTCCAGAGATTTTTACAGAATAAATTTGATCAAAATTGGTTGTAGTTTTAAAATGGAAATTGATAAAAGAGAAAAGGGGCATGTAGAAGAGCTTGGATGTCGCCAGGATTTCTAGCTCGGGAAGGAAGGCTGTTGGCATGATTCTCTGAAGTAAGACATGCTGCGGGAGGGTTTAATTTGCGAGGGGAAGTCCACGATGCAGGTGTACTCTTGTGACACCTCTTTCATGAGACCAAGCAGAGATGTCTAACAAGTAACTAACTGGAAATCAGGAGAAGCGTGCTATCAGGAAATGTGGGTCTGGACTTTGAGAGCACACAGAGATAATAAAGGAGGCCACTATTGCAGATAAAATGTGTGTGTGTGTGTGTGTGTGTGTGTGTGTGTGTGTGTGTAAAATGATAAAAGAAGGGGGTTCATGAAGAGCCCTGAGGAGCTGGAACCTTTAAGGTCCAAATAGAGAAAGTGATGCTGAGAAGGGTGACTGAGAATAGTAGTGTGAGGGGAGAGCATGCTTAAGGAACTGAACATCATCTCTTGGAAAAGGCACTTAGGCCTTGGAGTCCTGCACCAGAGCAGTTGTGATAAAACTATGGGATTAGAAGTTCTATTGGAGTTGATTGCGGAATGAGTGGGAGGTGAAAAGGTGGTGAAGACAACTGTTCCAAGAAGACTGAAGATGGATTGAAGGGCTAGTGTTTTCCAGGTGGCAGGAATAATACTAGCTATGCTTTGGAATAAATAATAAAAACAGTGTGTGAGTGTGGCCATGAAAAATGGGCCAGGTGAGAACACTAACTACTTAGGAGATGAGTTAAAAGGATGGAGTGTGAATGTCTTTGAATACCACAAATCCAATCCACACTGCCCAACATAAGTTAGGACTGGACTATATCATTATGCTTCACACATATAGGAGTGAAGCATAACGTATTGCTCTATCCAAAAGTAACGCTATGGTTTAGAATCTGTCTGCCAGCTCAGTGAGTAATTAAATAGAATTCTGGGCTCTGAATTCTAGATTTATGCACCTCTTTGCTTTCCACACCTAGAGAGTGTAGAAAACACAATCTCCAGGTTCTCTCATGCCATGGGAGGAACAACCTCAGAGCTAACACAGAAACTCAGATTAGCGTGTAAAATATTCTGTTTGTTTCCATCTGAATAAATAGCAGAACCTTAAAACCCCAAAACTGTTTCTAACTTATAAAAAAAGAGCCTACTATTGGCAGAAAAGCTTCTAGACCTCACTTTTTTTCTACACAATGGCATGATGTTTCTGCTTTCTTTCTCCATCAATATGTGATTTAATGTAACAGGTACCATTAAGAACTGCAACATTTATTTGACTATAACAGCCAAAAGTTTGCTGATTTGAGCCTTTGGGAAAGGCATTCAGAAGGGCTGGCATTCTGCCACCAATACTATGGTTTGGAATCACCCCTCAAATTAATCCTTACTCTATTTCGCTTCTATGCAGCACTGCCAAAAATGTCCATCTGCTGAAGCTAACTACTCAGTGAAAGCCAGAGGCAAAATTGGAACCTGGAGAAATAATAAAAGAATTGAAGCAAGATACACATCTGTCTGGATTGTATTTTTCACTACTCTCAGCTATCTCACCCAATTCATAATCAGTATAGCCATCACAGCTCTTGAACAGTGGGGAGATTCAACAAGATGGCAATAGCCTTGAAATCAAGAAAGTAAGGATGGCGCTGCCTGTTTCACTGACCTTTCAACAAATTATATCTGGAACTGGGGGGGGGGGGACCCACAAAGGGAGAGTTTGTACCAGAATCATGGAATTATGTCACCATCAAGTGCAGGATTATTCTCTTATGTGTGGGAATAGTTATTCCCCAAATCATAGGTGCAGAGAGACCAACATTTCACTGCAACGGTTAAATCTGTGGCTATCCCAAGCTCTTTGTTTGTTTGTTTGTTTGTTTAAATTCAACTAAGAATTGTTTCCCAATGCAATTACATTGACCAACTCTGGTACTACCATTTAATATATTAAAGGAACATATTTAGATCCAAGATCAGAAGAGAAAAAAAAATAGAGACATTTACCTAAAATGTCTTAGAATTGAAATAATTTGAGGGTAAAGAAGAATTATCATATATATTAGTCTCATTTTGGATGAAGATGAATTTTCATTAAAGCTATAAAGTCTATTTGAGGACTGGTGTTAGACTGTTATAAAAAATGACTTGTTAAAAGTGAAAATTCTGAAATATTAAAATAACTTTATAATTAGTAAGTTACCCAACAGAATATTTTTTTCTAAGTATTACTAATTATTGAGTATTTTAATGGGGTAAAAGCAGAAAATCATTTTATTCTTTCTCATATCTCCCCTTTGACCTGATTTATCAACTATTTTATCCCCACCCCAGGATAAAACCTCATGAAGATATCACTGTACGGGAGGGGGAGTTTGGCCAGCTTCTTCACTGCTTCTCCATGCTGTCCCTATAGCTCCTCTTTGCTCACTAAATTCCTTTGGCCCCTCCAGGCTTGTTATTGAGAGGAAGAGGAGGTGAAACGCAGAGGCCATACTTGGTTAGGACATTTGTAATCGGGTACCAAAGCTCTCTGTGTATCAAACAGCAAAACATTGGCTCTTTCTCAAGTGGGGCACTTTTGTGAGTACCACAGATAAGCTTCTCCGCCCCACCCAGTTAGGAAGCTCTGAGTGCAGATGCCTCGTGTGAGCGAGGCTTTCTGTGTTGGATTACTCACAAGTACCCCCTCAGCCCCTAACTTTAGAGGCTCATCTCTAGTATTTTCCTGCTGTCCTCTTGGGTAGAGGCAATTTTATAGGATTTCATAAATGATGTCATTTCTCTAGGTTTGTCACCTGGGAAAACACACCTCATCTCCTTGTCAATGGGTGTGCAACTCACTCTATAGTAGTCAATCCTCACTCCTCTTCCACCAGGAAAGCTAGAAGTCAGCAGCTCACCTTTAAATTTTTTCAGAAATTAATCAGCCTTCATATCCCTCAAACTCAAGAAGACAAGTATTGTGTTCTCCAAGTTGTTCTCTGAAGCTGCACTCATTTGGCTTGTCACTGGGGGAAGCAGACCACTTACCACCTCCCCTATCCCTTGGAAGGGGTTGACCATTAGGAACACACAACACATCCACATCTCCTGTCAACAAATTTTCTCTGATGGCCCCCACAGCATCTTTTTTTACCCTCAGTAGGGGTTCTGAGTCAAAAACTGGTTTGACATTCTTATCAATCTGACTGCAATACAATCTTAATACATCCCATATGAATAGTTGACACCTATTATTCTAAGCCATTGAGATCTCCCAGATAGTGGGAAAAGATGCATTTAACAGTTGCATTTAACCCCTGTTGATCCACAAGCATAGATGGAACAAAGGCCTGGTAGAAGATGTCAAAAGAAGTTGATTCTATGGACCTTTATTTACCTTGGGATGATGCTGAAATGCCTTAGGGTACTGGGAAATACCACATTCACAAACAGTGCCCTCTCTAACCAAAATTACTGATTATTGATTCATCTTTTATGTCAAAAATATTTAAGTATATATTTATTTTTAAGAATTGAATAATCATTCTATAGATTACATGTTTTAATCTACTGGTCCTCTAATGTTGAACATTTTATTTCACATTTTTAGTATTTTACACAGCAATGTGATTATGATCTTTGGTTATTTTTTCTCTTATTTGCCTGATTATACATTTAGAATGCATTCCTAGAGTGAAATTCTGTGTCAAAGTTTATCGTGTTTTTAATATTTAAAAAAAATAAAGTTATGATACTATTCTGTAGAGGAATAAAAACAAAGTAGTTTTGATAATTCAACTTTTTTAGCATTTGATGAATGAGAAGCTTAAATAAAAATCAAATATTTTTTGAAGAGGAAATTGAGTCCATTAAAATGTTTGTTGACATTATATTTACTGTGCCTAATTGTTATTACTTAAAGTAGGTTGTGATTTGATTTATCTGTTAAAAGGGAAAATGGTCACTGATTCTAGCAAATGAAAGAACTGAATTTGCCCATCTGGAGGATTGTAACAAATTGTTTCCAGAAAGTTCTAGTAACTACTAAGCAGTAACTACTAAGCAGTAACACCGATAAACTAAAGACTGGTCACATTTAAGCAGTGTTGTCTCTTAGCTCAGAATCAGATTTGTCCTTTATGCCACCACCACACATACGGGTTTATTCCCATTTTTCAAATGTCCCAAACGTACAGGAATATAGAATGGTCCATATATGGAAAGGAAACCCACCAATCTATGAAGAATAATGATTCCAGAGACTTACTATGTAATCTCATGGGCAGCAAGACTTAAGTCCAGTTCTGACAAATTCATCGTATGGCAATGGAAAAGTTGCTTCACCTCTTTGAACCTCAGCATACTCATCTACAAAATAAAGAATTAGACAATGATCCCTAAAGCACCTTCCAAAGCTAATTTTGAATAACTCCAGGATTAAGAGTGAATTTGCTATTCCATTACCAATTAGGATAGTTCCTTGAAGGGATATATACTGGATGAGAGAGGTTGAAAAAAATCTGACCAGAATTGTAGCTTTTCAATTCTAGAATTGATGGAAAAGTCATTCTCCCTTGCTATGTCTAGACAAATGGGCCAAAATTGAGACATTTCTTTGAAAACACAGAAGCCCCTCCAATACTGTGGTCAGACTCAGGTTGGAGTTTTTCTTTCACGTATAATTGAAATTATTATATTTTATATTATTTGACTAAGGCTTAGATATCTTTTTACCAGACATTTCTAAGAATATAGACAAATGTGATTTCAAACCCTTTTTACTCCAGAAGAGTACTCCCAAATTAAAAAAAAAATCTTGATTTTAGTTAAAGATAAAAACGTGTATTTAAGCTCTTTTGCTTAAAATAATGTTTTGCTACATTATTTCTACAAATGAATATACAACACCAAGCTAAGCCATATGAAATATGAACCGATAATTTTCTTGTGAAGAATATAGTTTTAACTTTGGTGATCTAGTCATAGTTGATAGAAATTTCTATTACTATGTACCACATTCTTGATTAATTGAGTACATTCTATCCACCTCTTATTATATATCTTTTCACTGCAAGAGAAATCTTCAGTTTTAAAATATCAAAATGAATTAAAATTGAAAGATAGCAACAATTTTACATGACACCACAATTGCTTATATAACACTAAGAGTAAGTAGAGACTGGCCAGGCTCTGAAGAATCTGGTTAAGAAATACAGTGGGTTGTTGTGGTGATAAGTCTTCATAATAATCATCATGGAAAAGGGCATGATCTGATCCTCTGAATATTTTAAGGAATTAGACAGAAACTACTAAATATGTCTTTATAACTTAAAGATTCTACATGAGATGAATTCCAAATATCAAATAAAGCAAATGGATTTGCTCTGAAAACACAGATTCTGGTCTCTCCTTTTGCAAGTCAGAGGTGAGTAAATGGTATACCCTCCAGTTCACCAATTGACTAAAAGATTTACCTCCCTCCAGCTCTACACTGCTTGCCAGATGCTCAAAGGGCAGTAAAGAATAACTTGGCTAATGAAACAAAAGATGTTTTATTTTAATATAGCTGACCACAAACAGATTCCAAACTGATTTTTTTAAAAGAATAATTTAGAAGGAAATCAGATAGCATCAAAAAACTTTTTTAGTACATGATTTTCCTCTATATTACCTTTCACCCGCTCATTCTCCTGCCCCCACTCCCTCAACCCCTTCAAATACACACCCAAAATCGAAACCACTGGCGCCTTTGCACAGAGGGGAAATGTGCATGCTGCACAGATGTATTGCTGCCTTTGGGATTTGAATCACCCAAACAATCTGAGTTAATTACATCAACTGATGTAACCTAATTCCTTTAAAAGAGATGTCTGGCTGTGAAGAATTTTGAATGGATATTTAAAGCTTTCCTTAGCCCCCTGGAGAGGGCTTGAAATTAGGAAGATATTTTACCTAAGGAAAGCAGTCTATCTTTGCAAATTCAACATTCTCATGCTCTTTACTCATATTTTTCTATATTCTTTTAAACACTTAGAGCTTTTATAGAACCTAATAGTGCAAGTATAAATGTCTTATGAATAAGAGAAGGGAAGATAGTACTTTGCCAGTAAGGTAGCAGTAAGTCATGTTATGTAAACAACAACAAAAATAAACATTATCCTAAAAACATTAAGATGCCCTTCTCCAAGGAAAGTCAGTTCTGCATAGCCATCTATCCCCACCCCATTCCCCCCACCCCAGCTTTTTTTTCCTGAGAGGGAAGACAATCTCAATGATTTCCTGAGCTCTTTTCTGCTGGCTGTATCCAGGGGGGTGCTATCAGACGACTGAATATGTTTTCTGGTGTACAGATGGTGGCAGTGATTGTTTTGAAATCCATTTCTTGCATGGCCACTTCTCCAAAACCGCCCAAAGTAAAATCTATTCCACACTTCTGCATTTCACACATTGAGAAAAATCTTCAGACTTAGAGGATTTATGATATTGGCAGCATGTTTTAGCATGGCGGAGTCAAACCACCCTAAACACGGCCTAAGACATTGCAGTTTGCCTAGCCATGACTGGATTGGAAAATTATAGCAATGACCTAGACACTGCACAAAAAACAACAACCCAGCATCATTAAAATACAGGAATTCTTTCCACTAAAATAACTGCATTTTATGGCACTCAGAATGAAAACCTGCCATATTGGCAAGGAATTGGTGAGAGTGAACATGAGCATAAACACAAATCTAGTAAAGATAACTATGGGGACTCATTTTTCAAAATTCCAATCATGGAATCAAGTTAAATCATAAGCATGATTCAGGAAATTCAATTAATGCTGACAGCACATGCTTAACTTATATGCTATAATAAAAAGGGCATAGTTCATTGAGCTAAGGGGAAAAATGACAAGTTTAACTTAGCATTCCATGTTGATAATATTCTAATAATACAGAAAATAAAGAGCATCTTTCCTTAAGAAATCCTAACTGGTAAGTGGGAGAAGGCTGGTAGAGTTTTACAAAAAACATAATGTATTCAGGAAGAATTCATCAATACATAAAATATAGTATCTGATTGTACCAAGGAGCCATGAAACAGTATGTCAAGAAAGAGTAAATAAATATCCCACTCAAAGAAAATGACTGGAGAGTAGCCCACATAGCTCCTCATTAGAGAGGTTCTCAACCTGTGGGTCGCGACCCCTTTGGCGGTCGAACGACCCTTTCACAGGGGTTGCCTAAGACCATCCTGCATATTAGATATTTACATTATGATTCATAACAGTAGCAACATTACAGTTATGAAGTAGCCATGAAAAAAATTTTATGGTTGGGTCACAACATGAGGAACTATATTTAAAGTGCCAGAAGGTTGAGAACCACTGGTTTATAAGGTCCACACATTTGTTTTGAGGGTTCTCAGGTGCAGCACCTCTGAGGACATCTGTATGTCTGGTGTTTTACAGCGCTTCAGGTCACACTGCAGAGTCAATCTCCACCTTCTGTGAGCAATACCAAGATGAGGTTGCTTGAAAGTCCTATGTGATGGCTTAGTGGTGCCAGTTTTAGAGCTCTGGATAAAGATAATTTCTGGCCATAACAATCATTCAAATGAAATAAATATCTTAGTGTCTTTCTTACTCTGAATCATGAATGTTGTAGGTATTTACTAGTAGTACTGTTTTAGGTGCATGTGACAAAATGCAAGTAAAATTAAGCGTCAGCAAAAGAGGTAAGTTTATTGCTCATATAACAGGGATCTCACCGAAACCGGTTTGGCTCAGTGGATAGAGCGTCGGCCTGCAGACTGAAAGGTCCCGGGTTCGATTCCGGTCAAGGGCATGTACCTGGGTTGCGGGCACATCCCCAGTGGGAGATGTGCAGGAGGCAGCTGATCGATGTCTCTCTCTCATCGATGTTTCTGGCTCTCTATCTCTCTCCCTTCCTCTCTGTAAAAAATCAATAAAATATATTTTTAAAAACAAAAACAAACAAACAAAAAAACTAGGGATCTCAAGGGACCAAAGTGAGTTTAGGTAAAATTGTATGCAAAGACTTTCTTGGTATCTCACCTCCAAACCTCTGCTTGACTTTGTTCTGCATGTGGGTTTCTCCATCTGGAAGGCAAGATGACTGCTAAAAGATGCAGCCTCAAACTTCTTTAATTTAGCATTAGCTTCCCCAACCCACTTGTATGCAATGAAAGAGGTATATTTTAGCTTTAGCTTCTACTTTTTTAAAAAAAAATATACTTTTATTGATTTCAGAGAGGAAGAGAGAGATAAACATCAATGATGAGAGAGAATCACTGATTGGCTGCTTCCTGCATGCCCCACAGTGGGCATCAAGCCCACAACTCAGGCATATGCCCTGACTGGAAATCAAACCATGACCTCCTGGTTCATAGGCTGATGCTCAACCACTGAGCCATACCAGCCGGGCAGCCTTAGCTTCTCTTAATTGAGCATACCTTTCCTTTCCCAACTGCATAAAGCAAGAAAGGTATACCTCTCTCAATAAAGGAGTATCTGCAGATGAAAACAGGTCCTTACAATAGGTGTTAGTGAACCACATTTTTTAAACCTCCTTCTCCTCCTCCTCCTTCTCCTCCTCCTTCTCTTCCTCTTCCCCCCTTCCCCTCCTCCTCCTCCTCCTCCTCTACACTTCAACCAATGAGAAGGGAAAGATGATGAGCAGCCCTACCAGCATCCCTACTTCCCCCCAATAATATTTGTGTTTTTAAGGAAAAGTCAAGTTTTGAAATTCAACATAAGAGTAATTTCTGACTATAAGTAATCAAAAAGAAGAGTAAAATTGGCATACCTAGTGGAAATTGGAATTCAACCCCTAAGAAACTGAAGGGCAGAGTGTACACTCCTGAACTTGAACAAGAACTTGAGGAGGTGACAAGTCCCACCAGTGCTGCTCTGCATTTTCTCAACTTCCTTTGGGGTCAAACTTCTTCATACATTTTCATAGCTCAGAGGTAACTACTAGAAGCTTTAGCAAAACCTTGTTATTCCCTCAAACCATGTTATTTTTCACCAGTGACCTATGAACCCAACAGATTTACTAATCAGTTTAGAGAAGAATTTAGATTTGGACTACTTAGTTTGAGCTCATCCAATCTAACCAAATATCATCAAATTTAGCTAACTAAAAGATTTGCTCCAAGTCTAGCTCAAATCTGTGTAAAATACTCTGGAAATAGTACATCTCAAATCAGGATAACAGAATGTCTCTTTCCTTTGCATACACAGTTCAGAACTCTAATTGATATTATTTTTAACATTTAGTACTTACTAGAATTTTAGGTTAGTGTGAATTCCATTTCTAAATATATACAATTTTACTTTATTTTGTCTAAAATAATTTCTATCAATTGGTCCTCTACTTAACTATCCTTTTACATGTCATTGCATGCCAATTGATTTATTATGAGGAATCTTCCAATTTAGTAGACAAGTCAATACTAAAATTTATTAGCAGAGTTGGTACAAGAATACCCAAACCACAAAGAGGCACTTGAATGGATCAAATGCAAAAAAAGCGAGGGGAGATCAGTTTTATATAAATCAACACAAAAGAAGAGCAGTTATATAAAAATTAATAAGGCTTGTTTTGTATTGAAGGAAATTGGTTCTAAAAACAAAATTACCCTAAAAATTACTTTGACAAATATATTTTTAAATGAAGAAGGCTTCTTTTAAGTGACTTATAGCACACAGATTTCCAAAAATGAAGTAGATATCAAGGTCTAAAAGAAGAATTTATCGAGCATACATGTGTATGTGTGTGTGTGTCTGCTTTTGTCAATTTTTGTTTATGATTTCCTACACAAATATTGTGACACAGAGGGGACTTTTTCTGTGAGAATTTTACAAGGTTAGAACTGAGTTGATGCTCCTTATTTTGAGATTTCTTGAGGCGTAATAGAAAGTTTCCCACTTCAAAGTAAGGCATTTCTGGATTGAAATCTGTTTTACCCCATAAAAGCCACTTATCCTCAGCAAGTTACTTAAACTCTCTGAACAAGTGAACAAATATATAAAATGTTATTTTCTGCAAAGGCCTTTATCCTACTAACCATACCAGAATTTTAAAGAGCTTTTTTAATGTTAATCCTCACCTGAGGATATTTTTCCATTGATCTTTTAGAGAGAGTGGGAGAGGGAAAGCAGAGAGAAACTTTGATGTGAGAGAAACATATTGATTGGTTATCTCTTGCAGAAGCCAACAAGGGCCCCGGGCCAGGAAGGAGCCTGCAACCAGGGTACGTGCTCTTGAGCAGAATCAAACCTGGGACCCTTTGGTCCGCAGGCTGATGCTCTATCCACGGCCAAAATGACTAGAGCTCACTTGTACTTTCTGATGACTCAACATAGCCAGAAAGGGAAGGAAGTGAAGGGGTTCAGGACAGGCCTCCCCAAAATGGGCTTCTTCAGTTGGCATGTGGATTATTTTGAGCTGAAGGCAATTGAGACCTCCTTGCAGCTCAAGAGAAATTTTCATGTCTCCCTTAAAGAATTTAAATTTGGAAACTTGTCCATCATAAAAGTTATAAGAAATAACTTTTTATGACCTATCTATAGGGCTGGGCAAATGTTTAATTACTGAATGTCTGCTCTTTTTATTAAGCTGCAAATGATCCTCCTCCCTCAGAAGCCTCAGGTGCCTCAACTCACCCTAGCTCAGAATGCCATATGTACCTCATTTTTACCTCTCATGTATGTGGAGTCTCTGACTCTCATCTATGTGGTGTTTCCATATGTGTGTATGTAATTAAATTTAGTTATTTTTCTCTTGATAATCAGTCTTATGTCGATTTAATTCTTAGACCAGCTGGAAGAACCTAAAAGGGTAGGAAAAAACTTCTTCTTCCCCCACAGAAGCAATAATTCTCTGGTCACTCCAGCTGCTATTGGAATGTCACAAGTTGCTATTTCCCCTTATCTTACAGTTGGTTTGAAAAAGAACCCTGTCTACTTTGTTAAGATCATGTGTTAGCTGGAGTTGAGAAAAGTGGTTATCAGGGAGCATGATTCAATATTAGTGCTTTTATTTCTCTTGAGACTCTGTAGTGATTTGAGGTGGGAGTCAGTTCTGAGGGGTTTTTTGGAGGAAGCAGGGGAGGGGAGGATGAAACAGGTTCTATCAACTCTACACTTAAAATACAATCAAGTCAATAAAGTCTTTTGAAAAAGGATAAAATAAACATCTCCAACAACCTTCAGAATGCCTTTTAATACTGACAAGCTTTTCCTCAAGCGTTTCACCAAGGTTTCACCAGCTCTTGGTTTCTGTAAATAACCTGCTTTTCTCAAGGGAAATTGACATGTCACTGGTGTTTCTTATTTCAGTGTCTAGTTCGCTGGCAGTACACTCAGCAGCCCTTTTACCCCTTCTCTTTTGGGTTGTCTCAAATGGTGAAAAATGGAAAATATGAAGAAGGCTGTTGACTACTACTTCTATAACAGCAGGCAGCCATTACGGAATTACCTTCTATTTCTCGTAATTAAATTGCTTGTGATTTTTTAGAAATCTGTTTACATCAAGCTAACCTGCCAAACCCAACAAAATTAAATTTTCATGAAAGACTGACTAAGGATAAAAAGTCAGCCATCCCCAAACAGAGAGAAAGAGATTGGGTTGGCCACATTGTTTTCCAGAGCTTTACTCAGACCAGCGAAGACTAAGATGATCCTGAACTGGAGAGAAGATGAATTATGTAGGTTCTAAATATCAACCAATAGGGCACTGCTCTTCCTGCTTTTTAACATATGTCATATGGCCAAAGGACTAAAAGGTTGTTTTTCCTTTAAAATACTATGTAGATGCGGATGATAAATGGCCCTTACCACATTCTTTTCCCCACTTTCCTATACATGCTACTTAAAGAATTAAATGAGAAATAAATGGGAATAGCAGGGTGTGGTCTTTTGCCTAAGGCAGGCATTCCTTTAAGAGTAAATTTTCAGTGAACACCACCCTTACCATTCTTTCTTAGTCCTGAGATTCATATTCCATCAGCAAGATACAGTCCACAGATAATACTGCGCTCACCTAATTGTGGAGAATTTCTGAGAAACAGATGATTTCAAAACCCAAATATTCAAATCCTTATAAACTTTTTAAGTTCAGCTATACTAAATAAGAATAGCTATTCATTATAATAGGTCTGGAACAAAGTTTGTAGTATCCGCATTTCTGGATAATTTATTTACACTCCAGCTACACAACTTAGGAACACAGAAAGTTAATATACTAAGTAGTCATCATAGTAGATCTCCTTAGGATTCCATGCGATAAATATATTGTTGGCCTGTCTATATTTGTCTTATGCCATTGAAATCAATGAATTGTGCTTCTTTTTGTTCTATAAATTGTTTCTTTTTACCAACTTTGGTCTTTCTCAAATAAATGAGAGTTTTTTATTTAATATTAATACAGTATTGATCTTTTCTACATACTTCCTCCATTGACATAGTCAGAGGTATATTATCAACTTCAGTAGATAGAAGTTAAAGAGCCTAAACAATGTTAACAATATTATCAAAATTTGGATAGTTATTTTTATTTCACAAACTAGATGAGGTAAATACTTTAAAACATACCAGAACATTGGACTATTTACTTATTGCCTTCTTACTTGATTTTCTAATTATGATTTTAATATATTTATTTGGAAATGAAACTCTTCTCTTTATTACAGAAAATAGGGAAGGAGGAACATGGACTAGCAAAGCTTTTAGAGATAGTTTGCCAGAATCACATCAGCACTCCTCGAGTGAGTCCACCTGAGTTCTCCCAGCTCTGCCCTAAGCTCCCTTGGTGATCTTGGCCAGGGCAATTGTGCATCAGATTCTGATCTGTAAAATGAGGGTGTTCATTTAAGTACTACCCAAGGTTGCTTTCAGCTTCAATGCAAACTAAATTCTTCCTTGTTATTCTTTAATGAGTTGACATTTGAAGAGTTGATGGAACTAGACAAGCCAGGTTTTTGATTCTGTTCCATCCCGAGCATGCCAAGGTTCTGAAATATTGCTGTTTCCCTGATTCCTTCTGAGGAAAAGTTCTCTGTTTAGAGTTCTCCTGGGGCAGATTCATGGAAACCAATGCTGACAGACCCAGAATGGTCACTTGGCCTATAGGTAGAAACCCAGACGCTGGCCATGCCCTGTTGGAACTAACTGAGTAGAACCAATAAGACTCCCTGAATGCCTGGAAATTTTGAATTAGAAGGAGAAAGTAATTACTCATAGAATTGGGAGGTATATGGTCATTACAAGCAGAAAAGATGGAAAGGCCATGATGGATTGCTGCGATCTTAAGAAATTTAGAACAATTTCATTCAAAGATTAAGGAGGCTTGCTCCTCTTTACTTGTGCCACATTAAGTAGACAGTTTGCTATTAGCTAGCAAATAAAAGGTTTGGAACTCTTTGAGACAGACACCATTTAGAAGATTATTTCAAAAAGGCCCCTTTGTTTTTTACATAAAATAACATTAAAAATAATGAGTTATTAGTCACCAGACTTTTTAGTCACAGGTCTCTGTGGTGAAATTTTCCTCCACAACTCTTTCCAATGTGAGAGTGCAGACTGGAGATGTCTCTGCCTGGAGAGCTAGGCTCACACACGCCTGTCATGGGCTCTCTTATTTGGGATGACCTGCCTTCCTCTTTCAGACTCAAGATGACCTAACATAAATTATTTTAATTACTTCTCCTCTCTCAGTTGAGGCATGAAGAGGTGACCTTACTCACTTTCCAGCGGAGAAATTAAAAAGTAACAATGAAGTAATTCTCATAACAAGATGTAAAAGCTGCCTTTACATAAACCCCCATTTCCTGAGTGAATCAATGATTTTCTGATTAGACCCTTAAAATAAAAAATGAATAGTTAAAATAACTAAAGTCAATAATCTAGGGTCACTTTAATAAGGGAAAATGAAAAAAAAAGAGCTAGATAGTTGTTGAAGAAATTAACTCATTAAGCTACTTGTCTGCAAACTTATACCATATTAAATGGACAATTGTTGCTCTAATTTTCAGAGTTCTCTGATGTGGGTGTTCTAAGTGAATGTAAAAGTTTCACAAATCCTGGTAATTCAAAGTGGTCTAGAAGGTCATCTACCTGCCAAGCCCCAAATGTAGGTGAATTTACCTTAGAGGGGTTAGAATGATCTATTACAACTCTGAGGTGGGGAGGTGGTGGGAATTCAATCCCAATGCAGAGCTATCTCAGTAAAGAACTCAAAGTTCCAGAAATACCCTTTATGGGCAGACAGTTTCCTTCATTGCTTCCTTGATTCACTCAGGCAACATTTGATTGTGAGGTGCTCATAATATTCCAAACACTGCTCTGAGCACAGGAAAAATAAGATAGTAACAAGATCTCTGCAATATGGGATGAGAAAAAAAAAAGAAACAAATGAACATATGAGAATATGCAGAGAATTGCACTATGAGGGCTGGGTGTCTTCTTCATGTTATGATGTTGACCTCTACAGAGGTCAGGAGCTGGAATGATGAGAAAGACAAAGTTTTTTTCTTTTTGAAGACTTATGCCCGGTGTCTATTTCTAGAGTACCACCCGAAAGTTCCCAGAACAGGTAAGACTAGCAGGCCTGCCTCTCTTCCAAAGATACAAATCTGATTATGTCACTAAGAACACCCTCGGGTATTAATATTACCCTCTTTAGGAAGAGGAAGTAAATATTATCTGGGGATAGAGAGGGTACAGGATTCCTCTCCAGTTTCTACTTAGTGCCAAACCGCCTCAGAAAAAGTAAGGGACCCAGGGGATGAGAAGTTGTCCCTTCATTTTCTAGGGTAATCATTTATAATCCCCCATATTGGGGTCTACTTTATTATTCCGCAACTAAGTTAATTTCCAAATCTTTTCTCCATGGTGCTCCTAATAAGAAGCAGATGTGGGAACCACCTCAGAACCAGGAGAACCCCCTCTCTCCTATCTCTCCCAACCTCTCTCTGTTGCAAATGAGCCAAATTTAAACCAGGGATCATGCATGTTTCCAATCAGCACTCCAACTTTCTCCCCATGGAAGGAACTCCTTGGCTTGCACAAGGGAAGGAAATGTTTCCTTCAAAAAGCAATGCCAGGACAGGGAGCAGCTTATTCTCACGATATTTAACATGCTAACCAGCCAGTGCAGTGAGAGAATCAATGCAGAGCAGCCAAGGGAAAGAAAGGAGAGGCCTGAAGCCAGTAGAAACAATGAGAAAGAGAAGGAGGACTGGGGAAAACATTTATAAAGTTTGAGAACATAAAGCTCATTTTCCTAGAAACCCACTCTATTGTGGATTCATAAGGAAGTGTGCTCATGGTGAGACATGCTATCTCCCCTTTATCTCACACATCCTTAATTGTAAAAAGAACAAACAGAAGGGATATCCTGAAATCCACAGAGTGGGGTGGGGGTGGGGGCAGCTTTTGTGGTATGTGGCAGGAGGGCCATTAATTATTGCAGCTACAACTAAAATGTCCTTCATTTTCAGTAAGGAAATGTAAATATTTTGCTATACTACGAATAATAAGTAAGAAAATACCATGATTGCCCAAAGAAAAGGTCCCCTATGAACAAATACTTATTTGGAAGGAAAGGCAAATAAAATGTAACAAATAGTCATTCTTCCTCCCAGCCTCATTCATACTTTTCTAGATCTTCTAAAAGTTCTTAGAGAATGTATAAACTCAGTTGTCAAATACCATGAATTATTTGAGGCTTCTGGATAGTTCCTGTAAGAGATAGTCTACATGGGAATACTGTTGCTGACATTGGCTTTGATTGGGATTTTTCAATATACATGCAGAATAAGGTACTTGTGAGAACGAGTGGCAGTTTCACTGTGCACAGTCTTCATCAGAAGTAATTAAGCACTAAGTCTTTTCTTGGAGAAACCATGAGATCAGTGGTGTGTGCTTGGCTCTTTCTGACAACAGTTCTCAAAGCAGAGCAAAGCAATGGCATCCATAGCAACACTCAAAACACCGAAAAACTGGTGGTAACTCAATAAAACTCTTGAACACACAAATAGCTGATAATGTCTAATTGACGACACAGATAGTGAGTAGCTGACAGTTCTGGGAATTAAACTGGATATTTATTTTAATCTGTTTAATTTAAACCTGGAACAACATTTTATTGTACAGTAAGTTTATATGAAATTTTTAATGGTTGGTTAAGTTACTTGTTTGTTTTTAGATGGCAATTTTAAAACATTTATCACATGTAGCATTTTAAGATAATGTCAATTTTCCCAAAGCACTGCAGAAAAGAGTTTACTGCAATAAACATAAAAAGTCAACAGACCATCACACTATGTTTAAGAGAGCCTTCCCGGCAACAAGCAACCTGCATTCAAATCCAGCCTCTGCCACCTTCTGGTTCTGTGAGCTTGGGTAAGTTACTCTCTAAGCCTCACTACAACCAGTTACTAAATGAGATCAAAATAATCCTGATCTTATAGGATTATACTGAGCATTAATAAAAGAAGACAGGTAGAGCAATTAGTAGAATACCTAGCATATGGTCAGTACCCAGATACTTTTATTACTCTCTTTTACAACTTGGCATTAGCAGCTAATCTGTATACTTGCTCTGAATCTTTCACAAACTCCAGCTCTGGAGCCTCTCTGTTCAGCAGAAATCTATTAGCATATAGATTATTAAAGAGCACAGGGATTTTATTGTTTACTAAAATCCAAAATGCAGAACCACAGTTATTGACAGAGAAATGCCACAGCAAGAGCCATAAGAACACATTTCAGAACACATTTCATTTGTGCTCCATGAAAACAAAGCTGCTCATCACAGACACACAGATGCTAGTGCAGCAACGGATCTTAGGCTAGTCAATACCCATGGCCACTCTACCACCCCATTCTCTATCACCTTACTTTATAAAGAAAAAAAACACAATGAGTTGTTAGAGCCCCCACCCCAGCCCCATTTTCCCATTTACTAAGGTTTAGAAACAATACAGAACCAAATCTGGGGTCTCCCAATACATGAATAAATGGTTTTGGTTTCCTTCATTTAAACTGATGACATTTTATTTAATACTAGAGACCCGGTGCACAAAATTCGTGCACTCGGAGGGGTCCCTCGGCCCAACCCTGCACCCTCTCACAGTCCGGGAGCCCTCAGGAAATGTCCAACAGACAGCTTAGGCCCTTAGGGGAGTGGGCCTAAGCCAGCAGTCAGACATCCACGGAGGCAGGAGAGGCTGCTGCCACTGCCGCTGCACTTGCCAGCCGTGAGCCCAGCTTCTGGCTGAGCGGCACTCCCCCTGTGGGAGCTCACTGACCATCAGGGGCAGCTCCTGTGTTGAGTGTCTGCCTCCTGGTGGTCAGTGCACGTCATAGCAACCGGTCGTTCTGCAGTTCGGTCTATTTGCATATTAGCCTTTTATTATATAGGATAGAGGCCCCGTGCACGAATTTGTGCATGGGTGGGGTCCAGCTGGCCTGTCCCTATAGGGGCCCATTGGGCTGGACTGGCAGGGGGAAGAAGCCTCTGGCGGTTGGCCAGCCAGCCCCCACACCCCATTGGAGTGGGTGGGGCCAATCGGGGGCAGGGCCGGCCAAAGGGCGGCTGGTCAGGGCCTGGATCAGGGTGGTTGGCTGCTGCAGTGCATGTCATAACCACTGGTCATTCTGGTCATTCTGGTCGTTCTGCCATTCTGGTCGCTGGGCTTTTATACATATAGATAAATGAAAGTATGGAATTCTTACAAACTCACTCACTGACATTACCAGGTAAATGTGAGCCAGAGGCCACATGGCAACCATGCCACTGATTTGCCAGACAATTAGTTTACTGACTATTATGTTGTCTCAGTTTTTATCAGAAAAATACCGAATACTCTTTTAAGGGTTTAAATCTCAATGTAGCTGGTGAGATGGTCTCACAATACTGGGCATCCTGTTTCCCCTACCCACATTATAGTGGAAATTCCCCTGGCAAGAAAATTCAACTCCTGTTTAGAAACTTATAGAAATATCTCTTCTTGGCAGCTCAGGGCTGCCACATGCAACTACTCTGGCTAGAAGAAAAGTAGTGAAAAGAGATCCTACTGGTTACAATGGAAGTCATCTTACAATAACAAATAATACACTTATTTCAGGGAAATTTTGCAAATCAACTTTTAAAATTCCAAGAAAGAGAATTGTCCAGATATTAATGCAGGTATTTCTCCCTGCCACTGTTGTTTCCCACACAATTGTCTGCTGAGAACTCTGATGTCATGGTGATCAATGGCTTTCAGCTCTTCAAGCACCCACAGCCCTACCTGAGCTCTCTACATTTTAGAAGAATGTACCCTTACTCTCCTCCTGAATTTCCCACCTGCTAAACTGGCAATTACTAACAGTTCAGCCACTTAGACCTTTAGCTCCAATATAGTTAACTACAGTCTCTCCACAGGAACCTCATTCCCTCTGTGCATCTCAGAAGCCTCTGTATGAGCAAAGTGTCATTCAGAAGATGTGGGTTCTGTCTCCTGGCTGAGGACAGCCTATATAATAAAAGCATAGTATGCAAATTGACCGAACAGTAGAATGACCAGTTGGCAGAGGGTGGGGCCAGCAAGCAGGCAATACCGCGCCAGCCAAGGTGCATGCCAATGGGTAGAGGGAGTGGATGGTGATTGGGGGGGCAGTGGCAGCTGTGGTGGCAGGCGGCAGGGCCGGCCTCTTGATGTCTGGCACTGCCCCCTAATCAACCCACCCGGTCGCCTCCCACAGAGGGAGGCCACTGGTGGCGGCAGCAGTGGTGGGGCAATGGGGGGCAGGGCCAGCTGCTCTCTAGCTGGAGCCATCCTTTGATTGGCCCCCCTGGTCACCTCCCACAGAGGGAACAGGCCTAAGCCATCAGTCAGACATCCCCTGAGGACTCCCAGACTGAGGCCTGAGGGACCCCCTCAGATGCACGAATTTTTGTGCACCGGGCCTCAAGTCTATCCTATCTAATAATAGACAAACATGGTAATTAACCATACCTCTCCTATGCTTCCCATTGGCTAATCAGGAGGATATGCAAATTAACTGCCAACCAAGATGGCAGCCGGCAGCCAGGCAGCTGAAGCGAACATGAGGCTTGCTTGCTCCAGTGATGGAGGAAGTCAAGGTTCCCCGCCTGCCGCCGCCCAGTTCTGAGCTCCAGATGCAACAATGTTGCAATTATAGAAGCTAAACAAACCCCAGGTACCTGCTTTCAGCCACCATGGCCTCAGAGCTGGGAGTGCCAGTGATGGCAACAGAGTTTCAATTATAGAAGGTAAACAAACCCAGATACCTGTTTTCAGTCACTTTATTTTTTATTGTTGGCAATATTACATATGTCCCTTATTTTTATCCCACTTCCCCCCTGCACCCAGACCCTACCCCACCCCAGGCCTTAACCACACTATTGTCTGTGTCCTTGGACTATGCATATCTCTCTATATAAAAAGCTGTTATGCTAAGTGTCTGACCATCCAACTGGTCACTATGACATGTACTGACCACCATGGGGCAGACGCTCAACGCAGGAGCTGCCATGATGCACATTGGCCATTTAAAAATAAATGGCATTGCAGATCTGGCACCCACAAAGCAACACTCAGCTTCCACCAAGTGGGACACAGGCCCTGCCACCACCCCGGAGCAAGAGCCCACCAAATCACAGCCATGCAGACCCTATGGCGTGAAATGTGGCCCACAGCCCAGCCCATCCTGGAAACAGTCACTGTGGGTGTTGGGTAATGATGTCACGTAGCAATGCCCAGCTTTCTCTCCCTAGTGACTAGATTCCTTGGAATTTCTTCAGCCCAGGAACGTGACTTGCTTTGTAGCCAGGTGCAAACATTTTATACTTTAACCAAATGTCTGTGAAGCATTTTCCTGTGCCTCATCTCATTTGATCTTCACAGAGGACCTGGAGTAGGTAGATAGGAGAGTTGGTGGAATCTGATTTTCTTTTCATTAGCTAGAAAACAGAGATTTAGAAAGCTTAGAAACTTGACCCAACTGAAAATATGTAAGAAATGGTGAATCCTGAAAATGACTTCAGGTTTTCACACTGTGCAGAATATAGTCAAATACCACTGCAGTTAAATATTCTACCCTTTGTTCTCCCTGCGTTATCTACAATATCAACCTGCTTCATATTGATATTTACCGCTGCACTGCTGACAATTATCTGAAAGAGAAGTTGCGGTGCTTCACTGGGCTGAAGAAAGTTTAGCTAAATCAGAAAGCAGGTCTAATTAAGCAAGTTTATTCTATATCTATAAAAGGCTAAGTTGACAAGGGTGATACATATTACTGATACATACTAGTCTATAGCTCTTGCTGGCGCCAATCACACATGTGTGTTTTGATCTGTCATTGTCAATCATGTTGTTCCACTTAATTATTCATATTCATTGGTTGGTTCTTACTATGTGCCTTCAGTAGGGATTGAACTGTCAACCTTGGCATATTGGGTTGATGCTCTAACCAACTGAACTACCTGGCCAGTGAACATTCCCTCGTTTCAAATAGGACTTATTCCTATTGCTAGTGTCACACTGGTTCAATTTAAGAAAATTTTCCTCAAGCCCCATGCAGTCCTAGGACTCATTTTACATATAAGCATTAATTGCATTTTTTCAGCACAGCTGGCTTTCATGTTTTGCCAAGTGGTATGGGCCTGTACATTAGGGGTTTAACTGGGTCTTCTGTTTATTTCCATTGTTGGCACTATTTAAATGGTTACATTAGCATTCATATTTAGAGGAAAAGCAAATTCACCTCATCTCTATTGTTAATGACTACTTTGTGCCTTGTTTTAGATCTACCCAGGAATAAGGGGAGCATGAGTCTTTCCTAGTCTTCCTCCAGGAAGTTGATACTGTAGTTAAAATCCTGGCCAATAGTCATCGTTGGTGTGGGAAGCAGGACTTTGTGCTGGGTCAGCTTATGGCCAGCTTTCTGTTTAGCCGAGACCCCAGTCTGTGGGCTAGACAGCTGTTGTGGTCCCATGCTAGCCCTGGATGTAGTGCTAAGCTTTCAAAGCATAGCTTTCCTGAAAGATTTGAAAACAGACTAAATCTATATAGGTTTGTAAGGTATATAGCTGGAAACTGATTTTAAATTTATTTTCATATACAGTATTCAGGACCCTTCCATGGTAACTAAATGTAAGAGTATTTTCATTATCTTTTTGACACAAAGTTCTTTAAAAGACTGCTTGAGGGCTTTCTGCTTGTATATGGATGTTCTTCCCAAGTTTAGTGGCAAGTTTCAGAAAATTACATGGATTAAAGAATACATTGCCCACAATGAAAAATGGCCTGGAGTCACGGCATCAGGCCTAAGAGAACACAGAATTACTCTGAAAAAGGCAATAAGCACTCGAGAAATTTGGGAGGGAGGGAAGACAGAAGGACCTATACCAGAAAATTATTTGGAAGATTTAATGAATTAACACATACAGTGTATTTAAAATACTGCATGGAGAAATATCTAATAAGTGTTAACTATTATTACCATTATGATTTCACAAGGACCCATATGACCAATGAGGAAACTAAGGCATGAAGAAGGCAAAGAACTAAAATTTTAGTTCTTAGATTCCATCTCCATGTTCAACAATAAACTGGAATTTTATTTTGCTGAATTGTTCTAACAAAAAATAAATAAAAGAAAATTAACTAGAAAAAGGAATTTGAGATGTGAAAAATTTTTGATAAGTCTTCCCTATAAAATTTCAGTTAGAAGAGGTCAAAAGAAAGTTTGGAAAGTATTTTAATGGTGCCCTTCCTCCCTCCCTCCCTCCCTCCCTCCTTCCTTCCTTCCTTCCTCTCTCTCTCTCTCTCTCTCTCTCTCTCTCTCTCTCTCTCTCTCTCTCTCTCTCTCTCTCTCTCTCTCTCTCTCTCTCTCTCTCTCTCTCTCTCTCTCTCTCTCTCTCTCTCTCTCTCTCTCTCTCTCTCTCTCTCTCTCTCTCTCTCTCTCTCTCTCTCTCTCTCTCTCTCTCTCTCTCTCTCTCTCTCTCTCTCTCTCTCTCTCTCTCTCTCTCTCTCTCTCTCTCTCTCTCTCTCTCTCTCTCTCTCTCTCTCTCTCTCTCTCTCTCTCTCTCTCTCTCTCTCTCTCTCTCTCTCTCTCTCTCTCTCTCTCTCTCTCTCTCTCTCTCTCTCTCTCTCTCTCTCTCTCTCTCTCTCTCTCTCTCTCTCTCTCTCTCTCTCTCTCTCTCTCTCTCTCTCTCTCTCTCTCTCTCTCTCTCTCTCTCTCTCTCTCTCTCTCTCTCTCTCTCTCTCTCTCTCTCTCTCTCTCTCTCTCTCTCTCTCTCTCTCTCTCTCTCTCTCTCTCTCTCTCTCTCTCTCTCTCTCTCTCTCTCTCTCTCTCTCTCTCTCTCTCTCTCTCTCTCTCTCTCTCTCTCTCTCTCTCTCTCTCTCTCTCTCTCTCTCTCTCTCTCTCTCTCTCTCTCTCTCTCTCTCTCTCTCTCTCTCTCTCTCTCTCTCTCTCTCTCTCTCTCTCTCTCTCTCTCTCTCTCTCTCTCTCTCTCTCTCTCTCTCTCTCTCTCTCTCTCTCTCTCTCTCTCTCTCTCTCTCTCTCTCTCTCTCTCTTTCGAGATAGAAGTAGAATGCCAAAGCAAGATTTGATTTATGGGAAATTCCTAACTAATCAGTGTCCACAAAACCAGAAGAGCCTTGGCTTAATAGGCAATGACTGATTTTTTCCAAATGTTGAACAAAAAGTCCCACTCTGATACAAGGTGGAAGTCTTCCGGTCTCTGGCTTCCTTGGGGAATCCTGAGGGAATGTGACTAAATAATGCAAAGGCTACTTTTGGCAGAATTGTTAACACCATTTACATCACAAAAGCCTATGATCTAATCCTAATCCAACAACCAAAGCACTCAACAACCCAGGAGAACCAGAAAACAAAAACATTTGAAAAAGTCAATGTCAAAGCAGACATCTGGAAAAACTACAAAGACTGAAAATGTTCAGTCCCTTGAAAAGCCAGCCTGTTCCCAGATTTCAACTTCTTGGCTACATTTTCAGGTCATCATGTACAGATAGATCTTTCTTCAGGCCAGGGATTTTCTTTAACTTTCTGCAGCACTGAACTTGATTATAAAGAGACGTTTAGATAAAGGGATAAATTAAGATTTTTTTAAATGATAATATTTTTCTCTTTCCTTCAAGAGTATGGTCTCTAGAGCTCTTAGAATACTCTCATCTTTCCAGTTCAAGGAGCATGAACTTATATTTCCATTAAAAAATAAAGATACTAGCACAGGGCCTGGCCATAGCAGGGAAATTATAGAGCCTGAAGACCATCTTCAGAGGTACGAGGTTTTCTAGGTGGGAAACGTATCCACTGGTGATTTATACACAAGGCAACAGGATGCCAATTGAGAAATTCTGCTCTGTCACCAGTAATTGTTCAGTTATTTGCTCTACTGCATTGCCAATCTGGTGTAGGTAGAGACTGTTTTATGATGTCAAAGGCCCATCAGTGACACTGAATTAAAATTAAGACTCATCCAAGTAGCAGCTTACTCCCTTTGTACTACTTATGTATGGTTCATTTCCTTTAATGGGCCAAAGTGCCAAAGTCAATTTTCCCAGCTCATCTCCATCAGATCACAAGCTCTCCCTTGTCTCCTTTCTGGCTCCACTGAGCTCAGTCAAAGGAATCGATTCTCAAATTACTTCTGTGATAAAATCTTTTTGCTGCTAGTAATTCTGGTAAAGTATCACATTTGTTTTCAGTGTTTATGCACGTGTTGTCCTTAGTAACCCATTCCTGTATTTCTTGCTTGGAGAGAACATTCATTTTCCTTTGCTTTTCATCTCTTCTTCAACCTCCACCCCTGCCCTTTCTTGATATCTTTATTTCTAAGTTATATATTTCAAACAAAGGATCCTCCCACTCCTAGGGTTCATTCTCAGCCTCCTTCAAGTGTTCTTCTCCCTCTACTAGTGTTTTAAATGCTGTTTCCCAGGGTTTGATCTCAGGACTCTTCTCATTTTATGCTACTTGCCCTTCAAATGACTTCATTTCCCACCCATGACTTCAGCTACCACTATAAATAACTGTGACCCCAAATTCATAGCTTGAGCTTCAATTTCTTTCCAAGATCCAGACCCAAAGATGCAACCAGTTATCATCCAGGTATCTCTAACTGAATGATAATCAAATGTTGTAAATAAGCTCTGTGGATTGTACATTATAAATATTTCTCAAGCCCACTTTTCCTTTACATACCCACTGTCATCATAGCAATGAACTGTCATTTCTGTTCTGCATTCCCTGCTGTTGTTTCCCTTCCTCCAAACTTACCCTTTGCTAATCTCACTGCTGCCTGACCTGCCTGAAATACAAAGCTTACTATTCTGCTAAATCATTCTTTGCAAGTTCATGTAGCCAGCCCCCAACTTCCCACCTTAACATTTGTAGGGCCTGGGGAAGGAGTAGAAATGGAAGTCCACCTACTAAAAACCTAATTTCTTGAACTCTATTAACCAAGCTAACAAGCTGTTAAATATATTCTATTTTCTTATCTTGACAAATATACTGTCATAACTTGGAATGCCTGGTTCAAATTTATACTTTCCAGGCTCTGTAGCTTTCCCCGCCAGCACTTATCTGTAACTCTTGAACCAGGGTCCTCCCTCTTTGTCCTATCAACCCTGGTTCCATCTAGCATGGCAAGTGTCTCATGTGCATATGCAGACACTCCAGCCCACAATCTCAAACTCTGTTCACTTTCCCCTCAAACAGCTATTCCTTATATATCCCTGTGGCCTAGCAGATACTGAGAGCTTAAGCAACTTCACCAACGTCACAGTATTGGTAAGTAACAGAGGCAAGATTTTAACACAGACTTTATACCTCCAGAAATAAGTTGATCATTAAGCTGTATTGACTCCCCTAAAACTACTGAAGCTTTGTTTTCTAAACAATTAAATGAGATCTTCCATAGGAAGTATTTTGCACCACGCCTATACCCTATTGTCCATGATTTCCACTTTGTAAAACGCTAAGAGGCATCATTCACAGTGTGCTCTCAGGACTATCATATACATAAAATGGAAATCCAGAATGATGCTGTGCAAGGCAGCTACCCAGGTGTTCTCCCAGAGAAGACATTGAGTGATGATAATTTCATCAGATAACATACTCCTGTCATTGCGTTTGCTCAAATGTCATCCCTCCCAAACCAGGCATGTTACACGTGTAAATCACCTGGAAGAGCTTTAAGGATACATGCAACCAGGGCAGGAAAGGTAGGAAAGCTGCCAAATGGTGTCCTGCCTCAGGGCACCACAGGGAACTCAGAAGCACTCAGGATATTCTGCATTATGAGAGAAACCATAATACTCTCCACCTATAGGACACTGCATGGACCATTAACTCGATACAGTTCACACTCTCAACATCAGACCCCCACAGTATTCCTTTCAATGACACTGCATCTTTATGATCCTGGGTTTTCCACAGACACTGTGATAAGAAAGCAAGTACTACAGCAAGGGTTAAGTCAAGACAAGATTTTAAAAGAAAATGGTTTAAAAGAAAATCAGTATAGAACAGGAAATGAGAGTGCCTATGTCCAATCTGAATTCATAGTTTGAGAAACTTAGCAGTCTCCAACAGGCACACAATCACATTAGTAAACTATGTAGTTAAGAATGAAAAACCTTTTTTCTCTCCAATGTATGTGTACTAACTTTTCAAGCAGTCACCAAATTGTTAGAACATTGTATATTAGGTTGCGTGGACCTAACTACTTAATAAACTGAAGGTTCAACTCACATATTCCCATAATTAGCCGTACCTTAGGTACACCTGTGCATCTAAACTTTGCTACTGGGTATTTCTTTGGGCTTGAGAGCATCATGAATAATTACTGAGACCCTAAAACCCCAGGCACTGAGAAAGTTTGATATCATCTGGCATAATCCATTCATATGCATTATCTTTTATAATCCTTACAGTAACCTAAGGAGTCAAGTACTATTAATGTTCCCAACTTACAGATACGGGAACTGAGTTCAGTGGCAACAGGACTAGGCTGAGTTCACAGCATGTCTAAGTAATGGATCCAGGATTCAAACCCAACTTTCTGACTCTGAGGATTCCCCACTTTGTCACTATACCATACCTACGTCCAAATACACAGATAATTTTGTGTAGTCAGACCTATGGACAGAGATGACTACTTCTTCACAGAACTAAACCTGACCCTAACAAAGAACAACTGGGGGATGTTGGCCTGTCATCTTGTCTCAGGCCATCTTAGCTCAGGTTCTCAAAGCTATTTGCTGAAATAACCGTTGTGCTGAAATCACAGGCTTTAAGCTTCTGGAAACTGTGTGTGCTGTAGATGAAAGTCACTTTGTATCAGCAAAGAAAATCAGACTGTCTAAAGTGGCAGCTTGAGTTCATCAACTCTATCAACTTGCTCAACAAACATTACTAAGTACACAGGCCCCCGTCTGAAGGAGTCTCTATGGAAATCCCAGATAAAATAGCAGAATTTCGTAAACTGTTCCAAAAGCAACATGACCCATCCGTTTTTGACACGTCTTTAAAATGTGAAATACAGTAAAGCCACTGCAAGCTAATGCAGAATGGGAGCTATAGCCATAAAAAAGTCTCTCTCTAGGAAGCTAACAGCTGAAGCAGGGGTCAGCAACCTGTGTGGCATATGATTTAGAATGAGGTTCTGCCAGTCTTGGAGAGCCCTAGCAGGACATACCCAGATTTAAGGTCATCTAGTGGCTTTAAATAAAAGGCAGCCTTGTTCTTCTCCCTGTCTGAGTCCCTGAAGTTACAGGTTGTAGCTTGCTTTAGAGAGGAACAAAAGTCATAACACTAAAAAAACAAGTTTAATAAGCCAGCACCACTCCATTTTTCTGTACCATCATTCCCCCACTCCCTGTTCAACATCAGCTTCTTTCTCAACCCATCACACCAACATCCTTAGACAGTCTTCAACTGCTGATATGTGCAATAGCCAAAAGTACAATGCTTAGGCAAAGCATACTCCAAGTGAAACTTCAAATCTTTCAAAAACCTTAATTCTGAATGAAGTCAATGAAGGTGATGTTAGAGCAGAGGTTCTCAACCTGTGGGCCGCGACCCCTTTTGGGGTCAAACAACCCTTTCACAGGGATCGCCTAAGACCATCACAAAATACATATATAATTACATATTGTTTTTGTGATTAATCACTATGCTTTAATTATGTTCAATTTGTAACAATGAAATTGGGGATCACCACAACATGAGGAACTGTATTAAAGAGTCACGGCATTAAAAAGGTTGAGAACCAATGTGTTAGAGAACCATTCAAGTATCACATAAGACATTGACAAATAAGGTCTTGGAAGTTAAACTGGTTAGCAGTCAAAGAAGAGACAGTCAGCAAGGGTTAAGTCAAGACAAGATTTTAAAAGAAAATGGTTTAAATATCAAAAGATTGAAAGGATCTTTGAGAAAATCAGTGTCAAAGGGTTTTGTTTGTTTGCTTTTTGCCAAAATGTCTGTATTAGTCACTGTACTGCCTAAATCAACATATAGTATGTCATATTTTTGCCACAAATTTAATTATATTTATAATGCAAAAAGATTCAATAATATACCCTTTGTACTAATAATGTATAGTTGTAATTATGTCTAATTTTATCTGATATCATTAAATTGATTAATTTTCACAATTTTAGATGATTTTTCTTCAAATCACAAACAAATTTTAAGAAAATGTTTTCTATGAAATGTTGGCTCTATATGAAATGGATCAGCTTAAGCACCAATTACCAGATGTTAACAAAGACTTCTAGATCTTGACTCACCCGGTCTTGTAAAAGCTTCTTTTTTTTCTGTGAAGTTGTGATAACTACTCTCTCAGTAGAGTTGTCCAGAGAGACAGAAGCAATAGGATGATATATGTATAAAAAGAGATTCATTTTAAGGAATTGGCTCATGCAACTATGGAGAAATGGCAACCCCAAAATCTGATGAGGGAGGCCAGTAGCCTGAAGATTTAGTGAAGAGTGCAGTTTGAGTCTAAAGGCAATCTGCTGCAGAACCAGGAAGGGTAGATGTTGCAGATGAAGACAATGTGCTGGCAAATTCCCTCTTGTTCAGGGGAGAGGTCAGTCATTTGTTCTATTCAGTTGTCCAACTGATTGGATGAGACCCACCTACATTAAGGAGGGCAATCTGCTTTACGCAGAGTCCACTGATTTAAATATGAACCTCATTTAAATAAAAACATCCCCACTAAAACATCTAGAATAACGTCCGACCAAATATCTGGGCATTGTGGCCCAGACAAGTTGACACATAAAATTAACCATCAAAGCTGCTACAGACTAGAAGAGACAAGGCCAAATTAATAACCGTAAGAAGATTCTGGGAATCCCAGGGCCTGCAAAGAAGTTCTGAGAACCAGATCTAGGCACAGCCCCTTCCCAAGAAGATGCTTCTTGGCATATACGCCAGCTGTAAGTGAGAGGGTGAGAGAGATTTTAACAATGTCAAGAGACAGGCTGTTGGGTTTTAAATAAAATCATTAGAAAAAGTGTATAGCAGTAGACAGCCAGTATATCTCACACCTCTTAAGTACCACTTCAAAGTCTTTCTGACCCACCCTACCTCTTATTCCTGC
>NW_006299705.1:7379074-7379365 GCF_000327345.1 Myotis davidii | reverse complement strand
TGCTGCTTCTAAGGTGACCCGGGCAGCTCAGTCTTTGACCAGTTTCAACAGGGACAACTGGAAAGAGTCTCTCCTTGGGCCTGCACAGTACACCTTTCCTTTTTGCCTGCGAATTCTCTGACATCCTGGAAAACCTACTGGGAACTAACACATGTGCACATAAGAAGTGAGAGAAAATGAATGCCCCAGGGGCCAGCCTTGGTTAACGGGGAATAGGCTCCCAGATATATTTCAAAAGGGTTCCTTGAAGGGAGAGCAACCTGTAGCAGTGGGGGATTTCATTAAAAATTT
>NW_006299705.1:7378282-7378819 GCF_000327345.1 Myotis davidii | reverse complement strand
AGAACAATAAAATATATTTAAAAGAAAAAAAGTTTCTTTATTATGTCATTCCCACTTCCTCACATTCCTGCCTCCTAGGATTGCATTCACAGGTATTCCACCTGCCCTGCAATTCTTTTTTTTAAAAAAAATTAAATCTTTATTGTTCAGATTATTACAGTTGCTCCTCTTCCCCCCCGCCCCATAGCTCCCCTCCACCTGGTTTCCAACCGACCCTCTGCCCTTACCGCCCCCCCCCAATGTCCTCATCCATAGGTGTACAATTTTTATCCAGCCTCTTCCTGCACCCCCCACATCCCTTCCACACCCATCCGAGAATAGTCATTCCACTCCTTTCTATGCCCCTGATTCTATTATATTCACCAGTTTACTCTGTTCATCAGATTTTTTATTCACTTGATTTTTAGATTCACTTGTTGAAGATATATATTTTGTTGTCACTTTGTTGTTCAGAATTTTTATCTTTATCTTTTTCTTCTTTTTCCTCTTCTTAAAGAATACCCATTAACATTTCATATAATACTCATTTGGTAGTGA
>NW_006299705.1:7362017-7377970 GCF_000327345.1 Myotis davidii | reverse complement strand
TCCTCTCTGCCGCAGCTGCAGTTTGTTATGTAATTTTAGATCTCAAAGGGCCAGCCCATTCATATGCAAAAGCCTCTGCCGCAGCTGGGGTGGGGCAGGATCTCAGGGAATGAACAGGGCGGAGGAAACAGCTATGGCTGATCCTCAGTCCTGCCCTAAGAGGCCCCCAGTTCTCAGTGTCCCGGTAATCACTGCAAGCGCCTCTGAGAAAGCTGCCCTCAACTTCCGCTTGATGCCAGACAGTCCAGTTTCTCCCTGTATGAATCTGGGTCCCCAGAAACTCACCAGGAACTGGAGTTCAGAGCAGTCGGGAGCTTGTGACTCCCTCCTGATTGAAAAAGACACCGGCGTCCTCCGTTGCCAGCCTTTTCCACGAGTGCGCCTTGAAAATATTTTCTCTGCATTTGTAAAGAAAGGTGTAAGTTAAGTATTACGGTCTACTGATTAGTATATAATAGGTCTAACATTATTTTATCCCATGCCACAAAAACTATAATTGAACAAGAAATACATGGAGAAGCTGGTGGAACTGAAATATGAACAAGTTCAAAAGTCCATGAAAAACAATAAAGCCACTTGATTTTACAAGTCTCTCAGTTCCCCTAGCCTGAATAGCGGTTTTAATAGTCTCCACTTAATTGCTAATGTGTACATTGCAACACTCTTCCCATTACTCCTGAGCACTACTGGCCTCATCTGGCTTTTTATCTGGCCACATTGCTCCCTTGATTTAGATTTCCAGGAAACCAGTGATGCTCCTAATTATTAATTGGTTGCTGCAGGTATGTCAGAAAAAGCTTATTGCTTATTTCTACAAATCCCTCAAAAAATACAATTATGATTATTAAAAACCCAGAAAACTGTATTTTAAAAAACATTTTAAAGGCTAGGAAGATAGAGAACAAACAGTCTAAAATATCAAAACTACTGAGAGAGTCAGAGATTGCCAAATTCATTCACTCATTCATTCATTCATTCATCATTATGACAGCCACTATACAAGTAAACAGAAGAGCTGGGATCCTCCAAGAAACCTAGGAAAAAGTTAAGGGCCTACAATTATAATGTGATTCTTTCAGTATTACAAATCATAAAACTTTATTGCCTAACGATTCTCCTGGTCAAGAAACTGGCTCAGAGGCAGGCATGTGACAAACTGGCCAATCAAAGCATCTCCTTCAAGTTTTTAGTTGGAAGGTAAAGGAGAGGGGGTCTTGACTTTCATGTAACAAAGCTGGAAGAGTGTGAAGTGGGACCTGCTAGTGGCCTTCTTCTCTGCCCTGTGGAGAAAAATGATTTGCAGAAGAACATAAACCAGAATTGAATCAAGCAGGTATGAGATGGTCAGAGGCAGATAGTTGTCATTTTAAAAATATCTGTACCTTTCATGCCTAAGGCCTGTTTGACTCAACTTATTCCAGTTATAAGAGCTTAAAATTCCATTTTATACTTGTGCTAAAATTGGTTGTCACTCAGTTGGAAGGGCCTTCACATTGTCCTATGAGAAAGATAAACTGTAAGGATAATCTCTCTACTCTTTGTTTTCCATGGGGAGGGGTGTTTTTCTTAAACACCGCTGGTCCCTCTCTATGCCTTTATTCACTTCATTTCAAAGAATGCTAACTCATCTGATTTGTAAATTTGAGAAAAAGGAATAAGACACAACAGCTGAGCTATCTTCTTTTATCTTCTTGGGGGCAAACTGCCTGCAGTAAGGAGAATTCTCTTCTGAGCCTCTCTGCTTCAAGTTTTCATGAATAGGCCTCCTGTGGGGGAGGCCTGTCTGGTCCGGGTCTGTCATGATTTGCAGGGGAGACAGGAAAATATCCTTAACTCTAGTTTAGTAGGTCCACTTTCTTACCAAGAGAACCATGTCCTCCAATCTATCTTTGGGAAAAAAATAATAACAAACAACATTTGATACTTACATGCTGGTTACTATGTGCCAGACACTGTTTTTCCCCCACTTTCTTAAAAATTTATAAAATGGCTCATAAAAATAAATTATCACATCAACCTTTGTGGGAGATATATTCTTGTTATCCCCATTTTTTATTTAAGAATAGGAGACCAGACAGTGTAAGCAATATCCCTAGATTACACCATCAGAAGTAGCAGACCTGAGATTCAAACGTAATCCATATGGTTGGGAGTCCATGATCTAACCACTATTCCATATATCACAAGTACTGAAGGAGATACATTTGTCGTACCCTTTTTATCTTAATTCTCAATTCCTTCAAAGGATACTCTTTATAAGGCTCCTTAAAATTCCTGACATTTATTTAATCACAGGTTTGGGATGGTTCCTACACAAAGAAAGAATTATTTCCAATACTAAAGTTTACAGAACACTAATCAGCTTCCATTTATTATGCTATGTTTATATTATAGTAAACCCACACTAGCCAGGAAAATCCAACTTCACAGGCCACTAATTCTTTACTCTTGATGAACAAAATGGTCAACTCTCCAATTTTTTTTAGTGGGCTTTAAAAGTTTCAGTGCCGATTTTTATGATGCCTATCATAAAGTTCTGAGTATTTCATGTGATACGCATGTACCAGTTGGCTGAGCTACACTCTGAAGCAGTCAGTTGCACTAATAAATCATCTAGAAGTGGACAGTTATAAATATATGGAAAGGCAGAGGCAGCTACCACAATGGCTTCAGCTAACCCAACCACCATCAACACCTTAGACATTGTTAACAGAGCAAATGTCAGAAACAAATTTCACCTGGTGGAAAGAATGGACTAATTTCTAGCATAGTGAATGTTAAAAATGGGCTTTCCTTGGTGAAATTAAAGTTACTGAATATATGTCAATTAGTTAACCTAGTTTAAAACAAGATATAAGAGTCTAGCACCAACCTATGGACTCCACAATTAGGGATGGAACTTGGGGCTTGATCTCTTAGCCATCTTACATCCAGCCATTTTCTTAGGAGGGTTTCTGGCTGACTCACAGCAGCAGCAAGATTGCTGCCTCTGAAATGTTGTACCCACCTTAAAAGTCCAGGCACTGTGTTGTTTTGGTGGGGCACATAAAGAACATGGACCTGGAACTCAATTAAGCCTTCAGAACAGGTTTATAAAATGGCTCATATTAGCTTGCTAATGATTGTTGACTTAAATACTGTATCTGTTAGTTGTGGCAAAACTTAGTTGGAGTCTTACTTTGCTCACAACCTAGCAGCAAAAGTTTGGGGGCATAGCTAACCATGGCTGACCACCAAAATCTACCCAAAAGGAACTAAAGAATTGTGTATAATCAAGTTGATTTGTCAGCTGTAATACAGATAATGGGAGAATATAGGCATTTTCTTTGATCTTCAAATTAATCTGTAATTTGCAGAGTAGCTGCAAATCCTAGCAGCATAAACACTAATAGGAAGTGGTTGTGGTACATTTCTCTCCCTTACCCAAGAAAGAGATGCATAATCTATTACATAGTTTGGTCTTCCCTTGGAGACTTTACTGAATACCTACTGAAGAGAATTGTCTTATCATGTGATCTTTTCCTAAGGCCAGACCTGAGACATTTTGAAACATCACAAAAAGTTTGAATGAGGAAACGATTGATAAATTCTAATTCAGAACTGTGTTCAAATGGAATATTTGTACATCTATGACAATATACATCCCACTTGTGACATCTTCAGACTTCATTCAGAAACAAATGAGGATTCTCAGGTGTAGTTAGTTGGACCTTTGGTCATTACTTTATCTGCAGCACTGTGAGGTATAAAGAAAGTCATAATATTCCTAAGCAACTTCTTTGATTTAACAGTGTGTGATAGGCAGAATAATGGTTCCTCCAAAGATGCCCATTACCTAATCCCCAGAATCTGTGACTCTGTTAGGTCACATGGCAAAGGGGAAATATGCTGTTAATCCAATGACCTTGAATCTAGGTGGATCCAAGTAATTCTAAGAGTCCTTATAAGTAGAAAATGGAGGCAGATGAGGGAGAACCAGACACGTGGCAGTGTAAGGACTCAGCCCAATATTGCTGGCGTTGACGATGGAGGAAGGGGTCATGAGCCAAGGAATGCAGGCAGCCTCTAGGACAGTGATGATGAACCTTTTGAGCTTGGTGTGTCAGCATTTTGAAAAACCCTAACTTAACTCTGGTGCCGTGTCACATATAGAAATTTTTTGATATTTGCAACCACAGTAAAACACTTATATTTTTTATATTTATTTTATATATTTAAATGCCATTTAACAAAGAAAAATCAACCAAAAAAATGAGTTCGCGTGTCATAGGTTCGCCATCACTACTCTAGGAGCTGGAAAAGGCATGGAAGTGGATTCTCCTCTAGAGCCTCCAGAAGGAATGCAGCTCACCTGTGGTTGTAGCCCTGTGTGGCCCATCTCAGAATTCTCACTTTAAGAACTTTAAGATAATACATTTATGTTGTTCTAAGCCAAAAAGTTTGTAATTTGTTATAGCAGCAATATGACCACACACTCCCAATGGCCATGTCCTACATTTTCTGCGATGTCATGTGTCCTGGAGTGACCACCATGACTGCATCATCCAGGCTCCCCTGCCTTCTAGCTTCTGGAATATCAGCGAGTGGAGAGAGGTGTCAGGGTATTTCTTCCCCCATTATTTCTACTTCAACACTATATCCTTGCAGTGGCTGCACCTTGCTAAAACCGCAGTCCTTATAGGCAGCCCTCATCCACAGTGAAGCCCACCAGGCTCTAGTTACACTGTTCCCTCTCTTTGAGCCTTCACCTGGTAACTTTTACCTCTTAATGATAACTGAAAGTCATTTGAAAGGTCAGTGATGAATCTGACCATGGAGGGGATCTGAAATTCCGAACTTCTGCCCTGCTTCTATTATTACATAAGATCCTCTCTCAAAAGAAAAATTAAGCCTTTTCTGGAAAGTGCTACAATCATGTATCAATTTGGCCAATCCCAGCTGTCTGATTAGCCTAGGGCACAGCACAGTTAATATTAAAGCTCTTCTCTTGTTTCAGTCTTAAAAAATTAGCTTAACACTCCCACTAGTAAAGCTGCACGTGCTACAGAAATAAATATAAAGAGGTATTATGCCTTCTTTATTGCTTATGGAAAGCCAGGGCAGGATTTATTTAACAGCAACTAATGTGAATGTGAGAATTATTGTCAAAGAAAGCCCTACTACTTTGAAATTCTCCTCTTCTTTTAAGTATTTCTGAGCTGTTCTGAAACCTTTAAAAAAATTTTTTTTCGCATAAAATGTAATGTTTTGGTTAGCTAAACGTCGCTACATAAATTTTCACAATGGAACTAATAGAAAAGGGCACTCAGTTAGTTGTGTATTTTATTAAACCAATTAAAGAATTTATGGAGAGAAGAAATCAAGTTAACTACCTTAGGAAAGAAAAAGGAAAACAAAGTCTTTTGTACTTGAGCCAACTTCTGCATAGTTTCACAGGTGCCCCGCAAATGTGATGTCATTTTGATTGGTGCAACCTCTCTCCCACAAAGACAAATGAAAGAGCTCCTTTTAAAATAACCCTTTGCACCTCACACAGGTGGTCACATCTAAACTAAACCTCCAGACTACATCTCAGAAACAGTTTTCTGAAGAAATGTTCTTTTAGGGCTGCTCAAGGCACCAAAAAAAAAAAAAAAAAAAGTGATGCTGAATGCACTGAATGCTCCATTAAAGAAAAATGAAGAATGTGGCTTTTCTGCTCTGATTAGAGTGAAAGGCATGGTGCTCAGCTAGCAGCTTTATGATCTACCAAGCATGAAGAAACCTGTTTTTGAATTTGTAAGATTGATTTTTTAACTGGTTCTGAATCTAAAAACTGTCTCATGTCCAGAAGCTAGGCAAGGGATCATGACTTTTGTGTGTGACTGCCCTCAACCTCTTGATCATCTATTCTTGATTTCTTTTGATAGTACAGCTTCAGTAATGTCCTTTTGTCTGCCCTTTGATTTAGCCTTTAGGGACATCCTGTTCTATTACCATCTTCAAAATCCTCTGTGGGTCCGGTGCTCCAATCTTGCCCCTCAGTACAATATTTGGGTTCACAAAAGTGTACACCACCACCCTGCCTCTGTTGTTTTGAGGTGCTATCATAGCAGATCTACTTTGGCTGGGCACTTAACCCACTTTGGAGGTCTACTGCTTTCATGGTTGGGTAGGGCTTTTTCTGCTCTTCCACTATAGGAGGTGAGAAGTGTTTTATATGCTGCCAAGGAAACCCCCTGGCTTTCACACTTACCTTATAATTGCTAGTTAAATGTTTTCAAAGTGTTATCTTTTTCCAGAGCATCAATTAAGGTTAACAATGGCCATCCAATGATTTTCCCTACTTTTCTTTCTGGAATGGCAACTGGGTGTTTGGCAGACCATCTCTTTCTGTCCTCCATGCCATTTATTCTTTCTACATTTATGTATTTTGGAAATTCTCCATTATATATATTCTAGAGGCCCAGTGCACGAATTCGTGCATGTGTGGAGTCTCGCTGGCTGGTAGCGGGGAGGAGCCCTGGGAGGTTGGCCAGCTGGCCCACCCCTGATCGGGGAGGAGGGGGTGATCAGGGGCAGGGCCGGCTGGGGGTAGGGGCCAAGGGTCACCCTGCCCCTGATCAGGGTGTTGGGGCCGATCGGGGGTGGGGCTGGCCTGGGGGAGGGTAGCTCCCTCTGTTGTTGGTGTGATTTTCTTAATTTGACCTCTACTATCTGAGACTGAACCCGGTTTTCCCGTCACTCCTTGACTTCACTCATGCACTTTTGATTTGGGTGTGGCAACCTCACTCAGACATTTAGGGCTCCTGTCTTTGAGCTGCTGTGTCGGTTACCGCCTCCTTCCCCTGCCTCTTCCTCCTTACCATCCCCTTCCTCCTTCTCCCCACTTCCTCCAGCCAGGTTTACTGAGTCAGTAGGTGATTCAACCTGAATGTTGACTCACTAATCGAATCAGTGGGCATTTATTAATTTGGCTCACAAAAAGGCTCACAACAAAGGTGTTGGGGGCCAATCGGGGCCTGGATCAGCCCGGTTGGCTACTGCAGTGTGTGTCATAGTCACAGGTTGTTCCAGTCATTCTGGTCGTTCCAGTTGTTCTTGTCATTCCTCCATAATGGTTGTTGGGCTTTTATATATATAAACTAAAGATGACACTTGATAATGTTGGATACTCCAGCAAGAAAAAAACCAAGAAATAGCTGTCAAATTTGGCAACTAAAATGTCACTGGTGACTTTGGAGAAAAGTAAGAGAACAGGAAAAAAAAAAGCTTTATTGGCAAAAAATCAACAGAAAGAAACTGAAAGCAATAAATATAGACTTTCTCTAAAGATGTTTGGTAGGGGGAGAAATAAAAGAGAGCAGGTAAACAAGACTGAAGGACTCTTTTAGGATAGGAAATATCTAATTGTGTGCACTGGCAGAGGAAAATGAGAAAAATTAAAACTGTAGTCAAGAGGAGAAATAACTAATGGGCAACATCCCAGATGATCTGTGGGAAGAACACGGAATCCAGAACTGCCCTCCAGTCTTTTTTCCACAGAGAAACCAGAATAACCTTCTTGGTTTTGTTTTACTCTAGTTTAGAACTATTATCACAAATATAACCCATATTCAATGAATAAAATTTAGGAAATACAGATAAACAGATTTTTTTTTAAAGCATGGACAATCTCATATTCCTATATATCTGCCCAGGCCATATGTTTGGAGTTACTCTACTTATAGCCCCTGGTTCTTTCCCTTAATAGCAGAAAGTGACTTAATTCATTGACTAATAATAAAAGTGGGATAAAATGTACTAAACAAATCTTTGAAAGCTTAAGTGTTTTTATTACCATCAATGTTTTAATTTAATTTAGTTTAGGTGTTAGGTTTTGTTTTGGTTTTGGTTTAATTTTGATTATTTACAACTAGCTGCAGGGGCTCTAGGTGAGGTTTATCATTTAAACCTAAAATTAGTTTAGTGAGATTTGCCTTGCTTTAGTCTGTGACAATAACTCACAACTTATTTTGCTTTGCTTTTCTAGTGGGCAACATGTCTGCAAATTCACATGCATCAAAATGAGCTACAAACCAAGGAAGTATTCATCCCCCCCCAAAAAAAATCTATTATTCTTTAATTCAAATAGTAAATATTGGAATATCTAAACCAACACAATGCCCTAAATATTTTAAGGATCTTAAAATGCTCCTAAAATATTTCAGTAATCAAAGATATTTCTATATTATACACAAAAGCTTAAACCAAAGGCTTTTATTAAGTAGGTGGCATGATATTAGCCCAGTGCTAAGCAACAGAAGGTATGAAAGGACGAGTTCTGATAGGAATGCACTTCCTCTCTTGCCCTCCCCCTGCCATTACCTGAGTCTAAGCCTTCCCCACTTTGCCTCTGCATGACTGAAATAGTCTGGTCCTTCTCTGTCCCAGCCCTAAGTGTCACCTTCCAGCCACACTGAATGTGGCAATCTTCACAGACTGCCAAACCCATCTTTCTGAAATATTTTTTCCATTATATTTTTCTTCCAAAACCCTCAGCCTTTTACAGAGGGAAGAAAAACAATTTTACAATCAGACCCAGGCCCACAACCTGGTTTGGACACTCATTATCTGAATGACTTGAGTACGTTATTTGATGTTATATGTAAAATGGTTCTAATCACCACCTCCCCAGAGTGAGGAGAGAAATAAAGAAATGGTGCAGGTAAAGCAGTAAGACTAAATTGGCTAACTTTGGATTTTTTTATCTGACTCAGTTTTCCTTTCTAATTTATTTCCACTTTTCTGCAACAACACTCTTTACCATGTTGTATCGCAAGTCAGTGAGCTGGACAAGACGCCTAATGAGCCAATTAATTAGGAGTCATTTATTGCGCATGGCCCAGAGGGAGGTGTCTCTTTCCAAATCTCTGAGCAACCCATACAGGAAGTTCTTCCATATTTATACTTTTTGAGCCTCTTTGTTTGCAAATATTACAAAGGGCTCTGTGTGAGTTATTGTTACAGACAGTTGTAACCTTGAATACATAATGAGTTTGTACTTGACATAATTATTATCAGTATTAGTCTATTACATTGGATGGCTATCTTGCAAGGTCAGACAGTTAAGTTTATCTTTTTCTATTATTTAAACTAAAAACAAAGTTTTTTTTTTACAGATAACAGACTATCTTAAAGTGACAGAGTTTATAATGACAGTGTTTACAGAACAAGGGATTATCTAACAATAGCAGAGAATTTTAAACAGCAGTTTTCTATACAAGATGGAAGTTACTATGCTTCAAACAGATGGTCACCTGTACACAACCTCTTTAGTTTTCTTACCCCAATGGCTTTAAAAAAGACTTGTTTGACTTTTTTTAAAAGTAGCATTTACTTATGTGATAGTATGCTGTTATATTAGCTCATTTAATATTAATAAATAAAATATATTACAGATGAGGGAACTGAGGTTTCAAAAGGTTGAGAAACATTAACTTTAAATGCATTAGCATCCATTGTATGAAAATGGAACTCTTATTTTTCCTATTTACAGATAAGAAATCTTAAGAAGTTAAAAAAGTGATGAGTGGTGGTTTTAAACAATTTAAGTCAGCTAATTTCAATGACAGAACAATTGTCTCTTCATTTCCAATAAAAAAAGAAAAAAGTTGAAGATATGACAATAGTTTATAAATAAAACAGATAAAACAATTTTGAAGATAAAGAACAAAATAAGGAGCTTATTATAACAAATATCAAGGTAGTATAAAGCTGTAGTAATTTGGATGATGTGGTATTGGCATAAAGACAGTAATAAAACAGAATACAGAGCCCAGAAAATGGACCCATGCATACAGAGGAATGTACTCTATGGTTGATATATCTGAATCACTGGGGAAAAGGATGGATCTTACAACAAAAAGTATCAGGGGGGAAATGAAATTAAGCCCCTACTTTATACTACATTCAAAATACAAAAATGAATTTCAAGTAGATTGAAGATCTAAATGTGAAAAACAAAACCATAAAAATATATAAAAGAACATGTGGATTATCTTTTTTACCTGAGAGTAGAAAATTTCTTAATGCCCTAAAGTATAACTGATTTCTGGGAGGAAAAGTTATAAATTTGTCCATATCGGTACCCAAGCCTGCAAAATTACCCACTTAAAATAAAATATCTAATACAACTTTTTACCTATCATAATGTCACTCAAGCAAGCATTATTATAATGGTTTGTGGGAGCTCTCATAAAACACTCAGTTTAAACATTATAAAATTTCATATTCAATTCTTTAAATCCATAATACATTGCTATAGGTGTATTAGGAGCTCCCCAATATTTCCTAAGACAAATAGTAAGATGATTCCTTAGTGCCAGTAACCTGGATGCTTTTCTCTTTCACTGTGAAAAGGCATTTATTTGTAAAAAGGCATTTATTTCCCAAGGAGACTCTTTTCATGAAAATCTGCTAAACTCACAGGAGAAGCAGGCAGCCAAAGAATCAGCTCAGCACCAAGTCTACGGCTAGAAAAGGAGTGGTCTTCCTGAACCTCTACAACCCGGAATAGCTCCTCTTGAATTCCATCCTATGGCTCTTTTTTATCCCTCTACAAAGGGGTCTTTTTCCCCTTATTCACACTAGATAAGATTCATTTCCCAACCCCACCACTGGCTCCCACTTCCAGCCCCTATATTAACAGTCACAGGCACTTACTATGAACTCCTTTGTGCAACCTGGGTTTGTAAAAATATTCTCAATAAAATTAAATAGATATTCCTCAATAGAAAAGAAAATAGATGCAAATAACAAAATCAGTGAGAGATCAGACTTAATCCTTAGAGTAAACCTGGAGTCCTCCCCTGCACCTCCTAAGAAGTGTTGATTTCATTCTCACTTTGCTCCAGTCCATCTTATCAATACTGCTAAATACAGATTTCACAATGTCTAACCAAAATTTTAAATAAGTTTTCTTGATGTAAAAGATAAAAAAAATCTTCATCCTAGAATTAAATATCCTCCATAATACTATTTGTCCCTTTTCTATCAACTTTATTCCTTTTCTTGCTCATACCTGCCATCTCAAGTTCCATATTTTCCATGATGCTTTACCCACTATTCAAGGCACACTGATCTTTTATCTTTTCCAAATGCCTTATGTATGTACCAAAATCCTTGTCAACATCCATAATTTCTAACATGTCCTGGACATTGTGACCTTCATCATGGGTGAAAATTGACTGGTAACTTTTATCATGCTACCACAAAGAAAAATGCTTAACACAGATGAATTTAAGTCAAATTAGAACAGAAGATTCTAAAAAAAAATGGTAGTTTAGACACAATTCATTTATCCCCACTATATTGCTAAATTTCTCATTTTATACCACTCTCTTTTCTTACCTTCTATGCTCCAACAATAATAGCCTTCCTTCAGTTCTTTAAACAAATCATGCTTGTTTCACCAGAAATGACCTCTCACCTTCTGGTCTCTTTGTCTGCCATGCTTTGGCCTTGATGTATACATGGCTGGCACCTTAAGGACTTCCTCCTCAGACATCCCTTTGCCACCTTTCACATCACCCTATTTTAATTATTGGCATGACACCAAATATTGTCGAATCTTTCTTTTATGTATTTACTTATTTGTTCAATGTTTATTATCACATGAGAATGTAAGCTCCATGAATAAGCAACTTGTCTATCTGATCTTGTCAGCATTAGGGACAGTGCCTGACAAATAGCAAGCACATAATAAATATTTGTTAAATAAAGGAATAAATGCTTGACCAGAGTTTTATTTCTGAGTTTTCCTAAGAAAATGTTGAAGCTCCAGAAATAGGTTTGCTTTTCAAAGTTCATTGAAGAAATGTGCTGTACATACAAGGGTGAGCAAAAGTAGGTTAATAATAATGAACAGTGCAGCAATTAATAAGTAAATAATAATAAAAGAATAAACTTTGTAATTTGCATATTAACAACTATAAACCTACTATTGCCCACCCCTGTATATACACATGGCTTTATTATTTCAAAAGGAGGCATTTTTATAACACAATTTCATGAAAAATTTTGAAATCTAAATGAAACACAAAAGCCTTGCCTTATATCTGAAGTAATCATCATCAAATACAGGTTGCCTGCTCTTATTCTCTCAAATATCAAAAGACTGATTAGCAGCATCTAACATCTTGACTGTAGGAGACCTTGACATATATGTTCAGTGGGCTATAATGATTTATATAAATTAGCTGCCATATACTTTAAAGCAGACATTCATTTCCCATCACCTATTTCTATAATGAACTACTGAATCCAAAATTCACCCTCAGTGAGGTGAGCAGTCATCCACAAAGCTTGGTCTCAATGAAAAAGCCTCATTTGAAATTGGTGTATGTCTTGCATTGGGACACATAAGAGAGAAGCAACATGATAAACCAGCTGAATGGCTTATCACACTCTGAGTAGTTACTCTGGGATCTTACCTCCACCAAGTTGGTCACTTGGCAAGGTTCACAGTCTTCTTCCTGACTTGCAGATGTCAGAAAATGAGTAGGATTTCTAATTCAAACAGAATTCTCTAGCCCTGAAGATTTTCCTGAAACTCACTGAGGCTGCCTGGCTTCAGTTCCCATCTTGGGAAAGATTATCCTCTGGGCTTGTTTTTTTTTTCAGTACAATAAGCAAGTCTAGTTGTTACTCCAGAACTAGGTTATAACTGATTGAGAAAGCCATTACAACTATTGATACAACTGTGTGGGAAGTTGGCTGTGTAGGTACCTGTTAGGGACTGAATTGTGTCCCCTAAAAAATCTCTATGTTGAATCCCCAATGTGAATGTATTTAGAGATGAACCCCTTAAGGGGGTAATTAAAGTTAGATGAGGTCATAAGGATGGGGCTCTAATCCAATTAGTGTCCTTATAAAAAGAGAGAGACACCAAGACTGTGTGTGCACAGAGTAAAGGCCACTTGAGGACACTGAAAAGACATCTGTCTGCAGCCAGAAATCAACCATGCCAGCATCTTGATCTTAAACTTCCAGTCACCAGAACTGTGAAAAAATAAATGTCCATTGTTTAAGGCACCCAGTCTGTAATATTTTGTTCTGACAGTTCCATAAGACTAATAGAGTCCCTCTGGTCTACTCTAGTCCTGGGATGCTAACATGTGCCTCATCAACACCCCATATCTCTCTTCTCCTAGTCATTTACCTTGCCTCACACCCCAGACACATTTGACTTTATTGGGACTGAGACAGCTAGGCTGTATAAACCAGCTGTAGACAGAAAGGCACAAGTAGCTTAAATGAAGACTCTTTTTAATGCAGGCCTGGGAATAAAACCTAAATGACAGAATATACTCAATAGCTGAGCAAATCTGTTTTAATCTAGTAACATCTGTTCTTAAGCAAAGCTGCAATTTCTACATACATAACCTCAATAAAAGTTGTAAAATAACTTCCTAGTGCCTTTCTAAAACCTGTTGTAATTAGCAGCCAACAATACGTCAAGAAACATTCTCCTTGCTCTAGCTATCAGTGATAGCTGCTCAAGTTCTTGAAACAATATGAAGTGTAGATATAAGGAGTCAGGGACCAAGGAGGTAATTAAAGTTAAATAAGGTCATATACTAACCATATATGTTGAGGTCTCCTGCAGTCAAGATGTTAATGCTACTAATTATTATATCTGTCTAATACACCAAACCTGGAAAAGGAAGAAGCTAAAACAGTGGAGATACTAGCTATGGAAAAACAATGAAAGAAATAAACCACAATTAGAAAAATAAACAAACATGTTTTGCTCTTCAATGTAGCTTAAAATTTTCTGTTGAGGATAACATAAAACTGTGATCAGTAACCCTAGGGAACAGAAAAACATGCTCAATCTATATGCGCATCTTCATCAGGTTACTCAATGATTAAGCCAAGGAAGAAAATGTATTTACTTTTTGGGATATCATGGACAAAAACCAATGACAGCTTCCAGTGCTTTGCATCTCAAGGGCCAATAAATTGAGATATACGAGAACATCATTCTTCAAAGGACCAATGGAGTCAGAATATCCTTGTTGCCTATGAGGCCCAGGAAATTATGAAGCCAGCCCCCCCCCTCCACACACACACACACACACACACACACACACACACACACACACACACAGGCTTACTATACCCCAAGAGTCAGAGGATGCGGATGTTTGGGGTCCAGGCCCTGAGCACCTGCCTGCCTGGAATAAGTTGAGTCTTCCAGTGGGTCAGTGTTTCTTTTATCTGGTTGATCTATAATTTACCTAATTAATCTATAATCGAATTTGAAAGATGAGATGAAGCCAATACCATAGAAAGATATAAAGTCCACTCATTCAATTTTGAAAAAAACACACACACACAAAAACCACCCAGCAGCTCAAACTCTCCAAGTAACATTCATTTGCTCCAACCTTCTATAATCCTATGAAATAAATGACTATTCTCTAAATGCTCACCCAGTTGGAGCTGGGTGCTCTCCAACTTGTAAAGAGCTGGAAAATGATTACTCACAATTAAAATTTATTGAAGACTCACTTTCCAATAAAGGTTATAAATTCTTAGGCAATAGTGCATGGCCGCTTGTGTTTTACAAGCCATTAGTAGCAGCTTTATCTGTCTCATGAGGTACAATGATGAAGGTCAAGTGACCCTAGGGATCCTCAACACACACTAATAACCTGGCCTGATAAATGGCCTTGAGGTCTTCCTGGCATTCATAGCTAGAACATTTTAAACAAAGAGATATTAATGGATTTTAAATTGTTTTCCATTAACTATACATTCTTTATTGTGAAATAAACTGTTTAAAAATGGAAAACAATATACTGTAGTGTTAATAAAAACAGTTATGTAGACGTTGGAAAACTTGTATTTCTGCCCTTCTTACGGGATACTTGTTATTTCTGCCCCTTTCACTAATTATATGATCTATATTAAGTTACTTGATTTCTCTGGGTCTCATACTCCTCAAACTGGTCACTGAGAGGACTAGAGCAGGCGAACCCAGGCTTCACTAACCTAGGAATCTCCCACTGGTTTCTCATTATTGGACTTACTCCATTTGCTAAAATGCTCCAGGTGAGGTCTTGGTAGTTTTTCTCCTCTATGCTCTTTGTAGGAAAGCTATAAATGACAGAATATACTATAAATAACAAGATACAGATAGAAAAGAGGCTTTTACATAAATAAAGTGATTGGGTCGTTTTCAGGAAATTTTTAAGTTAGGAGAATGAATTGAAGGAAGTCTTCATTTTTGTGGACTTTGTGGGTACAAAAGGACTTCAAGAAAAGGGGGGAAATTTACTTACATTAAATAAAACAAGATTACAAAGGGTACAGCAGTAAGAATAAACAAGCTAAGGGAAAAGACAGCAGCAAATATGGCAAAAAGGGTTAACATAAATATAAAAAACACAGAGACCTCTACTATTAAATGGGCAAAAGTCGTGAACAGTGAATCCACACAAGGGAAAAAAGGACTTCAAGAAAAGGGGGGAAATTTACTTACATTAAATAAAACAAGATTACAAAGGGTACAGCAGTAAGAATAAACAAGCTAAGGGAAAAGACAGCAGCAAATATGGCAAAAAGGGTTAACATAAATATAAAAAACACAGAGACCTCTACTATTAAATGGGCAAAAGTCGTGAACAGTGGATCCACACAAGGGAAAACACAACTAAGAAGCAAATATATAAACACGGATTCAAACTTACAACTTATAATTAAGAAATAAACCTGAAAATGTAAACAATAATAAAACAGTTAAATTAACTAAAATTTTACAAAAGAAGAAACCTAATCCAGGCAAATTGCAGGAGAAATCATAGTATTTATGCATGGTTTATAGCACTGAAAATTTGTTTAAGCTTTTTGGAGGGGAATTTAGACATATACAAAAATGTGTGTGTGTGTGTGTGTGTGTGTGTGTGTGTATATATATATATATATAT
>NW_006299705.1:7322317-7361751 GCF_000327345.1 Myotis davidii | reverse complement strand
CTGAAATTCATGCAAGAGTAGGCCTTCCTTCCCCTGGCTGCCGGCACTGGCTTCCCTCTGGCACCCAGGACCCTGGGTGGCTTCCCCTCTGCCGCTGGCAGGCATATGGCATTGGGGCTTCCCTCCGGCCCTGGCTTTGTCCGGAAGGATATCTGGTCTAATTAGCATATTACCCTTTTATTATTATAGATTATTATTATAGATTATAATGGAGATTTTAAAACACACACACAAAGCAACAACAGCATTTTTGGTTCTGGCAAGAAAAATGAGTGAATTTAGTTTTCCCAGCTTTGATGACTAATGACTAGCCTAGATACTACAAGTTTATTCATTTATATTCAATAAACATTTATTGAATGCTTACTATGTGCCAAGCTCATAGTCCTTGGCACTGAAGCTTAAGGACAGATTCATGCTCTCTTGGAGGTTACAATGCATTTCAGTGGAGGAAGAAAAATAATAAATAGACTCATGATAGCAGACAGAGAGAAAGACAGACCAAATTAAAATCATGTGGTGGTAATTGCTATGCAAAGAATTAAAATAGAATGATTTGTCTGAGAGTAACTTGATGGTTACTTTAGATTTCATGGTCAGAGGAAGACTTTTGGGGACATAACATTTGACATAAGATCTGAATGGCTAGAAGGGGATAGCTATGCAATATGTGGAGAGGAGGTGTAGAAGCTAAGTATATTCCCTAGCAGAGAGAATATCAAGTCTACAGGTCTAGATTTAAGTCTGGTGTTCTTGAGGAGTCAAAACAAAACAAAATAAAACAAAAACACCAGAGTGGCTGGAGCACAGTGATCCAAAAGGAAAGGGACAAAAGGTGAGATAGAATAAAAATCATATAGGGTTAAGGAATTTGAATCTTAAGCCAAGTGTGATGAGAAGCAAAAGAGAACCATAATTTGATATACATTTTAAAAAAATATGATGAGTGTTATGTGAAGCATAGATTGCCGTGGAAGCAGAAAATCCAGGTGGGAAGCTACAGTCGTGATCTGGCGTGAAAAATGGTGGCCTGAGCAAGGGTGAGGATAGTGGAAATAGAGATAAGTAAGCCACTCAGAATCTCTACTGGAAATAGAGTCTGTAGAATTGCTGATGGATTGGATAGCAGGGCACTGGAGGGGAATGAGTCTTGGAGAGTAGAAGTGGATAAAGAAGACTCTAGTTGGATGAAAAGCTTCAATAAAGAAAACACTGCTGAAACTAACGCTACAATGGTAGCAACAGGTAAAGAACAGTCAAGATTGGGTAGACCTTACTGTTCGGTGTACCTACCCAAGTCATTTCTGAGTGCTTTCTCACTGAAGAACAGAAAGCACAATTTTCAACCAGGAATAGTGTTGGGTCATAAATTCATTACAGAGGCCTTGAATAGTAACCAGCTTACAGCTTCTGGGGAAAGATATGGCCTGGTTTACATAATGTTTAAAGCAACAAGGTCTAGAAATCCATCAGCCTTTTACACATGACCTCATTGATCCCCAGAAAAATCAATCAAGCTTCTGATATCCATATTGACAAGCCATAGAAAATAAGTCTTCTTGTGTTTATTTTTTCTTTTTTCCCAAGGGAAATGCTTAGACCAAAGTAAAAACACTTAAAGACCACCATCACACTTAGTTTTCTCTTATTTCCACTTTTAAAAGGACATTGAGATTTCACAGTGGTCTGAAATTCTCAGTGAATTTCATTGTTCAAAGCTACCCATGCTTCATTTGGGAAGCTTACTTTCCTGCAGAATAAATTTTTAATTGTTTATGGAGAACAGCACTTGGATAAAATAAGTAGACTAAAAAAACCTCCTACCAAGTAAAAGGCACTTTACATAACATTTATAAAGTCATACTTGCTAACTTCTTAACATTTACCCTAAAACTTGCTGTTTAAAAATGTTATACAATACCAGGAGTAAAAAGACACTTCGCAAAATTGCTCTATAAATTAATTTTATATTTGGACACACAATTTGATGATCAAGACAACCACAGAAGTATTCTGAAGACATTTTTTCAACTTTGAGATTTTAACCAGGCAGATAGATGGATCAAGAGAGTGGAAAAAAAAAAACTTTCACCACATAGGTCATTGGTTCAAACCCAACACAACTCAGCCAGAAAGCAATTACCATCTGCTGATCTTTATGAAATGTACTGGTGGACTAAATTCAATTTATAACAAGGAAAATAAACAGCTAAAATTTTTGGGAGCCTAGATGAGGGCTAGAAATTAATTTAGTTGTTTTGTGTCAAGATTCATACATATCAGAAGTGCTAGGTTGCTGGACTGAGAATTTTCATCAATAATACAGCTAGAGTACCAAAAAAAATCAAGAAAATTCACACGCATCTATGTATGTATATGTGTACATTTATGTGCTTGTGTACATATACACATATATAGGATGGGGCAAAGGTAGGTTTGTAGTTGTTCTTATGGAAAATGATACAATAATCCTATATAATAAAAGGCTAATAAGCAAATCGACCGAACAGCGGAACGACCGGTCGCTATGATGCACACTGACCACCAGGGGGCAGGTGCTCAATGCAGGAGCTATCCCCTGGTGGTCAGTGCGCTCCCACAGGGGGAGTGCCATTCAACCAGAGGCTCTGAGCCAGGCTCACGGCTGGCGAGTGCAGCGGCAGTGGCGGGTGGCCCAGGGCAGCGCCGGGGGCGGGAGCCTCTCCTGCCTCCATGGCAGTGCTAAGGATGTCCCAGCAGGCCTAAGCCATCAGTCGGACATCCCCCAAGGGCTCCTGGACTGTGAGAGAGCACAGCCGAGGCTGAGAGATTCCCCTGGAGTGCACAAATTTTGTGCACCGGGCCTCTAGTTAATAAATAATAATGCAAGAATAAACTGTTTCATGTACTCACAACTGTAAACCTATTTTTGTCCCACCTTGCATGTACATAATATATATATACATTTATTTTCAAATATCATAGATCTTAATATTTGTAAATAAGTCTAAAGATTCATGACATATAGTTCTGTAGACCCTTACCATTCACAGAAAATACAACCCTAGATATTCAAGTATCACATATCGATCAATACATCTCTTTCATATAGTTTCTCACTTAAAGATACTATGTTATAAATGAAATAACTGAAGCAATTCTATTAGGCCCTTCATAGAAATGTTTGCATGTGTTCTTGGCTTTTTTCCACATTCTATTTCCATTAAGAGTCGTGTTTCCTATGCATATCCTCACACCACACTTTTCCACTTTCACTGAAGTTTAATCCCTCTCCTGTTGAACAATTCTTGTACTGGTTGGAACACTGGGTGGAGTCACTTTATGAAATGCTTTTGTCCTGTTGGACTAGCAAAATTAATCAACTTCACGAACCTTCAGGGCCATAGTACTTAGCCAAGCCCAAAAAGTTGAATCTGTAAGGGTTCTCTTTAATGTACCATTTTGCTAAATTGGCAACTTAACTCAGGAGATTTATGTTGGAAGGAATTGTTTAGCCAGTGAATGAGACCATCCAATTGCTCAATCTTTTGCCCTCAGTGCAGCTTTTTATTTTCTTTAGTTGTCTTTAATAGCATAAAGTTAAACTTTGCTGAATTTTATGGAAAAAAATATTTGCATTACTATTTGAAGACATACAGGTTCTGGAAGTCTTAAGAATCTATCTCCAGCAAATGTTAAGGATCTGCAGATGCTAGTACATTCTAACACCTGGCTGGAAGTTGGCTAAGAAGGAGATGGCTAGGGCAATGCCTGTATTTCCAAATTGGCCTATTAGAAGAATGAAGATGCTATTACAAGAAGAGAAAAAAATTGTAGGAGAAATAAAAATTTTAGCTTTAGACATCTTGATTTTAAGGTCTGCTCTGACAGCTAGATAAAATAATATGCAACAAGAAGAAGAATCTTTTTTAAAAAATATATTTTATTGAGTTTTTACAGAGAGGAAGGGAGAGAGATAGAGAGTTAGAAACATCGATGGGAGAGAAACATCGATCAGCTGCCTCCTGCACACCACCATCCTGTTGGGGATGTGCCCGCAACCCAGGTACATGCCCTTGACCGGAATCGAACCTGGGACCCTTGAGTCCACAGGCCGACGCTCTATCCACTGAGCCAAACCGGTTCTGGCAAGAAGAAGAATCTTGAGAGAATGACTAAAAAACAGACTATAATCCAGCTGGGGTGGCTCAGTGGTTGAGCATTAACTTAAGAACCAGGAGGGCACATGCCTGGGTTGCTAGATTCGATCCCCAGAAGGGGGAGTGCAGGAGGCAGCCAATCAATGACTCTCTTTCATCATTGATATTTCTCTCTCTCTTTCTCCCTCTCCCTTCTGCTCTGAAATCAATAAAAAAATGTATATTTAAAAAACAGAATATAAATTTGAACATCTTTGGAATGAAGTGTAAAGGCTGAAGTTGGATAGAGAGTGTAGAAAAGGGCCCTTCTAAAGTCAGTCCATCGATGTGCACCTAACTCTTTCTGAACCTCAAGTGCACTGAGGGTCAGAATTCACAGGCTCAATCACAGTTTAAGATGTCAATTTTGTAGTTAAGTCACTATTTCTTTGTATTGCACATTTTTTCCCTGAGGACATTTGATCTTCATTTTCACATACTAAAGTGACTACTTCAATTCAGTAAAAAAAAAAAAAGTAAAATAGATGAACACTTTACTTGACCATTTTAGCCATCTTGAAAGCTAACTTGTGAAGGTCAGTGGCTCCCATTCAGTTAAGTGTCCACAGATCCATGGACCTTCATTTTACTCCAAAGTTTAGCAGAATTTAACTACCAAAATATACAAGCCAGTTTCTAAAAGCAAAATGTTAATTCATCAAGTCATGTCCTTTTTCCTTTTCTTTCTGGGAAGGTTTTTCATTAAAAAATTCCATTTCTTTAATAGATATAGGGCTATTTAGGTTTTCTATTTTGCTTTATTTTATTAAGGGTGCTATACTATGACACCAACTTGAGGAAAAGCTCATATTTTTATAACATGTAACAATAAAGAAGAAAAGAACTCTCCTTACAAGAAACCTTTTGTTTAAATCTTCCCTTTCTGTTGAAAATTAAGTCACCATGAACATGAAGCCAAAAAATATTGGTCTTTCCTTCTAATGTAACACAGATGGACACTGTGCCACTCTGAGGCCAGGCAGGGGAGCAGCATTTCAGCCCTGGAAAGGTCACATCAGAATTAAGTTGGTTTTCAGTAAAATGAAACCAAATGAAAACTTGTGTCTACCCACCCTAAACCCAATTTTCCAAGTTCTTCCATAAAGACAAAGTCAGGCATAGGACTGCTGCAGTGCTGCCTACCACAGGCTCTGCTAGTCATAATCTGGAAAGATGCACTAGTTCACTGCCCAGAAAATTGCATCACTAAGCACCTTTACTTCTCCCACAAGATACTCTGTCCTCACCCCCCTGAAAGTGCTCCATGAATTTGATGATGGAACAAATTAATGAGTTAAATTGCTATTATGCTTTTCCTTCTGGCTGATTCTCCCAAAAAGCTTCGTTTCAAAATTTTAGCAGTTGATGAGGGCTCTTTGGTCTGTGTCTAATTTGACATAAAATACATCATGTATGTACAATCCTGCAAACCTGTGTAAGGTTGGGAGCACCAAATTTTACTATAAGAAATTATAGTAGATCTGACCTCATGTTATGGTTGTCACACAAAGGATTTAGAGAGAATTAAATTTGCCCTTGAAGGGTTTTGATGTGAAATAATATTACTTATGGAATTTCCTCAGGAATATATCCTTTGGGGAACTAATTTATAAATTTAGCATCTTCTACTTTTATAAGTAAGCAAATAAAACTTCTTATTATTTATCTTAAAAGTACTTCTCTTTTGTATTCTATTATTCCAGAATTTGTGTAAATTCATTTATATTCACCTTACCCAGACTCTGATTCTCTATATATCATTATCACTTGTTATAATAAAAGAAAGAAGATTGGATTACTAATTGTGGCCCCTTGTTCAGTTGTCTCTCATGGCTCTAAGCCTGTTTTCTGTCAAATAGACCATACACCTCATAGGGAAAACGTGAGGGGTTGGGATAATAACATCAAAAGACCTTATAAATTGTAAAACCCTCCACAAATGCAAAATATTATGACTCTGTCTCCACTGGCCATCTAAAGTATCTCCATCCCTTGTTTTTTAAAAGGTGCCTCTGTACTTTCCACAGCACTAGTGTGCCCTTTTGGGTTTTATCTACCATAACCAGGCGCTCTGAGAAAGGAAGATAACTCTGTTTATTGTTCCTGTTTGATACTAACAATAATAGCAGTGGGTAATATCTACATAGTGTTTACTATGTGCCAGATGTCATTTTAAGCACTTTATAGAAATTAGTTCATTTAAACCTCATAATAACTTTACAAGGGTTTTACAGATAAGGAAACTGAGGAACACAGAGGTTAGTAACTTACTCAAAGTCACAGAGAGGAGTGGACCCAGACTGTGAACACAGGCAGTCTGGCTTCAACAACACTAATCAGCATGTTTAAGCATAGCCTTATGTTGGACAAACTTAAAGGAATGAATCACATTATGTTTTCCAAGTTTCATTTCTTAGATCATAATGTTTTATATTTTAGCCAGCAATTCACATCTCAGAAGCCACACTACAGACAAAACATAGAAACTTTTTTATAGCCAATAATAAAAATAATAACGGAGGATACCATATAAAAAGTAATGTTTAATAAAGAGAAAATATTTTAAAAAGAACCATTGACAAAACCTGAATGATCAGATATACCTTTGTTTAAAATTATCTATATATATAAAAGCCAAGCGACTAGAACGACTGGAACCACCAGTTGCTATGCCTCGCACAATAGCCGGCCAACCTCCCACAGCCCCCCTCTCCCAGCCAGCCCCACCCCTGATTGCCCCCACCCCACCCCAATCGGGGGTGGGGCCAGCCGGCCAACCTCCCGTGTCCGTGTCACCTGCTCCCCAGCTGGCCAGCACCAATTGGCCCTGATCAGGGCAGGCTGGCCGGACCCCACCCGTGCACGAATTCATGCACCAGGCCTCTAGTGCTTAAGTAATGTGCAAGACCATATAAATGATTCAGAGTGAAAAAAAGCAACATACAAAGTTTACTATCATTATATAGACACATACACATAAAACCATAAAAAGAAATGAAAAAAAAGTTATCTCTAAGTGATTTTTAAGTTACTTCCATGTTTTCTGTCTCCTACTTAAAAGATATATATATATCTTTTATAATGGAAATGTAATAAACTTTGTTATGTAATTTTCTGTTGATTTCCCCCCTAAAATTGTTTCTCTATCTCACTTTAGAACTTATCTGCTATTCTCTACCCACCCTGTCAGTGATTAGAAAGGGCAGAGTAAGATACACTTGATTCTCAAATCCAAGCTGACACATGAAATGAGGCAAAATTCCTGGAAAGTTTTTATTTCAAGTAGGGCATGCAAGCATATGAGACACAACAATGACTCAAATATTATCAGAAAGTTACAAAGAGATGAAGAAAGGAAGGAAAGAAGGAAGGGAGGGAGGGAGGGAGAAAAGATAAAGCAATATGGAAGAACTATTAGCAAAAACCTTAACTCTGCAACAGAACCAAGAAGTCTCTAAGCAGGGCAAGATAAGCAAAAAAAAAAAAATGTCGGCCGAAACCGGTTTGGCTCAGTGGATAGAGCGTCAGCCTGTGGACTGAAAGGTCCCAGGTTCGATTCCGGTCAAGGGCATGTACCTGGGTTGCGGGCACATCCCCAGTGGGGGATGTGCAGGAGGCGGCTGATCGATGTTTCTCTCTCATCGATGTTTCTGACTCTCTATCTCTCTCCCTTCCTCTCTGTAAAAAATCAATAAAATATATTTTAAAAAAAAAAGTCATGACTAAACAGTAAAGTAGGGAGGGCAGGATTAAAGAATACACAAGCAAATCACTTGAAAAGATTTGGGTGGGATGCCCATACAAGCGAGAACAGGAAAGGAAAAGGCAAGAACCTAGTTAATGCAGTTCTGAGAGGCTGTATGAGTTCAGTGTTTAGTCAGGAAAATAGCAACCACTAAATTTCAAACAGAGAAAATTTAATATGGGAACTGATTACCAAAATGTTTAAAGGAATAGAAGGGCATAAATAGGAAAGGTAATGTTACCCAGAGATTAGTAACTATAAAAATGCTCTATAACCCAACCCACCGAAGACAAAAGGAAAAAGGGCAGAAGACAAAATGAAAAGGGTAACGCCACCTAGGGTCCTTGCTAACAGAGCAAGAACACTGTGGCTGCTATCATATTTCAGGTGTCAGTAGCCTACCACTTCAATGCTGTGGAAGCCCAGGGGCCCAACACTGGCTACTACTGTGGCTGCCACTTCTGGAGCCAGAGTCCATGGGCACACTCCCACCGAGGCTGCCAGAGCAGCTGCCAGTGTTGCTGCTGCCCAAATTACCTGAGTAGAAAGCCAGGAGCTCAGAGGCTCCTGCTATTGCCAATGCCAAAGGCAGGCACTATGCTGGAAGCAGGGGGGAAATCTCTCTTCCCTTCTTCCTGCCTTCTGATCTCCCTCTGTGCCTTCCATGGGTAGAACTAGCTAAAAGCCACTGGCAAAGAAGGTGGAGACATGTAGTGTGCAAGTTTCCAGCCCCTTGTGATACAGAAATGAAGCCCAGGTCAACCAAGAGTAACTAGCACAGGTGCTCAGGGCAGAACAGCAATAGCCTCAAGCCTGAGGTGATGCTGATTTGGGGAGTTGCCGCCCATGTCCCGGCAAGCTTCCCTGCAAAGGGCTATGAATTCTCTCTAAGACTCAGTGAGGCTAAGAAGCTCAAGAGTCAATGTCAGAAGCAGGCAAGGATGGAAATCCTTATTGGAGAATATAATCCACAAAAGATCTGCCTTTTAATCTCACTTGGCATTTTACTATTCACAAATGTTAAGTGTCATTTAAGAACCTGAAGACTGATCCCAACATTCCATTCTTAATTTACATGCTAAACACAAGGTTTCACCTCTCTTTAAGACTAATTGTTAAGTGATTATGATTTCATCTGGGATGAGTAAAGATGTGCTCTTTAGCAAGTCCGTGAGTTGATCATATGCTTTTGTTTTGTTTTCCCTTTATGTTCACAGTTATTGTGACATTGTTAAATAATAAATGGGAGGAAGCAATTTAGATTGGTCTCAACATTTCTAATATTTTCTATGGTGACAGTTAAATGTTTTAAGTAAAGAATTCTATTAGGGCGCTAGCTAGTTTGGCTCAGTGGATAGAGTGTTGGTCTGTGGTCCTGGTTCTATTCCAGTCAAGGGCACATGTCTGAGTTTTGGGCTCAATCTCCAGTAAGGGACATGCGGGAGGCAGCCAATCAATGATTCTCTCTCATCATTGATGTTTCTAGCTCTCTCTCCCTCTCCCTTCCTCTTTGAAATCAATAAAAATATATATTTTTTTAAAAAAGAATTCTATTAGGGTGCAATTATGGACATCAATTAATAGCTTAGTTTAGTTTTAAAATTAGTTTTCAGGATAAGATGAGCATTGTATACAGATAATTACTGAGCCAATTTTATAGGTGGAAAAACTATAACACACACACACACACACACACACAATTATACAAAAATAACTGTATGGTGGGAATTTCAACTTTCCTGGAAACCAATGTGGCCACAATTTAGAATCCATCTCTGCTTCCCCAGAGGATCTGCTTCCTATTGACTCCTAGAGCGCCATTTCTCCCTGGCTTTTTGGATCAACCTTGGTAGAGAGTTGCCATACCTAGAGACAAGGAGGGACTTCACAATGTTTTCATAGACTGGTAATGCTGGCAATGCCCTCTGGATCTCACATTGCTCAGTACTTCTGGCTGTTTTCTGTGTGGGACACACTGGAAAACTCTCCTGGATATATTTATGGGAGGACTCTGTTTTCCCTACCCTCCTGTCAACCAATCGAGACCTATGGTCACCAGTCACTGTCCTGGGTCTTTACTATGCCCCAAACTCAAGATGAAACAGGAGGGAATATAGAAAAGCATACTAATATCCAGGTAATCTGCTCAAATTCAGCTCCATCCTGTAGTTCCTCAAGTTTCCTCATCTATAAAATGAGAGAAATAAGAGAAGCCCAATACTCTGTACGTTCCCAGTACACAAGTGCTTCTTTAGGCATCTGTGTCACACACACACACAGCCAGTAGCTCTTGGAAGGCCACATTGGTGTCCATTGTGCTTTACACAGTCCCTGATACATGGCTGATATTCAATAGATATTTGTCGAATAAATAAATGAGAGAAAGCAAAACATGTTAAGTATGAGAAAGCACTTTGAAAAATATAATTCCTTACATTTAAAGGGACTACAGTTTAAAGTTATAAAACTTTAAAGTATAAGGTATAAATAGTTTATATATCTGTAATTATTTATGAAGTGATACATATATAACTTTAATTCTCCAAAGTAAGCTGGGCAGATATTATTATCCTTATTTTATAAAATGGAAATTAACATTCAAAGGTATTAAGTAACTTGCCTATGCTTCACGAATGTAGTGTTCTCATCTTCCACACATGAACTTTTTTATTTCTCAACTTCCCACCCACTGTTTTCCAAAACAAGTTTCCTCCACCTCTGACCGGTCCCAGGCCCCGCGCTCCCCCCCCCGCCTCGCCACAAGGTCCAAAGTGCATTTTCCCAGTATTATCTTCTGCATTAACTCCCCAGCACCCCAGGTTTTCTCTCTGCAAGTCTGGAATTTTAGAGTCTGTCTGGGACAAAGTTGTAGCCCTCCCTCTGCCTTGATAAAATGGTCCTTTACACTTCTGGGTGGTGTGGACTCCAGGAAGAAAGGCTCCATCGCCTGTCACTAATCTCCTCCGCAATCGTAATAAACAAAAGGTAATACAGCCCAGGGAACAGAGTGTTTGAAGAAGTGACAAATTAAAGTACCAAAATGTACAGTTGGCACTTAAGGACCACAGATCAGTCACAATCAATGAGTGGAAGATTTTATTATTGTGCTGTAGGAAGTAATCTTTTTCTTTTACATGTAAAACAGAGCTATGGAAATACTGGTGGGGCTGCCTTTCAGGTCCCTTTATTAGGCAGAGGCTTGTAAAGATGACAAGAAAACAAACAGGGAGAGAGGGAGGGAAGGACAGGATGGGGAGAAATCCATCTCAACATATGGCTCATAAGTGAATGGCTCCTTTATTGCTTACAAGCTTCAAGGTGGGACATTGAAGGGACAATTGCTCTGTGATCCTGGAAAGGAAGGCAGAGGCCCTTGCCAATCACCTGCAGCAGAGAGGAGGTCATGCAAACACAAGATACAGTGATCTAGAGCAAAGGCCGGAAAAAGCCCATGACTGATCTGGTGGAAATTCTGAGCAAAAGAAGGCCTTCTGGAAATGGCCACTGCAATCCAAATGAGCAAAAGAGATGCCAAACTGATCTGCATTTAGTAATAATTCCAATAGCTATCCTGTACTGAACACTCCAGTGTGAAAACCATTTTAATAACAGCAAACTCCTTATAAGTCTGGTTTCTAAATACCCCGCATCTATGATTTCATTTATTCCGACAACCACCTGTGGGGTAGGTAGTATTGTGGTCATCGTACAGAGAGAAAGGGGGGCAGAAAAGGATTAGGTGATTTGGCCAAGGTCCTCCTGCTTGCCAGTAATAGGGTCAGGACAGAGTCCATGTTCATAACCCGTCACTCAGCAGTCTCTCTCTCCCACTCTCATGATCTCATTTCATCCTCACAATGACACAGCTAAGAATGTACTGTGACCTTCGTTTTACAGACGAGAAAGCTCAGGCTGAGGGGCCAGACATAATGTCAGACATGGTGGTGAGGCCAGGATTCAGACCAGGCCTATCATAATCCACAGCCCATAAACTTGCCCTCCACCTAGGAAGAAGTGTCCTTTCCTGAACTATAGATCCCCTAAAGAAATGGAATCATTTTTACATTATTGTGTTTCAGGCTTTTCAGAGCCAGGTTTGATGTGATTAGTTGGCTGAGAAAAGGTATCAGTGTTCCCAATCCCCATCAGAAATTACACATTTCCATGTGAAATGTCCACCGGGATTTCCAGGACTGATCAGGAATTAAGGACAACTGAACAACATTCCCCCAATTAAAAGGGCTAAGGGAGGGGAAGCTAAAGGTCTTCAAAGAAACTGGGGCAAACAGGGCTGGACTTATTGCAACAGAGCAACATCCCCAGAAGTCCCCTTTTCAATGTGTTGCAAAACTACTGTTCCCCAGGCTCATTCTTGGATGTTTCCTACCTCTCCTTTCATTATATCTCAACTCAGAAGAATTTAGTTGGAGGATTACAACAAGAGTAAAATCCAAAAATGAATAAAGATCCTCTTGGGGGGAAATGGCTTTCACAGCACAGGCTTATTTGCCTCAGGACTTTACTTTCTCATCCAGGAAGCACTGACCTCCCAGTGATCTGGGCCAGCCTAGACAAATCAGTAAATTAGGAAAACTCTATCCTTCTGGTATAGTCTCCTCTTCTCCATCCCCCATTCCCAATACACACACAGCCTCCTTTCAGGGCCCAAAGACACTGGGTATCTTCATGCTGCTTGGAACTCCTGCAGGCGCGTGAGCGCGCACACACACACACACACACACACACACACACACACACACCAACAAAGCACTAACACAGATGAGTAGGGAATATAGTTTTAATTATATAAGATCATACGATATACTGCCTCGGTGATGGGCACCTGATCACCTGATCACCCTCTCACACCAGGATCATACCTGGAGAGCTCACAGCTCATAAGAGGTCAGTGACTACTAGCTCAACCTCCAGCCACTTAGAGCAGTGGGTTCGACTTGCATTTCTAAAAACTAACAAGTCTATGGTGTAAATATACTGAGAATCTGATAAGGATTGCAAGCCAGTCTGCCTCATCCCATCCTCCCAAAACCTTTTCTTCTTCCATGTCCATCCTCCTGTACCCTCTTATTTTCAAGCCACTTTACCTAAGGGCATGATCCTTTGGACTTTGCAACAGATGAGCAGCAACCCTCCCCTTAGCCTAAAATCATACCCAAAATACTATAAGCAGTAGCCTCTACTCTCCTATCTCAGAAAGGAGCCTTATATTATACTCTTCTACTGCCTATCTTCCCTTTCAGAGTGGCCCATTAGATCCTTTGGGTGTGTGACCCAGTCAGTGGACAGTGAGGGAAGTCCTGGACTGATTAATGTTTCCCAGACAGCTCTGCAAGGATTCATCCACATGCAGTAAATCTCCCTGCCCCCCTAAGGCTGAGAGGTCATCTTGGAAAGCTTAGAGGAAGACAGGCAGGGGGATCCAAGGGTAAGTTCAAGAGAAGCAAATGAATTATTTGACATGGAAACCTCCACAAACATTATTCCAGAGCACCAAATTCACTGAGTTTAAAGCCAAAAGTGTTCTAATTAGCTTCATCTCATACAAAACCACTGGCTACAAAGAAGATATCTTTTGACCTATTTAATTCAAGGGGCTCTGCCTTCACAGGGGAGGATGACTCTTAATGTTTTAGGCTTTTACGGATATAAATTCAAGAAAATTATCATTCTCCAACTCCTGTGTTTAATCTAGACCATAGCCTTCAGGAACATCAGTAAATCTTCACTGAGGACCCTTGGTGCAAGCCCCTGCTAGGAAATAGGAAGATGGGAAGGTTTTTACTTAATGTAAGTGGTCAAGGAAAGAATTCAGGCAAGTGTTGATAATTCTGATCCAAAACTAAAATTTCCAGACAATTGAAGGAAGAGTGAGGAACTGCTTAATGTTAAAAAAAAAAAAATTTTTCAGATAAAAATGCCAGTTCTATATCTACAAAGCCAAAAGTCAAGTGTTAGTTATTCAATTGTTCTGGCTGATGCAGATAGTAAATCCAGGCTCCAGGAAACCATACAAGCAGAAGGGACCAAAATAAGTAGAAGTAAATGGAAAAGCTGAAAAAAGCAACCCCACCTTACCCACCCGACCTCCCTTACACAAACACATTCATCAGTCTATACTTCCCCCTGGAAAATGTTTCTCCTTTTTCCTAGTAGTAATGTCTTAGTGCAATTTATCTAAACAATTATTTCTACAAGTCATTTTACATCAGTTCTGTTCACCCACACTAAATGAGGAGGAAAAGTAATTAAAATTTGAAGCCATCTGATTAAGGCAGTCACATGAAGGTGGCATTCTGTACCTGCCTGCATTTGCTATGAAGACCTTGCTTGCACTGCAGCCCGTCCATGTAGAAAAACCCTTGTCCAATAAGGGGGGAGCTCCCATCACTGCTGGAGCAAATCTCTATCAAAAGTACACAACACAGAGAGGTAGGAATTTTGATATGTCAACCCCATAATCCCCAAGGACTTTCGGTGTGAGCTCCTTTTCTATCTTCGCTCACTCCCACATGATCTCATCTAGTTTCATGACTTTTAATAACAAACTATTTCCAAATTTGTGTCTGCAGCCAGGGCCACCCCTAGGGCATTTGGGATCTGGGCAAATGTTTTTGTGCCAATCCCTGTCTCTATAAACAATCTGAGTCACCCCAAATCAGCCTGCCAGCACCATTATGGTGGCCCAAATGCACACAGTCCTGAAAAAAGAAAGACCCTGCTGGGCAATCAAGTAGTCCTCTTGGGATGACCCATCCTTGGTGCACTGACATTTCCAGCTGTCTCTAGAGGGGCACCTAGAAAAGCTGGACAAAGTTAATCCAAAATCCAGGGCCCCTGAGGCACAGGGCCTGGCCAGGGGCCTGCTTGGCCTGGCCTATGGAAATAATGTCCCCAACCCCAATCTCTCTTCCAAATTTCAAACTAGTTAGAATTCACCCACTTCCCAGCATACAACCATCAACCAGTCCAACCACTGGCATATTTATACATAATCATTCTTCAATGATATACATATGTGTGTGTGTGTGTGTGTGTGTGTGTGTGTATGTATGTGCGCACGCACGCGCGCACCTATTGTGAATATGTCTGTCTCTATCCTCTCTCCATCACTGCAAAATACTATGATGAAGCCCTCATAATCATCATTTCATGATAGGGGGAAGGGAAGTCATGGTACCAGGGTGGCTACCAAGTGCCCCTTAATGAGCAACTTTTGCTGACTTCATTTTACCCAAACTTATGGCTGGGAGGAGGGAGGTTAGCCATTAGCTCAAAGGAAGAGTCTAGGTTGAAAATGTCCTTTCCTCTGTGACCAGAATGGGGACACAGCTAATGCTATCATGAACCAAATGAGAAAAGCAACCTACTCAATCAAGATGGTCACAGAGAAGTATTAGAAAAAACACAATATTGAAGAAAAGTTGTTTTCTTTCCCTGCTCTCCCTGTTGCTACAACTCTAAACCATTTACCAGATAAGGTACTGATAGGAATAGTTCACTTAGAGAGCTGTACCTTAGACATCTGGGGAACATGTCTACTGGTTCCCAGCAGTTAAAGATGGTCACCCCAGGGTTAAGCAGGGCATTTCGGGTTGTGGCATTTTCCCCAGGGACTGGCATTGAGGTCTTCCAGGAAGGTCTGAAGGTTTGGAAGCCTCAGAAGAGGAAAGTAGCTGCCATAATCAACAGAACTGCACAGTACATATTCAATTAAAAACTCAACTAAGAAAAGGACCCTTAATGTTTTACTCCCTTGAACAAATATTGTCACCTTCTGCAGTCTTCAATGTTATAGTCTCTCTGTCTGTCTGCTGACAACAACTAGGCTCCTTTGTATTACCAGATAAATACTATGACCTTTTCTAAAAATATATGATCTTTTTGCCCTTTCTAATGTAAACTTCTGACTTCATGCCTAGCTTTCATGGCCCTGTTAGATGTCATCATTTTGTTTGCCTTACCTAAATATCACATGGTCCCTACTCTTCTGCTGAACAGAGAATTTTGGAGTGGAGAAGTATTTTTAGGTTCTACACATCTATAAAGACAACCTGCCATGAGATTTGTGAAGAGCAGAGGGGTGATCACTTAATCTAACTTCCTCCTAAGTGCAGATGTTCAGTAAGAAACCAAAGCCATGGTCAGAATTCTGAGTTTAGGAACTTTCTTTTCTGGAAAAAAAAATCCAGTGGTGTCTCCTCACTTAATTCCAGCTAAGATGCACCAAAAATGATGTTGACTCACCTTGTATTTCTACTCTGAATGGATCAAAGGCAGAGTTTACCCTGAATATACTCACAACAGACCTGCGTAACTAGTGACCAAACTTGAACACATTCCCATTGCTTATGCTGCATATCTTACATCCCTTTGCTACCACAGGTAGCAATTTGGCAACAAGCCTTGGTTATATCTGCTTAACAGAATTCTTTGCTGCTTTATAAAATTCTGAGACCCAATAAGAGCAATATCACTGCTCATAAAACACAGTGATGTTCTAAAAAGTGTCTACCTCCAGTCTTTCTTATTAAAGGAAACATATTCAGGAAACTTTCACACTACATGCAGAACAGTGACCTCCACAGTTATTTCCAAATCAAAATAAGACACTTGATTGAGCTTTTTTGGAGGAATCTTGGAATTAAATGTTGGACTATCACCTTGGGGTACGTGCTCATACACTAGCACCAATCATGTTGAATAGTCGATTAAGATAGGCAGTAAAGACCTTCCCAGTTCCCCTCTAAATACCCTTGAGAGAGGTATGTAAGGTCACTTTGAAGTCCATTAAATCTTAAAAGGACGAAGACATTGAGAAATTTTGTTTCAGTCTATTAAGAATACAGAACAAAAAAGGATTAGCTTTCGGGGAAGCAGTCTCAAAATGGTAGGAAAACTTGTAGATTCTGACTATATAGCAGAAAGAAATCAAGGCCCCTCATTTGTCTGGAGGAAAATGCTGCGGACTGATGCATTAGTATAGTCATCTTGCTCTCTGTTTTGTGAATCTAATCAACCAAGCCTTCTTTTTCATAAAGAAAGAGTCTTTAGGCCCTTCAATACATTCTCTACACTGCTTCCAGAGTGGTCATTCTAAATGCAAACCAAATCATGTCACTTCCTTGCTTAGAATCCTTCTAGCTTCATAAATTTCATATACACCTTAGCATGGCATATAAAGCCCCCTCCCCCTATCCTACACCATCTCTTGCTACTCCCCAACCCCTACCCTATGTTCCTATCATAATAAATTATTTGCAGTTCCCAGAATGCTCCATGTTCTCTCATGCTGCCATGGCTTTACTCATAGTGTTCTGTCTTCTGAGTACTGTTCCCTCCACTGATTGCTTGGATAAATCTCTGGATACCCTTATTCAGTCTTCAAGGCTGAACTCATATCCCTGCCCTCCCCCCCCAACCAGAAAGCCTTCCTTAGTCTCACCAGTCTGGGCCATGCCTGGGCCATGCTCCTTTCCTCTCTGCTCCTCCAACATTGGTTCATACTTGTATTAGAGACCTTGTCACATCATACTGTAATAATCTACTTATGGAAAATGAAATATATAGAACTTCTTTCATGCAGTATTATATAAAAAGAAATGCCATGTAAAACTATGTAAAAATAAAAAGTATATAAATATAAAACAGAAGACTCACTGAAACCCTCTTCCATCCTAGATGGCCCAGGCACCGCTCTTTACTCTTTTTTCCTGTGGTCTCTTACAAGACCTTTGGGTACCCTTTGTGTCTAGGACCCTCTCTGAGATCATGAGCCAGAAGACAATTGCACTACCTTTGCTCTCGTACACACCTCTCTTTTGTAGTAACCATACCCAGCTACAAAAGAGGGGAGAAGTGTAGTCTCCAGTCATGTGGCCAAATGCTGAGCTATACTCAGGGATTCTCATACAAGAAGATGAAGCAGGGGAGGAAAGACTAGATACTGGAAGGCCTCTAGCAATCAGTAACTTAAATAATGACAAAAGGCTAATGGACATAGTGAGCAAATACAGAAGTGTACAAAAATAGGATTCTAGAAATACTTTGAACAAAGGTTCCCATCACCCAAAACAGGAAGAAGTGACTGGAGAACTCAAGGAGAAATTGAGGAAGAAAATAGAATCAGAACTTGACTGATAACTTACCTCACAAATTTAAAACTTGAGCTTTAGACATAACAGTCCCTGAGCTTTTTAACCTCTGGGCTATAAATTTGTAGATATGCATCTGCTCTGCTTGTGAAACTTTTCTCTTGGCAGACAGAAGAAGAGCTCGGCATATACAAAGTAGTTTCCTGAGGTTTAACATAGTAAAAGTAAAGATTGCAGCAAAACTACTGGCTGCTAAAACTTCGGGAATTCACTAATTTCCCCAATGGCTTCTGTACTTGCTCAATTTCTGAACAGCATGAAAGATCAACTATTACTTAAAAATAAACCTTGAGTATCATATAAGATATGTTTTGCAATAACTAACCTAAATTTGGACGTCTAAATACCTGGGAATTTGGTTTTTCTTCCCATTGAACATCATGTTCATGTCAAACAGCAGTTCCTTTGTGTTCTACGTGCTGTTCACTGACAGGACTCTGAATTGGGCACAGTCACTGTCCTCCAGGAACTGGGGGTAGATCATCACTAGGGACTGCGCTTAACTCACCTTAGGAATCACAGAAAAGAAAAGATCATGGGAAAGGCTGCGGTGGCAGCAATCAACTTTAATATCTACTAGGAGATTCTGATCTCCTGTTAGGGAGCCCTACAAGAAATGCTGAAATTAAAGGATGAAGAAAGACATACAGAAAAAATACAGATAAAAAGAAAACTGGTTTAGCTATATTAATTTCAAACTAAATAGCATTTAAGGCAGAAAAGTAATTGTTAGGAATAAGGATGGTTATTACAGTATGAAAAAAGAAACAGTGCACCAGGGAGATGTAACAATTCTAAGCATATATGCACAGCATATTCTCAGCAGTGAGACTTGTATGGATGCCATGTCCAATAGGGTTTGAAACATTCTAGCATTGAGATTCTTCAGGGAAAACGATTAGTCTTGCCACAGGAAGACTGGATACAGACATTTGTAGAAACAAAAAGTTAAAGATGGGAGCCCTGCAGCTCCACCTGCACTGGGCCGAGAGGCACAGCATGGCCAGCTTGCAATGGCTCTGTGGAAAAACAATCTTTCCTTTTTATTAGAGTTCTGAGGCAGGGGTTAGAAATTGGAACACAAAGCTCTCCCATTTCCCAGTCTCGCACTTCGTCCTTGGCAGTAAGTCAGACACAAAGGTAGGTCCTAACTTGCTTTGGCAGCAGTCTCAAGGTAGTTCCATTAGGCCCCTAACTCATTTATGGGATGTGGCCTCCACTCAGAAAACTCAGTATTTCTTAAGTTAAAATACAATGATTTGCCAGAGACATAGAAACATGTAATAGATTGTCACCGCTCAGAGGGAAGGTGGAGGAAGGTGGGTGGGTGGGAAGAGATCAACCAAAGAACTTGTATGCATATGTGTATAACCCATGGACACAGACAATAGGGTGGTGAAGGCCTGGGGTAGGGGATGGTAGTGGGCTAAAAGATGTCAATGAGGGAATAAAGGGGGCATATGTAATACTTTCAACAATAAAGAATTTTTTAAAAATACAATAATTTGAGAAAGGCCCAGATCCATTACATTACAAAGGAAGATTCTTAGTTCTCTCTCCTTCCATTAAAGTTATACAACCTGACTTCAGAGGTAGAATATCACGGTGACTAAAAGCCCAGGTCTCACCATCAGGTGGTCATGGGTTCAGATTCTAACTGCAAATGTAAGTATACAGTAATAACTTTGGATATAAACTTGATATACCTCGGGGGTTTTTGTGGGGGTTTTTTTTTAAGTGAAATAGTATTTACAAAACACTTAGGATAGTATTTATCACAGAACATTCATAGAGGGCAACTTATACAACTTGACTATGATGATGATGACAGTAATGATGGTGGTTTGATAAGTTATCTCAACCTCACTAATAACCTTTCTAGTTATTCAGCTCTAAATGGAATTCTTTAGTCCTTCACAAGCTGGGAACTGAGCCTTCTATCAATACTGTCCCCTTCTTACATACACTATGGTGAGTGTTTTATACCAAGTCAGCTCCTTCTACTCTTATGGTCTCTCTGTCCCACTTCATGGCACTGCCCTCTGAAGACAGGAAGGACATATTATAAGGAGTGGAAGTTACCACTGTGCCCCTTTGCTGGATAGCAAAAAAACTATTAGTCTCACTACGGGAAGACTGAATACAGACATCTGTAGAACCACCTGCTTACGGTGGGAACCATGCAGGTCTAACTATACTAGCTCAAGTATGGGTGCCCTGAAGAAACCACGGGAGTGCTGAGTACTATGCTGTCCCTTTGCCAACAGCAGTATCTGACACTTATTGCCTCTGTCACTGCATTAGGGCATCCAATAAGAAGAAAATGCTCTTCCAGGTTTTCCTCTTTTGTGGGAAGAACTGGAAAGAACAAGTGGCCCATGCTCCTGGTTCTGGTCAGCTTTCCCTGCTTCTAGCTCTTGTCAGCAGAGCAAAGGGGCTTGTGAGTAACAACCACATGGGAACCAACACTTATTCTGATTCACAGCCTGCCGTGAGCGAAACATCGTCAAATCAAAAAATGCGGAGATGTTATAAGATCTACAGGCACCTTTCAATATCTAAATTCCCTGCCCTAAGAACAGCCTTCCAGTAGGAGTGGAGCCTTCTAGTAGGAGTGGAGGGCACCAGTTTTCCCCTGTGGTACCCCAGAGCCTCTGATTCCAGCTCCCATGGTACATGCAGCCTACTGACTGAGGCACCGTGTCAAACCTCCCCGGGCCTGATAGCCTCCAACGTTAATTACCTCTGAACGGGCTGGAGATCAGGGAGATGAAGGAGAAGAAGGAGAACCAACTCTCCCCTTAAGAAAAAGGAGCGAATAAACTTCTTCTATAGAATCACATCAAAATGTATTGAAAAATGACGTAGAGCAGAAGAAAAATCTAGTCTATAATAACTGCCTCCAGTCATTTTGTGGATTTGCGATAAACTTACCAATTTTTCAGCTCCTGGTTCCTACCTTTCTTCCCATTATTTTTTGTTTGTTTGCTGTCTTCATTTATTATTCAACATATTTACTTGGTTGACTGGAATGCAAATCATACCAGAAACAAAATCGACAGGCAATTGATTGTCTTGCTGCAAACATTAGTCATTCTGGCTGCACCATTTTTGTTATAGTGTATAAGCACACCAAAGCCAATTCAGTCTCTATCATTCTGATGTTTTTTATTCCAGCCTTCAGTAAGACATGGGAACAAGAGAACCAGCTTTCATTTCTCTCCTGTTGAAGTCACATATTCTATTCTCATCTGTCTTTGGGAGTGAGTGTCTGTCGTCTTCTGCTTGTGTATTTCTGACTCTGTCTTATTTGGGCATAGCCCATGAGTCAATTAACGTGACCACTGATTTATTAGTAGTTGTCCTGAGGCCCTGCCATGAGACTATCATTCCTGAAACTGCTGCAGCTTCTCGGATTTTAACATGCAGACAAATAATGATTTGATTTTTTTTTTTGACCCAATTGACTGCAGCTGCTCTTTGTGGAACACTGTAGGGGCTAAACAGATGGAAAGATGCAACAGGCAGTTATCTTGTAGCACTGTGCCTCTCAGATCAAAAAGCAAGGTTATCCATTTGCAGCCCTAACTGGACCTGCAATTTAGCATTCTTCAAATCCCTAAGCAGCAAAGCCAGGTGAAGGGGAAAAGTAGCAGCAGCAGCAGCAATCTTGAGCTTTCTGCCCTGTTCACTGTTGATATCATTAGTGCAGGCTCTGATGAGCCAGAAGAAAAAGGGCAAGAAAGAGAGAAAGGAAGAGCCTGCTTGATACTTCATTCCTCAAACAGCAGTGCCTTTTCAGGGCACACACAGAACTATCAAGGTAAGTGTTCCACAAGTCGATCGAAAGCATGGCCCCTTCCCTTCTGAGAGCCAACATGCCTGCAATCTTCTGAGGTTTGTCCAGACACTTTGAATCTGATTCTCTGTTTTGCATCCAGCCAGACAGCAAGCAAGGTCCAGGGGACTTTGGCCAATTGCTCTGGCAGAAGCTCCTCAATTCAAGTAGCTGATTCCAAATATTCAGCCCTTCTGAGTATCAGCTGGGCAATCCTCTCAGAACCCACCTCCAAACCTCCAGTTGCACAAACTGCTGAAAGGGGGAGTGTTGGAACATGCATCCTATCCAGTGGGCGATTCAGAGAGCTGAAGAGTGGAAAGGGCTTCTAGGAACACTCCACCTGGTTGTCCCCCATTCCAGTGTGCATGGTAAATGCCATAGGCACACCTTGAGAATCTAATGTCCAATAAATATGAGATTTCTCAAGACTATAATAACCAAAAATTTTAATTAAAACAAATAAGCCAGCTAATTGGCTTGAGAACAGCCAGGCACCAGATTAATCACTGTTTCAATTAACTATCAACACTGTATAGGTGATGACCTCATACAGCATCTCATTTAAACTTTGCAACACTTCTGAGGTATAGGGATTATTATGCACTCTTGAGGAAACAGAGCCCCACCTAGACTAAAGGCCCAAGGTTAACCAGTTAATAAACGGCGAAGCTCAAACTAGAACCCCAGTCTTTGAGCTCCTAGCTTATTTTTCTACTTGACCTCAACTCCCTCACCAGAGAAGGCATAACATTTACTCCCAAAGTTCCTCACACATTTTATAGCATTTTACTCTCATGCAGTTCTGTAAGATATGTTCATTTTTATAGATGAGAAATGTATACATAGGATTAAAGGATTTTCCTAAAATCCTTCAACTAATTAATGGCCATGATCCAGGTCTCCTAAGGTCCCAATCCAATGTTCTTTGGGCATTCTGTCAATAGTCATCAACTATGATCCCCTAACAGAGACAGGCAATAAAATCAGGCTATGACTGGAACCAGGCCATCCAAAGAGACCACGATACCATCTTTGGCATAAGCACACTAGACTTGGAGTGATGGTGCTGACACAGTGTGGATGCATTTTTCTATTCCCAATGGCCCTTGTGCTTCAAATTAAGCTTATTGGCCTTAACACTACACTGCTAGAAACTGCCACCCTGCCAGGCCTGGCTTATGGTGCATATTTCACACCTTGCATCCTCCAGCTTACAGACTCAACTCCCCAAATTACTTTGAGAATGATGGTGCTAGAAAGAGGAGCCCTTGAGATTTTGCTCCTTGAATCTGGGAGCTGGGCAGAACAAGACATTGATTAGAAGGTACAGATTTCCAGGCTCTGTCTGTTTCATCTATTACATACACCAAAAACAGTGACCACAAACCTAAAGAATTTATTATAAAGGTTCATTATTTGTCATTGGGAAACTCCTTCTCCAGTGACATATTTAGCATTAGGCTTTCTATTATCAGGAAAAGGAAAATGCCTTCTTGGCATCAGGCAAGGTCCTACACCCTAACCCCCAAGGACCAACCGACATGGCAACCAGTTGCTCCAAATCCCAGGCAACCCCGGGTCTGGATGGAAGGTGCAGGTGCAGGTTGAAAAAGGAGCCTGCTCACTGGGGACTGGTTGAGAAGGAATCAACTATGCAACATCTTGTTTCTCTCGCCAGCCTGAGTAACTTCCTTTTCAACAGAACACCTGCCTCATTCCAAGCCAGATGGCAAGTTCTCCAAGTCAGCATTCTATGGTATAAGTAGTCTAAACACCAGGGATGTTGGCCTTGGGAAGGAAATGAATTTTTTTTCCTCACTAGGTTTTTAATAATATATTTTTTCCTGCTGGATGATATCCCAGCTATTAACTCTAGCTGAAGAAATCTGGGTGGGTGACAACATAATATGGAAAGGATTTGAGGCAGGGGATAGTTTAGAGTAGTCAGTGAATACTAGTTTCTATTTTAAGATCTTAATGGGCCCAGGAGCTCTCAACTTTCGAAGCCACACCCAACCTACATAAAAACAACTGTTTTACAACACAGCCACCCTTCACATTAAAATGAATTTGTAATGAACTATGAAAGAGGTCTTATTAAAAATCTGTTCAAGAATGTATTATTAAATTCAAGATTTATTCATTTTAATTTTGAAAGTGTTTGTTTGTATGTTGTATTTTGTAGGCAATATGATTTCTTTAGTCAGTACTTACTCTTCCTTGTAAGCCTTTGGAAATCCCTGGTCCTCAACATGGTTCCCACAGTGCTTGATGGGTAAACAGCCCTGACTAGCAGAAGGCAGCATGAGATAGGCCACGGAGGCAAAAACGGATGGAGGATCAGAGAGCAGCTGAAAAAAAAAAAGTGGTGGAATTACAATGTCTGACAATAACCAACTTATGACACAGAGAAAGAACACTGAAGTGGGTCTAAGACTCCTGTAGTCCTCAGTGTATTATAGCTAAGCAGACCTAGAGAACAAAGCATTCAGTGGAAAGAGGATAAGACATTTAAAATGTTCTCTCTCCTCTACTGTGCAGTCCCTCTCTTTCAAAGTATCTTCCCTTCCCTCCTTCCTATGCAGATGGAACCACCAGAAGAGCTAGACCTCATCCCTCCTTCCTATAAGACCTAAGAGGTTCAAGAGGAAACTCTTTAAGAGGACAGATAGATGTAAACTCACAAACCATTAGAAGCCCATGAGTAGGAAATGAGACTGCACTATTTTTTATTCCCAAATCCCTTTGACATAAATTCTCATGATCCCATTTCCTGGAATCTAGGACTACACTTACTAACAGTTTCTAAGAATGCTCATCCATGTCTGTCTTAGAAAAAGCCCCAGCTTCCTGCTCTGGAGCCTCCTGTCACCATGCCTTTCCTAACTACAGCCTCATGACAGGCTCTGCTGATAGACTCAGCTGTCCTTTGCTGGAGTCCTCTGCTGGCAGTTACACTCTGATCTTGGGTAGGGGACAATGTTCCTTCTTTTGTTAGTCCTTCGGAAGCATGGACTAGGACTCCTCAGTCTCCAAAGATTAGCTTATTACTTTTAATAAGATTTTATTGATGGTTAGGGGATAATAGAATAACAAAATAATTTACAATTCTTGCTAAATTAGTTACTCCAATAGTATAGAGACCCAAATTGACTTTGGAGGCTCTTACTGAGCCAGCTCCCTGTCTGGCTCCTGCCCTATTTCCACATACATCAATCTCCACGACTCAGAATTAGGGCCCAACAGATCACTGGTACTAGAAAAAAAACAGCACCCCCCAATCTAAGGCTATCTCATTTTTATTCCAGAAGTAACCTTTTCTGAGGGTGTTTAGCTTTTTTTAAAAAAATGTATATTTATATTGATTTCAGAGAGGAAGGGTGAGGGAGAGATAGAAACATCCATGATGAGAAAGAATCATTGATTGGCTGCCTCCTGCACGCCCCCTACTGGGGATCGAGCCCACAACCCAGGCATGTGCCCTTGACCAGAATGGAACCCAGGACCCTTCAGTCCGCAGGCCAATGCTCTATCCACTGAGTCAAACCAGCTGCAGGGGTGGGCAAACTTTTTGACTTCCGGGCCACAATGGGTTCTTAAACTGGACCGGAGGGCCAGAACAAAAGCATGGATGGAGTGTTTGTGTGAACTAATATAAATTCAAAGTAAACATCATTACATAAAAGGGTACGGTCTTTTTTTTCAATAGTTTTATTCATTTCAAACAGGCTGAATCCGGCCTGCGGGCCATAGTTTGCCCACTGCTGAGCTAGGGCGATGTTTGGCTTTTGAAATAGCCATTCCCTGACACCAAAATTCTGCAAGATTCTGTAAGCTGGAGAAGACATTTTTCAGAGTGTGGCCTAATCAAACTGAGATAAAGCCATACATGGGACCCCAGCAATCCAGCTGCACTTGTCTTTTTCTTTTTTTAATGTCCTTGAATGGAATTGAACCCGGGACCTTTCAGTACCTAGGGCTGACGTTCTATCCACTGAGCCAAACTGGCCAGGGCAGCCACATATCTTATACCACTTAGTCAAGCTCTTGATCTTACTTCTAGTAGGCAGTTAGAAGATCAAGCCTGTACATATTTGCCCTAATCAAGTTCCTACTTCCAATTTCTTGCAAGCAAGTGATTGAGTTGAGTAACATACACATAAAATGAAACAAAAACTCACATACACACACACCCCTAACCCAAAAATACAAATTATAATTTCAAGTACTGGGAAGTCTAATCCAAATATATGGGGAAAGCACATATAATTTTACAGAGGCAAAATTCTGCCAATTACTAAACAAAGCATTTAACAGCTGAAGTATCTGCTTTGGGTTATATGAAAGCATTCAGGATTTCCCCTCCTACATCAGAACAAGCCCCATGAAGTAGGTTAGGACAGCTATTACAAATTCCATTTTACAGATGAAAGTGAGATGGGGGGTGTTAAATGCCGTGGCTAATGTAACGTAATAAGAAAGTGGTAGAGTTGAAACTGGTCTTCCCAGTGTACTCTCAATGACCAATTATGAAATGATAAGATCAACTACGAAGCTCACATCTTCAGTGGAATGAGATCTATTGCAACCAGGAGACAGGGTCTCCTGTTCTCATTATGTAATTATATTTTTTCTCCCTGAAGAGTAATCATTCAGTTCATACCTTTACACCCATATCTACTATCCAGGCCTTCGCCTTAGAACACAAAGCACTAGGAATTCTCACTCAGCACTTAATAGTCTAGCTTCCAATCTCACTGGTATTTTGCAATACTCACAGACATTAAGTTTTGTAGGTAATAGAGATGTAAGCAGTTCTCATGAGTATAATTCATGCATCTGATACACTGAAGTGAAATTGGGCAGTTATTTTGAGGTTGTGGGGAAAAAAGCTTTGTTACAAACAAATCATCAGAATTTCACAATACACTACAAAAATATGTGACACTTTGCTTTTCTGTTTTTACTGACCACAGAAATGAGAACTAAGTCATTCTATAATAGGATTTGAGATATATCCATATAAAGTAATGAATACACCAGCACTGTGCAAAATCCACAGAAAGCGCAAATTTGTACCATTTGTCAACAATTGCAAAATCAGCCCAAATAAGGTTTTACATTATTATACTCTTCCGTCATGGAAGAAAGCAACAGTTGAAATTGCAGGGGAAAAAACTAAAGTTGCCTCTAATGAATTTCTATTTCTCTGGAAGTGTCTTATAAACCCATAGATTATGATTGTCTTCTCCGTAACCACTAAGCACTTCCAATGGAGCCCAGCCGTGCTGCGCCCCATCACCCGTGCTACACCCATCTGCGTTGAATGTTCTCAAGATCCACGGGCACAGGAGTCACCTGAGCCAGAGCTGCCTGGTCTACTCCTTTCAATTACCTTAGTTCATGTTCACACACTGGTATCCTCAGAGGTTGAGGATGGCTTCATTGCTTGGCAGAAAACACACCAGTGTGCTCCCAGGGGCCCTCACTTATTCATTAGAAGAAGTATGTATCAAGAGGTTATTTACTTTGTGCCAGACTGAGGACACAGTGGTAAATAAAAGATGGATGTAGCCAGGCTGGTCTGGCTCAGTGGTTGAGCATAGACCCATGAACCAGGAGGTCAGAGTTCGATTCCCAATCAGAGCACATGCCTGGGTTGTTGGCTCAATCCCTAGTAGGGGGCGTGCAGGGAGCATAAAACATATTTCTTTTAAAAGGTGAATGTAAAACCCCTTCTGTAGTTTATAGTCTAGCAAAGGATGTAGAAGTTAATCACCATTCATCCAAAAAAAGTGTCATTGTCAGCAGAGGTAGGCACTGGGAAGATATGTAATAGAAAAGCCTTACCTCATCAGGGGCTCAGACAGGGCCTCCCTAAGGAAGTGACTTTAGTGTCAGTTCTGAAGGAGAAATGTGTGAAGGGGTGAGCATTTCTAGAGGAGGGGACATAAGTCTGAATGTGGCATCCTAGTGGGAGCCCTAACCTTGGCCAGGTAGGAATAAACAGCAGGTTTTGAACTGAGATTAAGCCTGGCACAGCAGAAGGGGAGCCCCAGGAGGAAAAGGGGAAGGCAGGTAATAAAATATGAGGCTGAGGAGGGTCAGTTTCATGGACAGCAGTGCTGTGACTCAGGCTAGCTCTGTACCCATAAGTGAATAAGGGGCAGGGGGAAAGAAGAAGGAAGGAGATAGGCGAAGGAACTCTGTCCTTTTTCAGGCAACCACAAAGCTCCAAGGACCCTGAGAGCAATATTGCAAGCAGCATAGGTTTCCCCTCCGGCCCCCTTTCAATGCTACCTTCCAGTTCCCAGTGCCTCTTTCTCCTCCTCTATAGCCACTTGCTCTGCAGCATCTTGCTGCTCAGGCCTGCCCTTCCTGCCTCATTACCTGTATTCACACACCACATACCTCCAGCTTGGTACCGGGATAAGAAATACGATTATGTGATAAAGTAATGTGAAATGCGATTTAAGAAATGAACTCTGAATCTCAATGGCTAATATAGTTATGTTTCCTTTAGAGCTTACCAACTCAAATGAATTACCTGAAAGAGGGCTCAATTTCTGAGTAGAAGACCGTCCATGTGCGTTTGAAGAACTGGGACCAGCAAGTTTTTATTGACCCTCAGAAAATGACCTCCCTCAATCTCATATTAATTAGAGACCTCAGGAAACAAAGGGAAGGAGAGGGAGACAGAGGGACCAAAATGGAAGAAGTAGAGACAAAAATAGTCTCATGTCAGTTCAGGTTCCATTTTGCAATCAAATAAATTATTTTAAGAATAACAATAAAACCAGCGTATGATTTTAAAGCTGTTGAGATTGCAGAATTGTTCGAGACTCTACAACAGCTAACATTTAGGTAGCACCTACAATGCATCAGCACCACTCTGCTCTCAGCACTTTGTATATATTAACCCATTTACTCTTCACAAGAACCTTAAGAGGTAGGTAGTATTATTATTCCCATTTATAGGAGAGAGAATTGAGGCACAGACAGGAATAAGTAGTTTCCCCAAGATGACATGCTAAACCCTTGAAGTCTGTATTCTTTTTTACAATTTAAGATTTTAAATCATTTGTAGGAAGGAAACTGGGTTTCACAAGCGCTCCTAAGTATGTATTGTAGTTTAAGTACCTTATAGACTCAGGTAAATACGTATCCAATAGGAAAGCTTTTGACTGCAGAGCAGTAAAAGTGACCTAATTGTAGTCATTTTGAGTATGAACACATGTTTCTGCCATCATCAGGGAATAACTGGTCTTTATCTTGTCAGGGGTCTATATTCTTAATCAAGCTATCTCTCCCTTTATTGATATGTATAATAATGGACTTCAAGGAAGTACCCACCCTCATTCTCCACCCTCATGCCCCCAAATTAAAAGTTATTGAAGAATATTGGTACTGGGTTTTCTATCATTTTAATGTTTCTTCCACTTGGAAAACTCTGAAACTTGTTATGGGTGACGTTAAAAGATCAGCCCTCTTTACCAAACTCAAAAAAGAAACTCTCACTTGCCCAATTATAAGCAAGAAATACATACAGCTTAAAAAATTGTGTTTTAATTTCAACAGATTACTAATAGAAAGACACATTCACAAAAGGTTTAGCCAGCACTGTGAGCCACAGAAGAAAAGCCAGAAGCCTACAAAGCAGAATAACATTCTTTAAGCAGCCACCAGGCCATTAAAAAATACATTCAAATTTATGGGTAGCCCAGCCACCTTATCAAAGGAAAACAACATAAAAAACTCACAGCTCTGAGGGGGAAAGAGCAGCACCTACTCCACAAAAGAGAGGAAAATTCCTGCATCAATCATGTAGCTGGCCTAGTGTTAACAACTTCTAAACAGTGAAGGTGAAAGAACATTTGTTCACCAAAAGGTCACTTTCTCAATTCAAAGGGGAAGGTTTAGGAGCATATGTTGGAAGAGTTCGCCTCACCATGCCTGTTATTTTACCCTTGGGCACAATTAGCTCAAGGTTGGTGGCAGAGAGCAATTAGTCTTGCAGCTAATCAGTGTCATTGTGCTGAAACCTCTCAGGAAACCGTCCCAACCTGAGGCAATGATGCTACAACGCTAAGTCTGAGTAATGCATCCCTCCAGTCAATCAGTATTTACCCGAGCCTATAGGGTACTTACGCTACAATACATGCATAGGAGCTCTTGTGAAAGCCAGTGTCTTTCCTACAAATGATTTAAAATCTTAATTGGGGAAATTAAAAAGTGATCACATCAGGGACAAAAAGTATATGCAACTGTGCGAGTTGGCAGAATGCTTTGAGCTGCATTCCTCTGTTTCTCTTTCTCTATTTTATACACAACTCAAGTTACAATCTTCATTCCAGCCTCACTGAACTTTCAGGAAAAAAAAAACTGAACCAACTTAGGTCAAGTCTTTCCAAACAGCATTGTCAAAAACAATTTCTCTACACCTCACACTGCCTCAATACATGCACATGGGGCAAAGCAAACAGAAGCACAGATCTTGTTCAACCAGTGATTGTTGGATTAAATTGAAACCCTGCCCAATTATATTCAACCTACAGGGTTTTGTTCATGAATCTGACTAGTAATGAGTCACTAGCCACCAGTGACTTTTCTTTTGTGTTTTTACAACCTACATTCATTCTGGTGGGAAAGCTTTTGACTGAAAAGCAGTAGCTTTCTACTAACACATTGACATCCAGAAAATGCTAATTTGCTACTGTTTAAGATAACTTTTTTTAAATACTGGCCTGGCTGTAAATATAATGCTTCCCCAACATTCTTTGTTATCTCAGATATATTCTGAAGTGGAGATCAGAAAGGCAGGGAGATATGAAGAGAAGTAAATTGGTTAAGAAAATAAAATGAGCCCTGGCCAGTATGACTCAGTTAGTTGGGCATCGTTCCATGCACAGAAAGGTTGCTGGTTCAATTCCTAGTCAGGGCACATGCCCAGGTTGCAGGCTCAATCCCTGGTAGGGGGTGTGCAGGAGGCAGCCAGCTAGCTGATCGGTATTTTCCTCTCACATAGATGTTTCTCTCTCTCCCTCTCCCCCCCCCCAAAGAAAAGTCAATAAAATATCTTATTTTAAAAAAAGAAAAGAAACATGAGTTGGTCAGAGGAGGAGGAAGCTACCATCCCCCCACTCTCAGCCCCACCTCATGCCAGGAGGACTTGTTCCACCTTAAGAAGTTCAGCTCCTCAACAGTTCAGGCTGACTGAAATAGAGAACATTTTCTTATCTTACTCTGAGGTGACTCAGCTCTTCTTAATTGTTTCACATGCGAAGCCAGGTATAAATAAATTGATATGAAATGTCAGGCCATGAACTTCGTGTCCTCAAAATGTGGTAGAGTACCTATTCAGCACAAACAAAAATTTAATAATAGCAAATGATTTTTTAATCTTTATAACTATAATAATGTTCTTATCACATCTAATCTCTGTCTAACCCAGATATGAATTAAAGTCAACCAAACTTTTAAAAGGTAAGTAAAAAGGGCCCTAGACTCCATCCTATATCCAGTAAAAGAAAAAAATCTAATTCCTCTCACTTCCTTGCTTACCCTTTTAAGAATCCTCTCCTTTTGGGTTCCTCCCCTTCCCAAAATCAATCGCCATTATAATTCACCAGATGTCTACAGAGAGTCTATTATATGGCTGTCCCGCAGTGGGAATGCTATGTGAACAAGACAGAAGCAGCCGCTCCCACGTTACAGTTTGGTGAAGATGACAGGCTTCAAACAGAGATGCTCATACCCTCTGGGGCTCACAGAGCAACAAAAACAGAGGCAGAGGCTTAAAATCAGTCCCTTTAAGGAAAAGAAAGCTACAGTACATGATTATTCTACTGAAAGGAATTATGCCATTCACCTGAGAATGTCAGAGTGGTGTCCAATAACAGATAGCAAGGGGTCACAAACAACTAAATTGTCATCAATGCGAACAATATCATCGGAATAAAATACTTAAAAATATAAATAACCTTTTCTGAGAAGAGCTGTTAAATTGTGGTCCAATCGTGAAAACCCTCTGCAAATGAAAGAGACCACTCATTCATGACCAATTGGTACTATTTTACATAGAATTCTAACAAGTTTGGTTATCTAGCACCACTTTTTAACTTTTTTCACAACATGGACCATAGAAATAATAACCATATTTATAATGCCCCCTGGGATAAGCTGACCAGAATGCAGATGAAGGCAACCCTAAGAACTCCTGTGCTGTGCCCCACGGCCCACATCATCGAGAACTGGCTGTTCATGCATTGGTGCTCCCATCGCTCTGTGATCAGTGGCGAGGGAGGCACTCTGAAGGAGGGCAAGGGACCACCTAAAGACCAGGAGTTCTGGGATTACCTGACCAGCACACACCTTTGGGGTCCTGCTGACTGTCTTTAGGGACATGAAGGTGTCTCCAGACATCAGCAGCAGCCGCATGATCACAGCACTCATCTTCTACTCAATGGCCTTCATGCACTTTGCTTACTGTGTACAACCTTGAAACCTACTGCTGATGGCGTGTCATGGCACCAATGTGGTGGTTCAGAGTGTGCAGGCAGCCACTACCTAGCCTATCATTACTGCCACTGTGCTGGGGAGACCACCGCTTTAGCCACCACCACCTCCCACGCCTGCGACCTAAGGCTGTCAGCCTCCACTAGGTGGCCACCAGCTCTAATCTACAGTCCCTGAAATGAGACTCTTAATGGCTGAAATGGCCCTATCCAATCTTTGCAGCTTGCAAGCACTGAACTATTAATCTTCCTAAAGAAAAGACCAATGAAAAGTTTGGTTTTGACTCTAAATCAGTGAAAATCTCATTTAATCCTGCAGTTTGGTTAATAAAAAAAAAAAAAACAAAAAAAAAAACAGAAAGTAGAACAGAACTGAAAGAAAACACACACACATAACACTCCTATACTGTGATAAGTATATTTTGTGTTGGTCATGGTAAATGACAACGTAGTTATAGAAAGCAGGCAGCGGTAACCAGAGCTAAAAAATGAAATATAGGAACCCAGAATAACATTTTTCAAAAAGAGAGAATGGCAATTTATTGACTACAAATACTTTCCTCATCTCTCTGTAGCTTAGAAACTATTAACCTTGGCAGTGAACAAGTAACTTACTGCAAATTGGATTTTACACACCGGCACAAGCAAGTTTCAATCAAATGTCTTGGGATTAGTCAAACTCAATGAAAAACTGAAATTATACGAATATCATCTGTCATCATGTTAGTTTTACCTTTAAAATGAATTGTCTATTGCTGAATTGATAGGAGAGAAGTTGAGAATTTCTCTATTTACCTGCAAATTTGGAATTAACTAATAAATATTTCTATGTTGTACTTCAAAAATTTTTAAAATACTAACATACATACTTCCTCAGTACTAGTAAATAAATCAAAATACAGCACCAGGGAACCGTGCTGTTTCCCTAGGTGCCCATCCACCAAGGTTGTGCCCACTTGTCCTGTCAGCCAGGCACACACCTGGCCCTGGACGCACTATGTATTCTGGGGCAGAGCAATGACACAAATCGGACTGCTTGGGGTGAGCCAGTGTGCCATTCTGTGACTTCATGGCTCACTCCTGCTTCCTCATCTATGCACGGCTACTTCTAAGACTTGTTCTGAGAGTGAAATAGAAAATACTATAAATTTCTCAGAACCAGGTTGTCTTAGGTTGGGTTCCCTGGAGGCAGGGCCTGAAGTGGGAATTCTTGAAAATGTGATTTTTGAGAGAGCAGAAGGGCAGGGCAAGAAAACTGAGTGAGTCTGTGGTCTCAGCTGAAGACAGCTTCAGCCTGACCTGGTGGGAAGCTCTGGAGCAGGAACTGTACTACGGAGTTGGCCCCATCTTGAGGCAGGGCGCTGGGCTTTTGTAGTCGATAGTCTGTCATTGGCCACTTTTTAGAGGTTTAGGAAAAGAGAAGGTCAGAAGGTATAGCTGGTAATTCCATGGAGAAGAGGGTAGCTGTGAGCATTAACAATCAATACTCCGCAGGTAAGGGGTTTTGAACAGGGCACCAACAACATCCACTACACATGCCTGTGAGGCCCATCATAAGTGCTTGATAAATATTAGCTCTTTATTTTACTCTAGCAGTTATTCACTGAGCCTAGGACCTTTGTTAGACCCTGTAAGTATTCACAGTCCAGTTGAAAGATAGGTGTACATTGGACTAAAAATGCAACGGAAAAAAAAGAAGAATTGGCTTTGGTACCCCTTTGCTTGTATCTCCCTTTCTTCAGAATGTCCTCTAACCAATCCAGGGACCCAGGGTCTTGTCTTTGCTTACCAATTCTCCCCTGGTAATACTCAATGTCTAGATCTATATTTCATAATTCTTTTTATTCCCTTCAACACCTAACACAGATAGTTGTGATAATATCAATGGGTTAATCAATAAACCAAACCTGCAGTGGCTCAACCTACAGTAGTGACTCACAAAATCAATAAAATGCATTCCTACAACCTATATTTTAAAAAATAGAAATAAAATAGAATAGAGGAAAAATATCAGAGTGCATCACAGTAGTCAGGTTAAGGGTATGTATAATTTCTGTATGTATGTATATATCTGGATATATGTATTTTGCAAATATGTAGATACATATACATATGTAAATGTATACACGCATTTACTCTGAAAAGAGGGTGTAGAAAAAAATATTTTTTCAGGTTTAAGAGTGATGTATTTCTTAACATAGATCACTACCAAAAACATTCTGCAACTGACCAAACTAAACCTAGCTGTGTTAGTTTGTTAGCATTATTATACTCAGATAACAAATAATCCCAAAGAGGCCACAATATAATTAGAAAATGAAGTATGAAGTCTGAGGTAGCAATTTCAGGTAACTATGCAGAACAAAAGGGTAAATATTTTGGTTAGTTGTGTCTTTTAGCATTCCTCATATTAAGAAATGAGCTTTGTCAATAAGGTTTTTAAATGTCTTACCAGTTCAGGGCTGTGTGCTAAGAATATGATAAATAAAAAACATGGGCCATTTAGGAGTTCACAAGGTCACAAACAAGGGGATAATTTTAATGAAGGGTGGTAAGTGCTACAGGAGAAGCATGTGTGTGCTAAAATAGAACATGAATGTAAAACCTACTCTGTATAGGCATCTTTTCTGGTTGGCCTCAGGAACACCTGGAGCCTACCCTCAGGAACTTCACAATCTCACTTGGGAGATAAAATATATACAAAGAAATACAAATGAAATAATACAAAGATTTCTTTTTTGAAGGTAGGGAGGAGATTAGGATTTTCTTATTTAGTTTTTAACTCCAGAAGACAATTGAGCAGTGTGAATCCAGGAGACTATGTTAATTCGGGAAAGCAAGACTAGCCCACGCATTCATGAACTAGGGCCAAAGATGTGTACTAAGCACACCTATTTGTCTTTAGACTAGCACATGGTAGGCATTCAATAACTACTGAATGAATGAGCACTAGCAAGTATCTGGTCAGTGATGAGTGGGTTTCTCCTCTGACCATTCCTAGTAAGCAGCAAGAGTGATAGTTAATAATGGCCACCTCATACTAGTTTTTTATCTAATTTAAGACAAATAAGCAGTAATTCAGTCAGCAGATTTGGTGTCTGAAGAAAGCCCGTTTTCTTGTTCATAGATGACCATCTTCTCATTGAGTCCTTATAACGTGGAAGGGGTAAGAGAGCTCTCTGGAGTCTCTTTATAAAGGTGCTAATCCCATTCCTGAGGGCTCATATCTAACCACCTCCCAAACTCCCCCACCTCCAAATACCATCACATTGGGGATTAGGCTCCAATGTATTAATTTTAGGGGAACACATTTAGTCTATAGCATTCTGCTCCTGGCTCCAAAATTTATGGCCATATAAAACTTATCCATTCCATCCGAACAGCTCCAAAAGTCTTAAATTGTTCCAGCATCAATTTTAAAGTCTAAGTCCGAAGTCTCACCTAAATATCACCTAAATCAGACTCATGGGAAGAGTCAAGATAGGATTCATCCTGAGGTAAATTCTCCTCCAGCTGTAAGCTGTGAAACCACACATGCTCTGTGCTTCCAAAATACAACAGTGGGACAGGCACAGAACACACATTCCTATTCCAACAGAGAAAGAAGTAGATGGGTTCCAGATAAGTCCAAAACCTAATGGGGCAAATGACATTAAGGCTCAAGATTAGTCCCCTTTGGCTCAATGCTCTGCTTTCCAGGCCCACTGGGATAGCAACATCATCCCAACTGCTCATTGGATGGACCCACAGTGGCTCTGTCCTACACCCCTTCCCCCCAACCTCCATGCCACAGTTCTCCTGTGCCTGTGGCTACAGACATCTCTGTATTTTCAAACCTAGGTAGAGGCAGCCATCCCCCTGAGGCCATGTACTTTGTGTGTAAGGGGAGACAGCACCACGCATGCATTGCCAAAATTTGCCCTCCCAGGAATGGCCATCTTGGTCTGTGCCTTCCCAGGGATGGCCATCTTGATCTGAGCTGCACTGGAGCCGCCAGCACTGTAGCAAAGTGGCTGGGGTGAAGCCTGTAATGTGAGACAACAGGACAGCACACACCGAGGTCCTGCAGGCACCAATAGCCCCTCCTCTGAAACCACTCTGCCCACACCCCCAACACCCTGTCCTGGCACTCTGGGCACTAAGGAGAGGTGCAGCTCTGATTACCTCTGAATCACCTTCTGAGTCAGTCTTCCATTGCCTTAGAGAATACCTCCTGGCTTCTGTTGAGATGGCTGATCCATACTACTATCCTTATCAATCTGCCACTTGGCCACATCCTTCATGTTCTCAGACAATATGGATGGGCTGAGAATTCTCCAAATCTTTGTTCTGCTTCCTTTCTGCTTAATAAATCTTTGAGTAATTTCTCTCTTCTCAAATTTTGCTATGAACAGTCAGGAAGAATCAAGTCACATCTTCAACACTTTGCTTAAAAATTTATTCAGCAACATGTCCAATTTCATCACATGCAAGTTCTACCTTCTGCAAAACATGAGAACATGAATACAACCCAGCCAAGTTCTTTGCCACTTTATAACAATAACAGCTTTTCCTCCATTGTCCAGTAACATCTTCCTTTCCATCTGAGACCTCATTAGACTGGCCTTTACTGTCTATATTTCTACCAACATTCTGTCCAGGATGACTTGGGCGTTCTTTAACAAGATAGAGGCTTTCTCCACAGCTCTCATTTTTTCTTTCTGAACCCTCTTAAAAACTGCCTTTGTAGGTCCATTCACTTTAATCCACTTCTTTCTAGCATGCACCTTAAAACTCTCCTAGCTTCCACTCATTATCTAGTTCCAAATTTGCTTCCACATTTTTGGTATTTGTTATAGTAGCACCCCAACTTCTTAGTACCAATTTCTATCTTTTTTCTAAGCCATCAGTCTATGGTAATTTATTATAGTAGCTCAAACTAACTAAGGTAATACCAAAGGAGCAAAAGGGAGAAGATAATTTTGGGTGGTTTGGAATAGTGCTTATATGTTATAGAAAAATCCCTGATTTGCATAATTTTTTACTTAGCACTATTTTTCTTTTTTATCAGTTTTATCAAGGTATTATTTACATACAAAAAAATTCACCAATTTTTATGCTACAAATTGATGCATGTTGACAAATGTATATGGTAGTAACCTTCAACATAATCAATATACAGTACATATTTATCACATCAAAAATTTTCACAGTTCCCATTTTCTTAGCATTATGTTTTAAAGGAAGTACTGAGGTTAATAAATTTACTCACTAATATTAAAATCAAGTAAACAAAACAAACCCTATTACCTCTAACTGTAATCTCCTAAATTAATCCCTCAGTAATTATATCAAGATAAATGATGGAAAATCAAGAGGTGATATTTCATAACAAAAGCATACTACAAAAAGATAAACTTCCTCCAGAAAAGTAACCTAGAAGCTAATTTATATAACTGGTCTTACTTTAATCTGGATACAGCAGTTCAACCAGAGGGCTGACAGTCAGAGACGATGGATATTTCGAAGGGAACAAACTTTCTATTCCCCAAGGTAACTTCTCTGAACAAGTACCAACCAGAGAGACCAAAGAAGAAAATGACCTGAACATTTTCATAGCATCTAAGAAGTTACATACACTTGCAGTTCATTTCTTCTGTGTCCTCTCTTGGGAGTTATCATGGACCCCAATTCCATACAAGAAGAGAAACATTACTCTAAATAACCAAATGGTCATGAGGATGACTATGTAAGCTTCAGACCTATACTCTTTTAAAAAGAAAGATGCCAGATGCAAGTATTAAAGGCAGGAATCAAATTAAGCCCGAGATTGCCCAGGAAGATAAAAAGATGACTAGGAGAGTAACAGCCAGTGCTGACCTAGTCAGAGGAGACAGAGCACAGCCAGCCAGCCTGTGCAGACGGACGTGGCTCAGACTTGGCTCCAACCCAAAACAAGCACAATGTACCCATATCCAGAGCAGCCAGGGGACGAACTATGTGCTAAGTGACTGAATCATCACATGTTACAATACCGTCTACAGTCTATTCTGAGGAAGAATGTTTTAAGAATAAAAAGAAATCTCATATTGTTGGGCAGCATGAACCCCACAGACTCTTGCCCAGAGGCAAGAGACAAGCCAGCAACAAATAAAATACAACTTTGACGCGCACACACACACCAGACTGTTTTCAATCAAATTTCAAAGAAAGTACAAGTATGTAAAGAAAACACAAATTTAAATTTTCACCCCTACTAGATCAAAGGGTTCCTATTTTATAGTTTCAAAAATGCTAGTCCCGCTTAAACATTTTCTGGCTTGTATGAACTTTTCCCATTATCATCAGCGTGAGGGCAAGCCTCTGATATTTGTGCATCCACTACCAAGAAAACCTCAGTTGTGAATTTTTTTTTCAGGTGTGAATTTGAGTTATGTTTGTTTACAACTTGTTTTCTCTAAGGGCTGAGACCAAAGAACAAAGTACTAATTTACCTAAACTGGCTTACTTGCTGTACGCAACGCATGAAAGCACCGGGAAATGTCACAGATCTTGCTAAATGTTCATATATCTGACTCTGGCCAATATCTAATATACTTCTCAGCAGTGAATTAGGGAGGACCTAGTTGGAAAGAATCCATCAGGTCCCTGCCAGCTGCTGTCACTGTGAATGTCTATCTTCACTTGAGCCAGCTTACCCGTCATCTTGCAAGTCTTCAGGAGTCTCGGGACCTCTTTCCTTTGATTCTGACTCAAGTTAAAACCGAAAAAGCTATGGTTAGCATCCTCCTAAATGTCAGTGAAAAGATTAAAGCCCCAAAGAAGAAGAGAGGGAGAAGAGATGGTGGTGGGAAGCTACTGCCACCGGCTCTAAGTAGATTGGTTTAAAAGCAGCTAGATGGCCTGGCCAGGGTAGCTCAGTGGTTGAGTGTCAATCTATGAACCAGGAGGTCATGGTTCAATTCCTGGTCAGAGCACATACCAGGATTGTGGGCTTGATCCCCA
>NW_006299705.1:7313309-7322306 GCF_000327345.1 Myotis davidii | reverse complement strand
TCTTTCCCTCTCCCTTCCTTTAACTTTCATAATCAGAAAAAGGAAACTTTTCTACAGTTTTTAAACTGGGAGCTACTACATTCTTAAGAGACTATCATAGAATTTAATAACCTCCCTAAAGCAGCAAACTACCTGAAAATGTTTTTCCTTTGAAATTTAGCTTTTATAAACACTTTAAGTCACTTTTCTGATTCTCGAATTTTACTTCTGGATTTCTCCTGCTAGAACCTTTTGCCTACTATCTGTTTCTTCAATTCTTGCCTGTTTTTTTTTTATTTTTTTGTTAATCCTCACCCAAGGATATTTTTTTCCCATTAAGAATGGAAGAGGAGTTGTGTGTTTTTTTACTAGTAAAGACTCATCCTCCCTCCAACCATTCTTGGTTGAGAAATAAAAGAAGCTATTAATGAAGTTGCTGCATGTGTAAATAGTACAGAAGTTCAGAAAAACAAAACTGAGAGAACGTGGAGAAGCCTGGGAAAAAGTAAAGTGCAAGTTCCTTAGCTTTACATTAAAGCCCTTCCACATCCAGGCCTCCTACATTTCTGGCCTCACCTCTCTTTCTCCTTATACTCTTTGGATTATAGCCAAGCTAAACTACTTCCTAGGCCTTTAATTTGTTCTGCAATTTCCTATTCCTGTGCCCTTGGTATTTCTATTTAAAAAGCAAGTTCCCTTCATGGAGAGGTGTTATCAAGATTTCCTCCATCTTTCAAGGACCAACTGAAATGCCTGCTCTTTCTTGAAGCGTTCCATAATCCTTCCAGTTGGGATTAATTTCTCTTCCCCATTTTATCTTCACACTTGGTCTACACTTCTCTTATAACTCCTGCCATGTTCTTACTTATTCAAAAATCATTTGTGTATGCATATTTTCCCCTATAAACTAGAAACTCTTGTGGGCAGAAGTCATAATTGTTCTTTTTATTTTTATTTTCTTATAACACTTATCACAGTGTCTCTTAAAAATAGCTGATGCTCAATAAATGTACTTTGAATGGAGGTAGATAAACCTTCTGGTGAGAAGTGACCATTAGAACACTCAGAACCTTTTCATTGTTCAAATTTATTACACTAACATTCAAAGTTCTCCACAATATAGCTCTAGTATACCTTCCTACTCTCTTTGTACAGGATTCTTGAATCATGCTAAAAGGTTCTGTTCACTGACTGCCAGATGGTCTCTGTGCTATGTCCATCCCCTCTACTTGATCACATTTATGATCTTTATCAATCAGTCCAAAGTGTTTTCCCATAAAATCTTTGACATCATTCAACATATAATGCTCTTTCCATCTGCTGATCTCATCTAACAATGTTTATAACAACTGCAATTTTTTCTTGTTACTTACATTTTATTATTATTAAATACCTTCCCAGCTAATTACTTTTATTTGCCACAGTACTTTTCACATGACAGGATTTAGGACAAAGAGAAAGGCATCATGTTTTCAGAAAGAGTACTACACTTAAAGGCATAGGACCTGTCTTCAAGTTCCAACTCAGCACATGATTGCACATGTTTTTAGTAGAAACTTTTAGAGATATCATCCCAGACCATGACTTTCCTTCTCTGAGAGCCTCCACCCACAGAAGTAGCACCATACAACCATGTTTTTTCTATGTGACCCTGTAGTTGATTGGCCAATGCGTGGATATCCACACCCAACTGGCCCAAGAAAATTACAAGAATTTTGAGTTCATATTCAATTAAAACTCTGTTAATATTTGAACTGAGAAAATAGGGCCTTTTAAGGAAGTCATATTTGGCTCAATTGTACAGAAGGCAGAAAAAAAGGTCTATTGGCAGAGAAAATGTATGTTAAGAGTTTATAGGAAAACAAAGATATAAGACAATGGGAAGTGTGCTTGGTTCCTTACCCTGTATGGTAGACATGGAACTGTATCACTCAGACGCCCTGCCCAGAAGATCTTGCTGCCAGTTTCAAAAATTGTGGTTAGCTGACAGCCATCAATTATCAGCAACCTTAATTTGCTCCTCAGTGTGCCACCTGAAACCACATTCCTCTTAGAGTGTGGCCTGTGGTCAGTGGTGGTAACCAAGATCACATTTACTTTCTGGTAGTCTAACAAATGACTGAGCAAGGAGCTGGTACAAGGCCATAGCCACTTTCACCTGATACAGGCTCCACCAGCAGGCCTTGGCTCCAAAATTTCCCAATGGGCTGGCAGAGACATTGCTCCCATTTGCATTGTGGTGTGATGCCCAATTTTGCAGCCCAAATGTCAGTAGTTCTGAGGTCGATAAACACTGATCTGTGTGTTTCCTCCTTGCTCTGAAATCCCTTCAAAACTTATTTGAGCTATAATAAAAGATAAATATGCTAATGGACTATTAACACAAAGACCAAAAAATGTCATATAGAAGGAAGATAGTTTTGTAGAGAATAAATGTACTAGAAAAACCTAGTTTATGGATATGTTATCACTAAGCTCCAACCACAGCTCTCAATGGCCATGTGAGAATGGCCTACTGTGTGTGTAAATACTTACAATTGTGGGATACAAGTTTTTCATAGAGGTGTTAGCTTTCTGGATGAGTTCTAGGAGAATGATGCCATCACAAAAGAAAAATCTGAAAACAATTTTGTTTTGAAGGTTAATGGTAGTGTTATTTCAGACAAGTCAAGTGTAAATTAATGTACACAACATGGGAAGTCTCTGGACATAATGAGACATTTTATTTTCACTTCTTTGTGAGTGTGTGTGTGTGTGTGTGCGCGCGCAACTCTCTGGCTTATCTTCATATCAAGAACATGAGAGACTAATCCCTGATGTTTTTGAACTTAAGATTTCTATTAGAAAATTAGGAGCTAAAATTAAATTGTAGTACATCTTTTTTATACAAGCATATGTAGTCTAGTTATACTACAGAAATAGGGTTTCTATATAGCGTGAAAGCCCCTCATAACCTACATTCTCTATGGCATCAAACAGCACAGAAAATGGACAGAAAGAATGCCCAGGACTCATCCATATCATGTTGGCCACTTTTCCAGCAAAAGGGAGAAGGGAACAGCTGTGGCCTCTCTGGGAAGTCAGGGACAGTGCTCCCTAACAGAAATCTCCCCATCCTCTCTTTCCATTCCCAGACAGGAAAACCTCCTTCAGTCCATTGCAAACCCAAGAATCTAATACACAGGTCAGATAATTTGACCAAATTTTTCATTTGAAAAAAAAATAGGGAAGCAGAAGGAAAAAATAAAGCTCTGTTGAGGCCCCAGACAATGTTCTCATGCAAAAAAAATTGACACAACCAAAGAACATCCAGAAAGAAAAATTTCCATAAGACAGCAAAGATGCCACAAAATCAACAAAATAAAAAGAAATGACAAAAAGTTATGACCTGGGGTTCCATAACTACATCTATGCTGCCTCGCGTTTCTGTGAACCCAGTGGCTCATCGTTTCACTGTCAGATCTAGTGTTTTAGAAACTTTGTGAGGGAGCACACGGAGGGCAGAGCATTGCCTGAAAAGATGACCTCCCAAATAGCTTCACCCGAACATAACCAATGTTCGCAAGGCCTTGTCTACCTCAGCCCAACTAAAGTGAACAGGTGGGTTTGCCAATGCTGCCCTGGCCGGAGAAGGACAATCTACAGAGGGATGGTGACGATGTTGAGTCTTGGCATCCAGAGCAGTCAACAGCTCATAAATGTTAATGCTGAAATTATATTAGTACCACTGAGAAGAAGCAAGAAGAAATAGCCAAAAGTGATCCCAAAGCGTCATGACTGATAAATGGAAGAGCTAACAAGAAAACACAGTAAGAGCATAAGCACAATTAGAAGGCATCAGTTAGGTTGAAAGGCTCCAGCTGGGAAAATTCAGGGGTTGAGAGCCCTCAATTTAGTGAGCACGGAGTGTGGGGGAGCAAAAGGATCCTCCGGAGTAGGGGGCTGGCGCTCAGTTTGGCAGACCACTGGAGCTTTGAGGAAGCGGCAGGGAGACCAAGGAGGAGTCTTGGAAAGGAGCTGCCTTGGGGTGACCATTTTCTCAGAGCCAGGAAGATGGGAATGAAACCCGGCCCGGAATCCCTGGAGGAAGCCAAAGTGAGGCAAAGTCTGGAGCATAAAGTGGATGAGGTGACATGAGAAGCTGCCATTGATGGAGAAAAGAATTTCCAAGATAAATGTGGTCAGCAAGGCAGATAACTTTTATAAGAGCATTCTGGAATGAGCAGATGAGAAAGGCAGTTTGAGCAAGAAGGGAAGCATCTGTTTATTTTCATGGGCAATTGTGGGCTTAAAAGGCAATCTTGGAGATTTTTAGCCCTAAATAGACAAACGGTATACTATTTTCTAGTCTGCCACCAAATATAACCTGGTATCTGGAATATAATTTAACATGCGTTTCCCAGAATAAATTATGTCAACCAGCCATATATTTCCAGCCTCATGAAAAGCTGTGTGAGCATTTTCTTCTCCCAGAAGTACACCAAAAGTTTTACTAACTTGCAGCCTCCCGCTCTCCCCTACTGCCCAGTGTCAGGTGATGTCTCTGGATCTTGAAGCTCCAAATTGGGGCTCATCACTCTGCTTTCGCCACAGGTCTGCCTTCCCACACACAGGATTCTTTCAGGTCTGGCTCTTGTGCTGGGGGAACCATGGTGCATGGCTAGTTTTCTTAGCACCTAATGGAAACTAAACCATCCCCAAAGACAAACACATGTGGGAGGAATCACATATGCAAGCTTTACACACTTGACACATAGCAAACACAGAAAACAACTCCCAATTTCAGTCTTCATTGGTTTCATGCTATTATATACCTCAATTCTATCTGAAGAAAATATATTAATAAAAAATTTCCTACTTCAAACACCAACAAATTACTTTGGTGCTACTTCAAACTCTGTGTTTTCAATTCTCCCACATTTTTGCCTTAATCCCCAGATAAAAAACCAGTATATCAGAGTGAATACCTTGTTTGTGTCTACCACTGTTATCTTTATGAGAAGGAGTTAACCTTTGCCCTCTGAGATAGCAGAATCAGTCTTCCTCAGATCAAACAAACAACTAAGAAATGTCTGAGACACAGGAAGTTTGTCCCTGTGCTGGTGAGTTTTGGTGGCCCTGCCCAGCTTTGCAAAACTAAACCATCCCCGCTGAGGCATTCAGAAATTATTTTACTTTCTCTTATTCATCAGTAAAGGAAAAGTAGCAAACCCCAGGGCCAATGAGTATTCATCCCACCTGGTGATAACCCTGACCCTAGTAAAGCCCACATCTGTCTTGTGTTTGGAGTGGCTGACGGCCAACTGGGGATCAGAAAACAACAATTTCCCTAGTCAGATGTAAACCTTGTCCAGCATGTTGACTTTATAAACCATCCTGTAGGCTTGGTAAATTTAACTGGTACATAGGGTCGTCTTTCCTTGGCTCATTTCCCACCGATTAATATTACTGCTATGAACACCCATATGATCAGACATACACTAACAAGGCTCTGTCTAGACAGGCAGAGAAGGATTTTACTCTCCTCCCCCCCTTTTTGGCCAAAATCAGGCATTAATATGCTACTTGCGAATGGGACAAATGTTTACATAAATCATACCGGGAAAATAAATACTGCTCTCAAATACTTCCTGTGGAGACACTTTAGACAGGATTAGTTAGGTATAGGAGCTACCATGATAGTTTGTTCCCTGTGTTCCTCAAAGTCGTGAGAGCCAACAAGAAACGTGAGAGGCAGGACCATAAATTGGTGTTTCTGACAGGTTGATTCCATTTAGCTTTGCTACAGCCAACATTCAACCTTAATTTATGGTGGTGAGGAGGTATCAGGCATGGTTAATACTGTTCAGAATGACACTGGCCATTCCCACAATGTGATGTAAAAAATTATAAAAGGCACTTTTCAAAATCACTTTGAAAATCTCAAGTGAGCTGTACCATATAGCAAAATCTATTACCCAAAATCTAGGACTTTTAAAAAGCATTATCTTCCCCAAAACAAAAAAACTTTAAATCCTAACATATAAAGCTGAAAACTAACTTTCCCCTATCCACCCAGCCCACTCACAATCTCAGCCAATATTCTTTCTTATACTGAGCAAATTATGGAACTAAATCTGCTAGAGAAAACAAAATTCATAAGGTCTCCCATAAGTAACCCCAACACTATCATTATTATTAATATTATAAATCCATCTATTATCACAATTCATCAAACCAAGTCAATATTGAGCACATTTTCAAAACTCTCCTAAGCAAGAGCAAAGGATATAGATGTATTATGAAGTATAACCCCTCCCCTCAAGGGTTTTCTAATCAGGTGATCCAATCTTAAGTTTAATTATTTTAAAATATATATATATATATTCTATTGACTTTTCTATACAGAGAGGACAGGAGAGGGATAGAAAGTCAGAAACATCGACGAGAGAGAAGCATCGATCAGTTGCCTCCTGCACTGAGGATGTGCCCGCAACCAAGGCACATGCCTGTGGCTTGAATCGAACCCGGGACCCTTCAGTCCGCAGGCCGATGCTCTATCCACTGAGCCAAACTGGTCAGGGCTTAAGTTTAATTCTTAAGATTACTATTCTAGAAAACTAAAGTCCAACAGATAATTTTGAGAGTTTTCAGGTTGAAAAGAAATAGTTTCACCAGGTGAATGGACAGCAGCAACATTCTCCTTTTGAAGAGAAAGTTGTGGCTGCCAAGCGGTGTCCATTCCCTTCAGATCATAAGTGTGTGTGTGGGGGGGGGGAGCGCACTAAAGTGGCACAAACTGGGGAAATCTCAGGCCTGCCATTGGATGGTTTTTATAGGGAACTAACGGGAGCTGCTGCTTCGCAGGTGGGACGTTTTGGGCAGCACAAGACAAGAGCTCTCAGTGGCTATTATTGCTGCTCACAGAGGCAGCCAGGCTGAGAGAAAGAGCCAATACACTGAGAGGCTCTCCTTCCAGAGCCTTGAGGTGATCCATGCCCCTGCCTTTCTCACAGCTTGGTTATGTTTGTCAATAAATTCCCTCTTTGATAAACTCATGGGAGCTGGGCTTCCCTGCAACCAAAACCTGTCTTCACTACTCCGTCAGTTGTCCTCCATCTCCAGAGCACTTAAGATAAATGGCCTTGGACTTCAGCAAGAGTTACAGGATACATATCACTATTATTTTAAAATTTGACTCTAAAGGAGTTCAAACACTAAACTTGCTATGAAGTGTGTATATGAAACTTATTTCTCACCTTCAAATTATCTTGGACATCTGTGTTGAGAAACTAAACATGGAGGAACACAGGCTAGACTAGATGAGCAATTCTCAAAACATTATTTTCTGCAAATTTTAGGCCTTTTGTAATGATCCAAAGACCACCTACTCCATTCAGCAGTGCAGCTTATATTCCTGCCTTCTCATTTCAGATGCCCTCCACTTGCCATCATGCTGCTTCTTCTGCACCTACACACACACACACACACACACACACACACACATACACACATTCTCTGCATTTTTACAGTGGCCTAATTGAACCTCCTTTTTCTCCAGGCCATCTAGGCAGCCCCATCAGCTGGACTTCCTAGTTTCCTTCCAACTCAGAGAATGTCTGAAGTCACCATAAGGACCTTTGAGAGCCATTAGACAAGAAGACTTCTAATATTCCTATCATCATTGCTATCTCTGCATAATAGCACAATTCTTTTTTTCTCTGCATATTCTGTCTTTTTTGGCAATTAAATTGGCAGATTTTGGAAGCTGTCTCTCCTTCTTATATTTTAGTTACATAAAACAAAAAATGGGTAGTACTTGAACACCAACCAAAAATATTGTTTTTTCAGCTGCTTTTCCTTAATCTTGGGATTTGGAATTGAAATGGGAGGAGAGGGAGAATAATTAGATATGATGCTTGAGAAATTGATTCTTAATAGTTTGTGAGGTTGAGAGTATTCATCATTTCACCAGTCAAGTGTTTCTTCATGGTTTGCTCCACAAAGAAAAGGGTTCTTGGGAGGCAGATCTGTTTGAAATTACTCAGCTCAAAGACTGACACTGCACAATTAGACAGAAAGAGGTCAAATAACCTTATGGCAAAAGTATTGGTGGATTTCCAGAGAAAAGTGTGCTCCAGCATCTTGTAGTGGTTTTAAGATGGCCACAGACACTGAAGAGACAAAAAGAATGTTAAAAATAAACAGAAGGATTTTCCTTACAGTAGAAGAAATCCAAGTATCACCCACGCCATTTTTTCTCTTTTTTTCTCCTTGACCCTCAGCTGCTAACACAGCATCAAGATTGCTGTAGACAGAGTGGAGTTTGGAATCCCCATTAATAATTTGCATAGCTTGCCACCCAGGCTATGACCCACCCTGCTTCTACAGAATGATGGGTTCATCTGTCTCCACTGAGGCCTGAGAAGTCTTACTTCACTGGGAAATAAGCACAAACTTTGCCATACATGTGATGTGATGATCATGTCTGGTTTACTAGTCTGCCTTTCTCTTGAGGCTATTTCATGGTAAAAACGTATTCAATAAAACTTTGGAACGATCAGGATTAAAAAGCTTTCTCCAAAAGTCTTATTTCCTAAGTAGCCGTTAATATCACTAAAGTGGGCACAAGGCCAACAGGGAACAAGAGGTAACCATTCTGCAAACGTGCCAGGAAGATTAGGCTCCGTCTAAATGTGGCACATACTGAGCAGCAGATAGATGCAGAAATGCACTTCTCCCAGTAGCATTTCAACAATAAGTTTGTTTTGTCCTTCACGGAAAAAAGCAATTGACAACATTTGTTGTTTTGGAGATTTTGTTTAAAAATAAACAAATTGGAACCCACCTTGGTTTTTTATTATTACTGATTTTAGAGAGGGAGGAAGAGAGAGAGAGAAGTATCGATGTAAGAGAGAAACATTGATAAGTAGCCTCCCATACCCCTGACCGGGGATCGCAACAACAACCTAGGTAAGTACCCTGACCAGTAGTGACCAGCCACTCTTTGGTGTGTGGGACATTCTCCAACCAAGTGAG
>NW_006299705.1:7310151-7313062 GCF_000327345.1 Myotis davidii | reverse complement strand
TGTTTCCTTTTTTTTTCTTTTTATTATTTGACTTTTTAGAAAATTGAGGTATAATCAATATACAACATTATATTGGTTTCAGATGTACAACATAAAGATTCAATATTAGTATATACTGCTAGATGATCACCACAGTGAGTCTAGTTCACATCTGTCACCATCCATAGTTACAGATTTTCTTGTGATGAGAATTTTTAAGATTTATTCTCTTAGCAACTTTCAAAGATATGATACAGTATTACTAACTATGGTTACCATTCTGTATATTACATCCTCATGACTTATTCAATAAGTAGAAGTTTGTACCTGACATCCTTCACCCATTTCACTCCCTCACCCCAACCTCTGGCAACCACCAATCTGTGTTCTGTATCTAAATTTATGTGTTGTTGAGTTAGATGCCACATGAGTGAGACTATGTGGTATTTGTCTTTCTTGGTCTGACTTTTACTAAGCATATTGCCTTCTAGGTCCATCCATGTTGTCACAAATGGCAAGATTTCACACACTCACATAGGTACCACATCTTGTTTAGCCATTCATCTATAGATGGACACCTAGGCTGCTTCCACATCTTGGCTATTGTAAATAATGCTGCAGTGAACATAGGGGTGCATATGTCTTTTTGAATTAGTGTTTTGGATTTCTTTGGATAAATACCCAGAACTGGAATTGCTGGGTCATATGGTAGTTCTATTTTTAGTTTTTTGAGGTAACTCCATACTGTTTTTCCACAGTGGCTACACCAATCTGCATTCCCACCAACCGTGCATGAGGGTTTTCCTTTTCTCCACATCCCTGCCTAAACTTGTTTGTAGATTTATTGATTTGAATAAATAAATACCCAAGACAGCCATTCTGACAGGTGTGAGATGATATCTCACTGTGGTTTTAATTTGCAGTACCCTAGTGATTGATGCTGTTGAGCATCTTGTCATGTACCTGTTGGCCATGTGTATGTCTTCTTTGGAAAAAATTTTATTCAGATTCTCTGCTCATTTTTTCAAAAATTGGCCTGTTTGCTTTTGTATTGAGTTATATGAGGTCTTTATATATTTTGGATATTAACTTATCATATATATTATTTGCAGATATTTTCTCGCGCGTGATTCTAAAGTATACCCAGGGTTGAAAACTACTACCATAAATGACAAAGATGGTAGAATAAGAGTAAATAGACAGGATATGAATAAGGCACAAAGAACTTTTGCAGGTTCAATATGTCTCAGAAGTCCCAGACAGGGTTTGCAGATAACTTCTTCAACAAAGATGGGAAATATACTTGTTAAACTTTTGTACAACTAAAAGAAAAAAATACACATGTTCAGTTAATAGGTTACAATTGTCCTTTCTCTTTTAGCACTTATATTGTATGTTATAGATTGTGTCAATTTTTTAAAAACTTAATCTTCTTTCAAATAAAAAGGAAGATTTAAAACCCCATAGAAAGTTCACCCTTAAATGATTCAAATGTCAGGTCTACATGTCCATTCATTACCCATGGGACTTATAAAACTATTACTAGTAATATCAGTAGCTAATGGTTATTGAGCATTTATAGTAGCCTGAGCAAGGCATTGTGCTGAGTGCATTGTGATCATAATCACTTAGTCCCTCCAAAAACCCTGTCAGGTAGTTACTATTATTATCCCCATTTTGCAAAGGAGGAAACTGAATTTTCCAGAGATAAAGTAAATGTACCAAGGATCATAGAGAGAAACTCAATGTTTCTGCGTCTAAAACCTACTCTTTTGACTATTACACCAAACTGGGACTTAGCAAAATTCCTTTCTACCCCATCATTTTACTAAATAACTGCAACAGAATAAAGAACCCATTTTAATTTGTAGAAGGTATTTTACTTAAAAAAATCTACTTATCAATAAATGCTATTTTGTCATGGGAAATAAATATTATGTCCAAGGTATCACCATTGTTATAAAAAGTATTTTCAGATAACAAGCCATCGCTCCACCCCCGCCCCCACAACTCCCAACAGAGACAACAGAGCAATTTGTATTAGTTCACAATTAGCCCAACTCAGAGTCAGCTGTTGTTCACAACTTAAGTGTTGCGGAACTCAATTTATAGGCAATATTAACCAGAAACTTTCAAACTGAAATTTTTACATTTAGGTAATATTTAAATTTTTGGAATATTTGGAATTAAATAATATTTGGATATTCTTGATTCAAGGTGGCTGATCTCTTTGGAAGTAAAATGCCAAACAGCCCTTATATTAAAAGATCACTTGATAAATTAAAATACATATGTCCATATGCCTACAGACTACCTGACTGATAGATAAAGCTTGTAAGAAATCAGAATGTTGCCAATGTTCTTGCTATGCAGAACTCCACAGTTATCCAAAGTAATTTGCCAATAAAAATCACATTCCATTTTCTAAGGAGTGAATAGACACAGAAGAATAACATAGGCCTAGAGCAGTGGTTCTCAAACTTGGCTGCACCTTAGAATCACCTGGGAATCTTTTTAAAATCCTGATTTCTGGGCCTCGTCCTCCGGAAATTCTGTTTCTTTGTTATGGGGTGAGACCACAACATTAGTAACAAAGAAACAGAATTTCTGGAGGACGAGGCCCAGAAATCAGGATTTTTAAAAATATTCCCAGGTGATTCTAAGGTGCAGCCAAGGTTGAGAACCACTGGCCTAGAGGATAAGTGAGAATGTCACAAGCAATTCAGTGATAGTACCAATTCACCTCGAACCTTTCACAGGCCAGCCACCAAGTTTTAACCAATATGTGTATAGCCCATAAAATCTAGAAGACTTATGTGTTAAGCTTAGAATAACATTACATTCAAGAAAATAAAGTCCAAATACCAAAAGTAATTTTTAAAGTAACTAAAATAATTTACTTGCATTTCTGTAAGACTCCATTCATAATCTG
>NW_006299705.1:7309706-7310050 GCF_000327345.1 Myotis davidii | reverse complement strand
CAGAGACTAAGAATCACTACATTTCCAAACTCTCTACTGAAACACAGCCATAAAGGATAGGTTGCATTATTGATACATATTCTTCTTTCTGATTCTTCCTGTGGGAAGAGTATAGTTCCCTAGGCCATTAATATTGACCTTGGCCATATGATTTGCTTTAACCAATGGAATGAGAGCCAACATAATACATCCCACATGCCATAGAGGATTTAAATATACTAGTACGGCTTGCCTTGGTCTCTTGTGTTCACTTCTGCCTGCCTTCTGCTAGGAGAAGAGAAAACCCAGCCATAGTCCTTAAATGAGAGACACCTGGAACAGACAAGCATCTGATCCAGAGCCTG
>NW_006299705.1:7264129-7309287 GCF_000327345.1 Myotis davidii | reverse complement strand
GCAAGCAAGCCCCCTGCCTCTTCAGGAGGCAATAAGAGAGTGAAACTGGAATAGGCAACACAAGATTCATTGGAATGGGAGAATAAAAAGGTATTATCTAGGTAATGGTTGTAAAAATTTTATTATACCACATCAAAGAGGGCAGCCTCTAAGACTGAGAGGTAAAATCAGCATGGCCATTGGTGAGCCCTGCAATCAGCAAAAAAAGAAGTAGAGCCAGTATCACCTAGTGTCTGAATGGAGGACTGTAATCATCTCAAATAAAAATATAATCCACCTTAGCTTACTTGATTGCAAGGCATCTTTTTAAAATCCTGATTTCTGGGCCTCATCCTCCGGAAATTCTGTTTCTTTGTTATGGGGTGAGGCCACAACATTAGTAACAAAGAAACAGAATTTCTCGAGGCATTTGGGTCCTAGCAAAGGAATTACACTGCTTGGAATGTAAGCCACACGTGCCTTGGACTAGTGTCCATACCTACTCGATTATACTCTTGTCTATATTGGCCTGAGAACCCCATGTGGCCCATGATCATGGCCTTCAAAAAAATAATGATATTATGTTTTGTATAAAACTAAATATAATTTAGAAACTGTTCTTTATTCATTTAAATCAGTGCATCTGTCACACCAATTGCCTTTGTACTTCCATCCTACTATGTGGCAGACCAAGGACTTGGGTATTATCCTGTGAGTAGTCTAGTCCTCAACACATGTGATTCTTTCAGTAAACAGTATTTAATGTTGATAATTATGTCTTTAATTGAGTTACCAATTGGAATGTTTTTACAGATGACTAGAAGCTGGGAGCATCTCTGCCTCCAAATACTAGAGCAGTGGTTCTCAACCTTGACTGCACCTTAGAATCACCTGGGAATATTTTTTAAATCCTGATTTCTGGGCCTCATCCTCCAGAAATTCTGTTTCTTTGTTACTAATGTTGTGGCCTCACCCCATAACAAAGAAACAGAATTTCTGGAGGATGAGGCCCAGAAATCAGGATTTTAAAAAGATTCCCAGGCGATTCTAATGTGCAGCCAAGGTTGAGAACCACTGAAATAGAGGATTGTAAACCTTGATGAGCACAGTTGCCACCTGAAGGCCCATAGCATCCTCACTGACCAGGAGTCACAATGAGTGCTGAGAACAGACTAGCCCTTTGATCAGATCCAACATTAATAAGCCAGAATTTCTCTCACATTTCTTAAGGTTCAAATCAGTAGGGGCCCAAGGAAAATAAGCCTTCACTGTTGTTGCTTAAACTGACCTGTCTCATAACAGTACATCTTTGAGAGTCTTCTCTTTGCTAGCGTTCACTGTGTTTATGCCACCAAAGAACTCAAAGCACTAAAAGGATGAAATTATGTACCACTGTTCAAGCACCAGGTTCCCCTGATCCTGTCTCAACAAACTCTGTGTAAATGCCTTTGCATTGTTTTTTCTTAGTTCTTCCTTCTTCCAAATACCATGTTTTTCTAATGTTAATACAGCAAGTCATTTTTCACCCGCTTAAAATTACCAATATAGGATAACCCTTTGTAAAGAGCTGATGAGGCAATTAGAAGGGATGAGGGATGAAATGTAACATTCATGCCCTGCCTAAGTGACTAAGATTTATAACTGTAACCCTGCAACTCCCTGGCTTATGTATGCAAATGTGGGGCCAATTAGTGATTCACCTGCAACTGCTAATTAAAAGGCCTGGGGTGATAGATTGCCACAAAGCCGGCAGACTGGGGCTGGTCTGTTCAGCATCATCTATTCCCACACAAAGGACAGCCAAGGAGAGAATATCAGAAGATTAGCTCCCCAAAGAGCCATCAGAATTTTATATCTACTAATTTGGAAGAAAAAAAATAAGCCGTGTGGGAAAATGTAATTATAATGCAGCTAGAAAATAAAACCGGGCAAAGCAAACCAAGCATTGTTGCATCATTAAAAAAGAAAATGACCCTTCTGGGTAATTTTCCCATGGAATTCAGAACAAAAAGGAAAAAAAAATTGGAAAAAGGTTTGGAAGAAACCACATGTGATTCTTTCCCTTCCAATTACAACAAATTTCCACAGTTTTCAACTCAGCAAAATGCCTGAACCATAGCTTGGCAAATAGCAGAGAATAAAGTTGTTAATAAAATAAAAAATTCATGTCCAAGTCTTCCAGACAGCTAAGTTGAATAGGTTCTCGTATTACTTAAACTAGGTTTGGAGAGATTTATTCAATTTCTGACTTCCAGGTTCAGTTGAAACAATCTAATTAAAATTCAGATTTAAAACACACACACACACACACACACACACACACCCTGCTTCTCAGAGTCCACGAGCAGCAGCATATATAGGTGTCTGGTTCCCTCTGGGAGAAAGTACTGGGATATCTCTGCCTTTGTGAGCTCCTTTGGTTCAGTCACTGACATTGATTACCAAACCCTTGCTGTGGTCACAGCACTTTGTGATCTAGCATCCCTCAAACCCACACCTCTTCATGATTCTCCTGCCTCAACCCAAAGCACAACCACGACATCAGCTGCTGGGACCAAGGGCCAAGCCTGTGGCCACATGGACGTTGCCTTCAAAGGGCTGCTAAATGCAGGGCTTCCTTTGGGCAGAAGCGTTTCTCCCAGGCAGCCCTGGTGTGTTTGGGAAGTACCAAGTTGCCTGCTGAATGGCTCCCTGCACCAGGCATCCTGGAGGTCTCCAGAGCCTAATGAGGTGTCATATACAAAGCACGCCTGAATGGAGTGACCTCAGAGGAGACATAGCAGGGAGGCACTGTCAGTGTGCTACTGGCAGGAAAGTCCAGTAGATGCTCATTAGGTTCACCCTTTCAGTAAATATCACCGTCTTGGAGAAAGAAGAATTAGATAACCCTTAGCTAAGGTATGTCAAAATCCTGGAGTTTCAGCTTCACAGCTATCCCACCCTGAATCTCCTGTTTGCTCAGCCTTATTTATTGTCCTTAAGTTCAACTTGTATAGTATTTAGTTTTACCCTCATTAAGTACTTGTATGCCAGTAAAAATACACTATAGATTCCTAATTAAATGGATTTAAATATTTGTTGAGTGGCTACTAAGTGTCAGGTGTTTCTTGCTGTGGAGGTTGTGACTTGCTCCAAGACATTAAATGCTCAGGTAGCAGTTCAGGCATTCAATCTCCAGACCCAGATCTCCCCACTCCACTGCAGCTGCCACCCACTGAAAACCCATTTTCTCCCTGGCTCGCTCTTCTATTACTTTTTATTTGAATGTGTTCTTTAGTCTTTTTTGAAATCATCTTTCTATGGCTTTTACCCATTTATCCCTGCTTTCTTCATGCTTCTGCTTTTCTATTTTTCTCAGTTCTCTACACATTCTTTATACTCTTGATTTTTTACCCTTTTCCTTCCAATCATTTCCCCTTGAACCTAGGTACCTCAAGTCCTCACATTATCAATAATATCAGGTACAGACACATAGACAGTTCATACTATCTACCATCCTACCCACATTTAAGAAACTGAGTATGGGAGAAGTTAGGCAACAACTACAAGGACCCACTACTAGTGGGAGCCGAATTCAGTCTAGAAACAGCCTTAATTCTTACATTAGTATTATTTCTAGCTCTGAACTTTCCACTCATACTCCTTGGCCATAATTACACAGTTCAAATGCACTTTTCATCACTGAACAGTTTTCTTGTATATCTCCAACCCTACCTGTACTGTACCGTCTAACAATTTTTAACACATCCTTAGCTCAGGATGGTAAAAGAGCTTAAATCTTCTGGCCATCTTCTGAGTCTCATATCTTTGAGGGACTCTTGTATGTACATATATAATTAATATTTTTCTCCTGTTAATTTTTTTACAGGGTGGGTTCAGCCAAGAACAATTAAGAGTAGAGGAACAATTATTTTTCCTCTCCTACACTTGGACATTTGTCCCACCACTTTCCTAATCTACATTTTTTAATCCTTTATTTAATTTTTTTACTATTATTCTTTTTCCTTTTTTAAATTAGATTTATTGGGGTGACACTGGTTAATAAGGTAATATAGATTTCAAGTGTACAATTCTGTGATACATCATCTATGTCTTGCATTGTGTGCCCACCATCCAAAGCCAAATCTCCTTCAATCACTATATATTTGACCCCTTTTAATTCTTCTACCTCCCTCCACCCCCTTCTCTCTGGTAACCGCCATATGTTGTCTGTGTCCATGAGTTTTTGTTTGTTTTTCTTTCTTGTTTGTTCATTTGTTGCTTTCTGTTTTATATCCCACACCTTTATTTAACCTTAATCCTCTATATCCCCTTTATTCATGTTACAACTAAGTGCATAATAAGGGGTCTGGATTACTTTAACTTGGTCTTTAAGTCATAGATTCACTATGTAGTTAGAATTAATTTCAGGATGTCTACGGCCATTACCATGGATCTACTATCAAGTGGACTTAACATTGGTTACTTAGGTTGCCTTAGATTATCCTAGCATGACTTAAGGAAATTAAAGGTGTTTGTGCTTGTTCCGTCAAGGTAAACTAATATGAATCTGAATGATTGGAACTCATTCCCCGGGGAGTATGTTTTCTAAGTTTTGAAAGAGCTTAGGTGACAGAAGTTCAAAAGGAACTCGAAGGAGGATCTGGTAGAAGAGTTTTTGAAGACCTGCTCTGGATAGCCTCTGTTCAGATCAATGCCCAGCAATGGTCTTGAATTTAAGGAGCCCTCTACTTGGGCTGACTAAATATATACCAACACCCTCACTCTGTTGGTGGATTTTATTATTTGGGATATCAGCTTCACATTGCAAAAATATTTTCCACTTATTCACAAAGTATATACTCTGACAAAAAGTTTTGATCTAATTTCCCTTTTTTAAATTTCACTTTTTATAACATGTACTTCTGTGCATATTGTAACATGAAATCACCATGAATATGGCTTTGTTTTGGGACAGATTGAGGCAGCCTAAGATATCAAAAGCTATTAAGAATTTAGGTTTAAGAAAATAAAATCCTGAAACTATGTATTATACTGTAATATGAATATATGTCTTTATACATCTGTTAAAACCCATGGAATAAACAGTACCAAAAATGAACCCTAATATAAAGTATGAACTTTGGGTGATAATGAGGTATCAATGTAGGTTCATTGATTGTAATAAATATACTACTCTGGTGTGGCATATTGATAGTGGGGAGGCTATGCATATATGAGGGTAGAGGCTATATGTGAAATCTTTTTACCTTCCATTCAATTTTTCTGTAAATCTAAAACTCCTCTAAAAAGTAAAGTTTATTTAAAAAAATAAATCCAACTTCTCTTAATATACATACAAACATGTACATGTTGTAGAAAACTTATATTTTTTGTTTAACAAGATATGTATATGCCATGATTATAAATTGTTTTTTATTTTGAAATCATGAGATCTCAATAAAAAGGAAACAATGAAAAGTGGGCTCCAATAAAGAAGCCAAGAAATCCACTCAAATAATTAAGTTTGATTCCCAATAACTGTGAGAAAACCTCAACAGAAATTCAGCCAGCATATGGTCGATTTTAAATTTAACAAATATATCTTCAAGATTTACTAGCTAGAAGAGATGAGTTGTAGGAAGTGATGCTTGCACAGCCTTTTCCAATTTTGGCTGTATCCATTCCTTAGGAAAGAATGCTTTCTTTTATTTTCTGCCTTTGATCCGTCTGGGCCCAGGCTTACAACCTGTCAACAACCTCGTCCATGCAACCAGCAAGTGAAAACCCTCTGTCGATAAACAGCTCACACACTTGTCTACAGCATCAGACCAGCTTCTTTCTCAGGCTCTCCACATGCACAAAGGACCATCATGGGCAGTTCCAATAAAGTAGCTGCAACCAATTTATTAGAATATAGCCAGACAATAATCTAGACAGAGCTATTTCTCTGCTGTTATTATATCTACTCCTCTCTCAACACTAGCTTTCTGAAGCTCCCAATGGTCTAATTTTTCAAGTCATTTGTCCACTTCCAACTAATCTTGATAGAAGGTCCTAGTGATAAATATATAATGACTGAACCAAGTCTTCCCTAGCTTATTCATTCATACTGAATTAATTATTAATTTTCTAAACATGCTCTTCCTAGGGCCCCATTATTTATTCTTTCAACTCCAGATGGTCAAGAGCTCACATCTGCATTATCTTTGGAATTGTAACCAGTAAGAGGGAAAGTACACTGGCCAGAAAATGGAGCGAAGGAATCCTGCTATTCTTTGAAAAAGGTCAGAGGCCACCTCTTATCCCAAATCCCCAAAGACAGTGAAAGGAAATAATGAAAAAAGTACATAGGCCATAATCCATCACTGTAAGTACAATATAACTATCATAAGAAGGCCCAAGCTTGTTTCTGTTTTCCAAGGAAATTTGATTGCCCATCAAATAAGAGTTAAGATCCTTATTTTATTGTGGTGGTGACAAGCCTTGTCCTTAGGGTGGAAGATCATATAGAATTTGTACTCAGAATTGTCTTGATATTTTGTTCCTGTTTAACTAAATAGAAAGAAAAAGCCCAGAGGACAAGAAATATTTAGACAGAAAAGAATATTGAGCTCCTTTGGTAGGAAACCTGTAACTCCCTTTTTTTTTTCCCTATCACCAGCTCTTCATTTTAGGAGGAGTTGGAGAGTTAATAAAATTTCTTGGGAGTTAATCGGAATGCAGGCCCCAAGTACTGCATTTCATATGTCTTCTGATGATTTCTAGATCCTAACATGTTAGGGAAAATGGTCATAACTGCTGTGCCTCCAGTCTTCAAAAACCTTCCCCCAGTCCTTGGTGAATTCGGCTTTTTTTTTCTAGGCCACATTCAACATTTACCCAATTAACTAAGTCTTCAAAATTTCCCCTACCCCCAAGGGGAAGTGAATAACGATATAGATAAAACATGATTGGCCACAAATTAATACCTGTTAAATCTGAGTGATGAGGGTTTATTATACCATTCTCTCTGCCTTTGTATGTAATTGAAATTTTCCCTAATAAAATTTTCATAATAGTAAAAAGTATGACTCTCCATCATTTCCATAAAGTGCAGTATTTTAAATAATTCTGAAAATTATCTCCCAGAAAACACTATTTAGTGCTATAGTTATTCTAAATTCTGTCCCTAATATAGTAAGTCCTTCCTCATCCCTTACTGCAGGTAATTCAGTTTATAGACTCTTTCCTCACCTCCACTCTATTCTTCTCTTGCACTTAAAAACCATAATGAGTTCTTTTAATTGGCACATTGTGAATTATTAGTTTCATGTCTCCTAATACTGTGTGCATTTTAAAAGAGGCTAGGAAGAGCAAACCCTAAAATAATGGCTAGCCAACTTACAAATTAGTTGGAGAGATCCTTTGTGGGCAGGTCTTCTGTAACCCTATGTAACAGATGCTCTTGGTGCCCTGCCCAGATCCCCTTCACCAGCCAGGGCACCATCTCTTAGCTGTAAGAGTGTTGGCCAGGGGTCTGCTGATTAATGTTTAACAGCTGGTCTTAGTGGGCATATAAAAGCCCCCAATTTGTAGCTTTGGCTAAATTTCATGATGCAGATGCTCCCATCAGGGCAGATTCCAAGCTACCAGGATGTGGTGATTGCCTGGGGAGTTGGGAGGCGGTACAGTCAGTTCTCGAGAGCTATATGAGCTGACTCCAGCACACCACTGCTGCAAGGAACTCACAGCTGTTCTGTTCTCTGGGGAACTGCCTGATCCACACACACTTTCCTCCCCACTCCCAGTGAAAAGAGACACCTTTCAGGCTTCATGCAGGGATGGCCTGCAGACAATGACTAACTAATAGGGAGGTACGAAAGCCTAGCCTGCTTGCTTCAAGGGGAGTGAACTCTGTGATGTGATCTATTCATCACCACATAAATCAGATCATATTCCTTGAGACCACATCAATGTTATGCTCTTCCCCCTTTCCTATCCTATTTCCCTCACTTATTAGCAGGGTTTTTTTCCCTTAAAGCATATGGCCGCAGTAAATTGCATGCAGGTGAATGCTGGCCTCAGGTTCTGCTTCTAAAGAACCCAAGGTAACAAACTCCCAAGGGTCAAGCTTTCCCAAAACTTCCCTCCAATGCACCCCTAATGAAATAAAGAAGTAATTCTAATCCCACAAGATCTAACAGTACAATCCAACTGCAAACCCCACTTTTTTTTAAATCTTCTATTTCATAATAAAAATGTGTGTAAAATTTAAACTATGTTTTATATCTGTGTTGAACATAAAAAATGTCCTTTATTTTCTCAGAATTCTTGACTGGAATCAATGTTTCAAGGTACTGGACTACAATGGCCCATGGTTGTTCCTTCCATCCCTGAAGGCAAGCATGCCCCAGTCTGGGAACCCTGAACAAAGGAGCAGGGAGGTCTACCCTGGGTGCTCAACTTCCAGCATTACAATATGCAGTGTGTTTGCCAATCCTTCAGGCACTGTCTCTTCAGCAGCACAAATCTATTCCAAACACAGTGTCAGTACATCTTAGTTTCTCCTTTAGTTTAACTAGCAAGGAAGGGAGGGAGAGAGGAAAAAGGAAGGAATTCAGTCATTGATTGTTAGACCTCAAAGTGATCTTCAAGTATTCTTTCTAGTCTTCCATATTACAAATGAAAAACTGAAATTTGGTGCATGAAGGTAATTTGCTGAAGGTTATGAAATCAATGCTGGAACCAAATTCATCATGTTTCTGGTTTCCCAGACCAGAGGTCTCACTGCTTACTCATGCTGCCTGCCTCAAAAGAAGATGTTATCAGTATAGGAACAGAAGATCTGAAGTATGTGGTCACTCGGCAAAATGTCTGTGCTGATACCCCAGGATTAGGTGGTGGTTTATGTAGCAAGGCAGCCTACAGACTCCAAGTGTTCCCAAGTGAAAGTTAGAAACTGCCTCTTCCTCCAAAAGGAGACCCAAGGTACTTCCCAGCTGTAGTCCCTTACTAATAGATGGTCCGAGAGTGCCCCCTGGTGATTTTCTGTTGCATGTCCAGGCAATTTAGAGAGGAGGTGGTTGTAGGTAAAGAGAAGTTGGACTCCCAGAAATGGTTTTCTCTTCCAATAAATGTGGCATAAGTGTTCTGTTAGCAGACTGTGGCAGGATCCAACCAGAAAGTAGGATGAAACCATAATACATGGTCACATCTCTGTTGCATTTGTCTTTTGTCTTCTAACAATAACTATAACTCTTTTTAATTGCACAATTATTCAAATACTTACTGAACTCATATTATATTAATAAAAGGCACAGAAACAATACCATATTGGTAGGCATACAAATCTCTAACACAATTTTAACTTGGGCATATCCTTCTCTGGTTTACTGCATCATATGATCATCATTTCCTAAGAAAATGAGCAAAAGCATACCCCTAGGTTCTCTTGAGGCCACTGCCACTTCATTTTTAATGAAATACATTTGAGAAAAAGAAGATTGACACTGTGCTCCAGGATATACTCCTGAAGAAGTTAAAATGAGTTTGAATAGAAGCAATGAGAAGAAAACAGACTCAAATGCAATTAAGTATTTTCTAGGACTGTGACCTAGATATGTTTGCCCCTTTTAAGCCTTATATGCATCAGAAATATAAAATGTTAGGAAAGGAGACCATCTATTTCAACACTACCATATATCAGGACTCATAATTTGTTAAATATTTGCTAGGTATCAGATAATGTGATAAACACTTCACATGGATTATTTCATTTAAGTCCTCACAACAACCATAGGGGAAAGGAACTATTATTACATAGATGAGAAATCTGAGACATGGAGATATTAAATAAATTACACGAGTTCACACAGGCACTAGTGAGATGCCCACAAGTTTCCTAATAGCCATCCTGTCCACTCTCCTTGAATTCATCCAATAAGGAGCCAATCATCCCATTATCGAACAGCTCTCATTGCTGAAAAAGCTCCTGTTGCCTTTGTTTTGTGCCTTTTGGTCCTATCCTTTCTACTAAAATTATGCAGAAGGTTGATTCTGGTTCAACTTGACATCCCTTTAAATATTTGAAACCAAGTATCAGATCACCAGCCCCAACTCCAGTAGTCTTTCCTCCAATCTAAACAGCCCCAGGTCCTCCAACTCTTTCCTGTATAAAAAATTTTTCAGCCTTTTCACTATCGGGGTTCATTCCAGCTTGTTATCACCTCTCCCACAAAATCAAAATACAATGTCTAGTACCAAACAATACTCTAAATGTAGTCTGACCAGAGCAGAGCATAGTGGGACTATTGCTTCCTTGCTGCCAAAACCTTATTTCTTATTAAAAGGCAGCTGACAATGACCTTAATTCTCACAGTAGCTGGATCACACTGATATTCAGACAGAGCTCAGTCGACAAGAATCCTCAGTGTTTCTCCCAGCTGACAAATACACACTATATGCTAATTGAAATGAAGAATTTACTTATTTTAAACTTCATAATCTTATCTGTTCTCATTTCTCCTCTACTAGGATCATCCAAACCTCAGATCAAGATGTTGAAAAGTGGGGTCCATACATGGAGCCCCGAAGTCTCCCTCCCAAGTGCCCTTTGCATATCACCACCAACTGGCCGTGAGTCCTCCAAGTGTAACTGTCACCCAGCTCATGTATCTTCATCTTCCCAGAAGGACGTCACCAGAGACTCTATCAAACGTCTTCCTGAAATCCAAATACATCTTGTCTGTGGCACTTCCCCCCTCCACCAGTCTCCCCACTCTATCACAAAAGGAAATGAGGTTAGTTGGGCATATCTTGTTTTTAAGCAAACCCACATTTAGGGAATTCATATTTACATGTACCAACAGGCTCAATGGGATGTTTATTTCAGAAAGTGGAAAGTTTCTCCAAGAAACCGAATTTTGAACAGATTATAAAGAATTGACATTTAAACTACTTTTTTTTTACTTCCAGAAAGCACTTGAAAAAAATATTTTTTTTAGGACTGTCAATGCCACATGGAGCTCAGCATTGATGATAGTGCAAATACCACTTAAATATACATTTCTAAACTACAGCTAAATTGTGACTGAAACCACATTATCCAGGATTAGAACATTTTCTGCTCAGACTGTCACCAGAGAGAGAAATATCACTAAGACAATTTGATATCCGGATTGAGTTCTGAATTCACATTAAGTTCCACTTTCTAGAACTTCCATCAGGACAATGGAAGTTGAGCTGGCCCTGAAAGACTTCTATGTCTTAGACAAAGATTTCATTGTGTAAGCATTCCATACATACTAAAGCCAAAAAAAATGGATGAAAGTGTTTTTAAAAGATATTATTTATCAAAGTAATATAGCATTTAGAATGTTTCAGGCATGTTCTGAAAGCTTTACAAATGTTAAGTCATTTAATTCCCATAGCAACTCTTTGGGATAGTTATTCATAAAATGAAGACACAGAGAAGTTAATTGACTTGCCCAAGGACATGCAGTTAGGGCATGGCATGGAACCCTCACAGTGAAAGTTAAAAGTTTTATGCTTAAAACTCAAACAAAATATTCATAGACATTCTTCCACCTCTCTGGGCATTCCCCAAAATGTCCTAAATACTTTTATATTCCTCCTCACATCAATTGGCAATGTTCATCTTCATAAAAGAATGGAACAAAAAAAAAGTAGAGACTAAAATAATTAAACAATGATCAGGGCTACGCATGGCTCATTTAGTTTAAAATTCATGGAACATTTAATTTCAATTCACTGAAATTTATTTCAACTCCTGATCCTTATGGCAGCCTCAACGTCTGCTACACTGCCCAAACCTTGGTAGGTAGTGAATTAATCTTTATTGAATTCACTTAAGTTGATTTGTTTTTGAGGCATTTCCAAACCACCACATATAAAGGTAGTAATAACAGCCCCACCATTGAGCTCAAAATACTTTCCAACTCCTGTTAGCTTACCCTCTCACTTACAGAAGATTTAGACTCATATTTCTATAAGCAGGATCTAGGATACATGGCCCATCAAATTAGATTATGTTTTTTAAAATGATAAGAGTTACCAGACAAAATCCCCAATAGAATATTTTATTGTGGTTATATTTTATGCAGATGTGATAAAGTGTGATATTAAAAAATTAATAAAATTCCTTCATCCTCAAAATTTGAAGTAGTGTAAACCCCCAAACTTAAGTTCTTTTCAAGGATTACATAATTTCAAAGCTCGCACGCCTAATGAATTGTAAAACTATGTTGAGGATATTGCCTAAATGATGCAAGTTTTTAATTATGCCTTTTCAGGGCCATATCCTTGTCATGAAGTACCACCATCCTCTCACGTCACTGAAGGATAACTCACAAGAAGCACTACTCTATCTACAGCACGGTGGCCTAAGCCTGAGAAGCCAAACAGGCTCAGAGCCTCAAGCCATAAAGCTGTCCTCCACTTCTCAAAAGTCTGAGACCTCAGACAACAAGGCTGGGTTGCACAATACAGAGATGCAAGTTAAACTGAAGGAGCCCAGGATCTATGTGCACCCACGTGTCCAAATGCCCGTGGCGATGGCCCTGAGACAGAAGGCTCCTCAGAGGTCAGGGAGCCAATTACCCACCACACTCTCTGGCCGTTCTATTGTAAGCTCTCGGACTTCATTGGGATGGGAAACCACAGCTCTCTCAGGAGCCACATCATCCAAGGTTGAGAAATGTTGACCAGTGAACAAACTACTAACTGACAGAGCGAGCTTAGCCTGTTGTGCACTGGAGCAATGGCTGGAAAATCCCTAACAAGTTCCCACAGCCAGGCAGTCACATTCAGAGAGAGGGGAGAACAACAGCCCCTCATGTAACCTCCTCCATTATATGCTCCCTGAAACTGTTGCTCATCCCCAGTCCGTGGACTCCTTAGAAAGTAAGAAAAGAACAAAAAAAAATAAGAAAAATGGAACTTGGGCAAAGCGTGGGGGCAACAATAAAAGGAATGGGGCTCGTAGTCTTTTACAAGCACATACAGAATCTGAAATAACGTGTTGCCTCTTTCCTGGGGCTGTCTCCTTCCAGTGGCCTTCCTAATTAGGGAAAAACTGAAGCTAGTCACTTTTGGTGCTGGTATCACCCTTGTAAGACACACTAAATTCTCCCTCCAAATGCATAACTGTCAGCCACCCTCACTCATCCAGAGTGATTTTTCCAATTAACCAGGACAGGTCTTTCACTCAAGCCCCCTCTTCTAACTCAGAGCCCGGGTCCTGAGGAATGAGACGTCAGGCGGCTGCTGACACTTCCTTTGTCATACAAGCTGCTCTAGACAAACAATATTGACTACAAATTTGTCAGGACTTTCTAAGGTCATCAATCATTCCTGCCCTTCTGCCTTCTCATTCACCCCTGAATTTCCCCTCACTCTCATCCTTAAAACCAAACAAAATAAAATAAAAAATTAAAATCTCTCAAAGTTAGAGTCAGGACACATCCTGGAGTGTCTGGAATTTGAAGATTCATTTGCTATGAATAACGTACCCCTTACCAGGGAAATTAAAAGCTATAAAATGATACACCACCTCGGAGAAATGAACACTACAGTTTCATGTCAGAACGCTTTGGGGGTTAATTTTTCACTCTTACACAAGATCTCAGAAAGCACACGGCAGGCAAAGGTTTAGTCCACAGGTCTTGAACCTCAACACCTTCAGTGAGCTGGATTATAAATTATCAAAGTCCTAGATGTAAGAAAGCAGAGACCTGTGGAAAACTGGCATGTGTATCCCACTCTGCTTTTCAAACACTGTGCTAACCAAAAAAAAAGTGTATCTGAGGGCCAAATTCATGGCATGGGCTGCCAGTTTGCAACCCCTGATTTAATACACACACACACACACTATAACTCCTCCTTTCTCTCATATGGACACATTTGTATATGTTAAAATATTTTTTTCATACACACTCAGATGGACGGAAAAAGAACAGAAAAAATAATCCAGACTCAAAGCTTGTAATAGGGCAGGGCAAAAGTAGGTTTACAGTTGTGAGTCCATGAAACAGAACTTATTCTTGTACTATTATTTATTAATTATTGCATTATTTTCCATATGCACAGCTGTGAACCTACTTTTGCCCCATCCTGTATATTGTTCACAGAGACAGGATTCAGAGGCCTCACCTTCTGCTAATAGAAAAAAGACCTTCTACACCCATATTCCTTGCTCATAAGTCAGGATCCCATGGTAGCAAAAACGTGTAAATCTTCCCCCATCTCTACTCTGTAAATGTTGAATCAATTGCATCAAAACTGCAACTCTCCCTCATTCAGAGCTGAAGTTACTCCCATTCAGTGAAGGGTCCAACCATTTCTAAGGGCTCCTCTGCAGAGCTTGGAATAATGGGGCCCCCACCACGGTGAGCTCTAAGGCAGCTGGTCCTGTCTTCTGACCAGATGGCTGATACTAGCATTAGAACTTCCCAAGTTATGGTTTCTTTCTGCTGACTCTTGAATGAGAAGGAATTAGTGTGTGTTTTTTTAAAAAAATAATAATAAAGTTTAAACTTTCTTCTCTCTCCAAGGTCTTCTCAGCCAATGTGCTGGTTATCTGTCAGCTCAGATGACAGAGATGAACAGGAATGGGACGCCGGTGTCCCTCTCCTTACTACACCTCTGCCACTTGCAGGTACAGAGTGTTCTCATACAATAAAATGGCAGCTGCTTCCTCAGCATGTTTGGGAGGTGCATATACAATTACAATGCTGTTTGCAGGTTTAGTTCATAATAAAAACCGAAGTCGAAATGCTTCAATATAAAACAGAAATTTCTAAGTACATCTAGTTAACTGAGAAGCTGCTGTCATCTTTTATCTTTTTCCTGATTCATGAAAACTACTAGTTGAAAACTGATGTAGATTCAAAGCAGGGGGCAGGGGTGGGAAATGGGTCTCCGGATCTGGCCCTTTTGGAGCCAGTGCCTGAACCACAAGGAAAAAGGATCTGGCCTGAAGCCAGTGGTAAAATCGTCATAACAGACAATACAACCAATTTGCTTAATGGGGAAGGAGTTAGGCAACCTACAAAAAACCACAAGCCTCATCTACATTTTAAAACTTATGTCCATGTGTATAAAAGTTGCATAACCCTTCTATGCTCTGTTCTTTCAATTCTCAGAGCTCCATGAGGCTCAATCTGTCCCTCCTCTACTTTAACTATGAGTGATGGTGCCCCAAGCTGACAACTATCAGCATAACCTAGAAAGAAAGCACTCAAAAAAAAGAAGATTCTCTGCCCTCATCCCAGGTCTCACCCTTGGCCTACTAAATCAGAAATCTGTAGCATGAGGCAGATTTATCAAGTTATCCAGATGAATCTAATGATCATCCAGGTTTGGACTCACTGGGCTGGAGAAAAAAGAGCAAACATATGGCAAATGAGTCAATTCCCCAACTCCTTTGTCCATGACAGACATTAATAATCAATATCAGTACTCTCTCCCACAGATTCTAGCCAGAGCCTCAGAATCCTCCTCCACGTGGAACTCCAGGCAGCCACCACCAGTGGGTGAGAGCTGGCTTACAAAGTGAAACCTGCCTGCCATCCCCGATGAGACTCCAGCAGCCCACCGACATCCTGTGCTCAGCTGCACCTTTAGCCGAGTACTATCTAGAATAGTTCATTGTATAGTCTTTTTAGGTTTACAAATCTTTTCAAATATTCTATCTCCTTGAACCTTCCCAAAACCTTGTGAGGTAAGAAGGGCAGGTACTTTACAGATGGACAGGTGAGGAACCCAGAGTCACGGCTTTGTCTTGCTCAGGGGCAGAGAGCTGATGAAGAGAAAGGACAGAAAATCAATCCTGATCGCCTGCCTCTCAGACCAGCACTCCTCCTTCTCAATTGAACTGGGCATCGAATGTTAAGGGCAACCTGGGCCTAACAAGAAAGAGAGACAATAGGGAGAACAGTGCAAAAAGGATACGTAGGCTTGAGAGGCTTAGTAAGTTGACCAAGGTCACAAAGCTGGAGAGCCAGACCTCTAACAGGGTCTGTCTGACTCTGAGATTTGTGTTCTTTCTGCTTTGATAGCAGGGCCTACCACACCAACACACTAGGAAGGAGCCTTTCCTCCTCTCCCCACTCCTCCCTGTTCCTCCTGCCCTCTTCTCAGCCTAATTTGCTTCCTTCCACTAGCATCATCCTCGGAGCCACATGTACCGCTCCACAGTCCGCCCTCTTCTTGCCCCTGCAACTCCCTTCCAAATGCAGGCGGAAACCGCCCAGCTTACTCAGAGAAGCCCCGGCCAACTGACTGAAGATAAGACAAGCACCTTGGCAGTGGGATGCAAATATAAAATTGCAAACAGCTTTTGAAGTTGCAGATCCATAATCTTCTAAGCCAAAGAAGAGGGGTTTGCGTCTTCTCCCCCTCGTCTATATCAACACTCCAAAGGCCTGAAATGAGTCCAGCCAGCCTTCGGATGTGATCTCACAAGCCTGCCTGCCACACACATGCATTTCCAGCCTGTCGCTTAAGCAAAACCTCCATGCGGCTTGTCACCACTTGATACAGAGGACGTGTTTCTGCTGAAATCAAAGGGAAAGGATGTGCTTTGCTGCCCTTTCATGTGCTCAAATACGTCCTGACTGACGTGGCAGGGCCCTTATCTCTTTAAGAAACTAAGCACTTTCAGGTTCAGGAGGAGGATTCTAAGGATTTCAGAACACAGGGGCTGGTCAAAAGCCCATCTTCCCCTTACTGGTGTGTAACCTTGATCAAGTTATTTAATATCTCTCATCTCAACTTTTCAAATTGTAAAATGGAAATCTAAAGATAATACTTTTGTTAAAATGTTGTAGGTATTAAAATAGTTAATCTATGTAAAGAATCTAGTACAGTAGCCGGTATAGAGTAAGCAATGAGTATAACCATCACAGCTCATTTTAAGACTGAACCAGAAGACTCAGGGCATATATCACGTGATTTTTAGACTTTAAATGGCATCTCAGTAAGTTCCCATAGTATTTTAAGGTCACAGTAAAATAGATTTAGAGGGTCACACATGAAACTCTAATATTTGTGTTATCATTATTTTCAGTGACATAACTGTATGCATAGAAATAAGAATAATATTTTTAGAACGAAGTTAGCTTAAAGTAACAGTGTTTGCTGAGATTATACACGATTTTTAAACTTCTTTAGAGTATACATTTATATACTTTTTAAATCTTCTTTAAAAAGCATCTATTATTTTAGAGTCAGAAAAAAATAAAACAAAAAATACAGACTATATCAGAAAATTTAGCAAATTGTGATTTATAGTTATAAAAACATATCTGCAGGAAACTAAAATCTAAAAATAAATAAGTGCACTGAGATTGCATCATGGCTTCCCCTACTGGCCCAATTGGACATTTCTCTTGGAAAGTCTGAGAGACCGAAGTCTCCAGATCCAAATGGAAATGGGCCCGTTATTGCTCAAATATCACTGGCAGTGCTTTCAGCCTGGAGAAAAGCAAAACAAAGAACTGTTTGCAGTTGGAGGCCACCTCCTCCGCTAGTTCCATTTCTGCCTACATTAGCCCCATCCACATGAGCCTGTTTAGTACTGATCTGTCACTTGCGCATGTGCATGCGCGCCACACACACACACACCTTCATACGCACAGCCCAAGCACTGAGTTTTGTCTCCACTGCTTTGTTCTGACAGACCTTATTCACTTTTTTCTTGGTGCATTCTGGACATTTCAGCCTTTTTTGTTTTTCTTTCCACTTTAGTATATGTGCTGCCGAAGCGAGCACATCTTTCCACTTTAAATAGCTAGAAATGTCACCAATTAAGGCACTTTTCAACTGGTAAAATATTAATTCTCATTAAGTCAAAAAGTGCTAGTATCCTATAAGCATGCAGAGCAAAGCTTAAAACCTGATATAAAAAAACCTCACATTTTGAAGTGTTCATATAAGATGAAGAACTATGTAGTGAACCCAATCTGTTCTTCAGATCTATAAGCAGAGGGACCAGCTGGGTCATTTGTCATGAGACAAAAGCCCAGAGGATCTCAAATGTTGGCTGCTGTCTTATAGTAAATTCAGGGCCACTCAGAGGCTGAGAGAGGTCTGAGTCTATTTCAAACTTGGAAACTTAATAAATATATTTAAAAATGAAAAAAATGCCAAAAAACACTGCTACAAAAAGAATATTTTTCATATGCTTACATTTAGCAAATGAATGCTTTTGACCCAAGAATAATTTTAATAACCACAGGTATATTTTCTTTTGAGGATAGTTTCACAAATCAAATTGTGAGGCCCTTCATCAGTGTGAGGCCAAAGACCAACAGCTCCCCATCCCCAGTCCTGTGACACATGTGAGTTTGAGCAGAGAATGAGGATAGCATTCCTTCCCTTGCAGGACATTTGGTCCACACCAAAAGGTCCTTGATTCATGCTAGTATTTTTTTTATGTATTAATCCTGTAAATCAAAAGTATAAATATATATATATCCTGGGCTATTTGAACCAGTAATGTTTTATATGCGTGGATGGATGTTTCGACAGGACCAAAAATCAAGGACCATCTGGTGTGAATCAAATGTTTCCATGGACATTTTGGATAGGACCAAATGTCCTTCAAACACTGACCTGAACTCAACTCCAGCAGCCTCAGTCCTGACTGCATCAGAGGTGTGGGAGATGGATGGCCAGGATGAAAAACCTCAAGTCAAGGGCTGTCCAGGCCTCATGCAGCCCTTGAGACCCTCTTTTTAAAACTTGGATTGACACGTGATATACAAATCAACAAAACTTATTCTGAAATAATTTTCTTTCTCTTGGGTTATCAAACTGCCAATGGCGTCATGCTCTTCTCCCATCCTCCTCTTCAGACTGTAATTTTCACTCATGACAATCTGTTCTAAGGCCCCAGCATCCAAAGGCATCAAAGAGAGGAACTGGTTCCTTGAAGATGATGATGAGTAATTTTAAGACCTGTGTCGCCAAAGCCCCTCCGGGGTGGGAAGAAATAATGATGATAGCAACCTATATAAATATATACCCACAGGATGCAGATATAATTACACAAGCTGGGCTTTATTAGGCATCCATGTGATGATTGCCTGACACAAGGTACCCTGAAGCACAGAAGCAAGGAGACAAAGAAATGGCCTCTGGGATTTCTAAGTCGTGCTGCTGATGAAAGGGAAACGGGAAGAATGATGCACTGAGCTTCCATGAATGATCTCATGACAACTTCATTTCTCCTCTGTTCAAGGACATAACCCCTGGTAACTATGAATCTCAGGTTCCCAGGTTCTCCATAATCTGGTCTCATAGCGCCTGGTGTATAGTGCATGCAGTAAATGTTAACAGGCCTACATCAGTACTTTGGAAATAAGTTAGAACTTAGGCTCAGAAATCCTTTTTAATTCTTGGTTAGTAAGTTTCCCACTTAGGTCTCCATATATGTTCAGGTATTTAATAGCTTTGTCTATGTGGCATCAGAAAGTACAAGTTATGTTTACCCACTTCTCACTTCTCCCCCTTCCCCTATACATACATACACATACAAACACACACACACACACACACACACACACATCTTCCCACTTGTAAGAAAACTGATTCCTATAGTTTTGGATGTTTTGTGGTTTGGCCATTTGAAAAATAATATTTTTTCTAGAAAGAGTATTGGAGGAAAGAAAACACAGAATGATGGATCTACTTAATTTAAGAAAGAACAAAAGTGACTCTCCCAGGAAAAAAAGCAGGTCTGGCATTATTAGAAGCCCATGCCTGCATAAAAATAAAAAGCCAAATAAAAATTAAAAGTTCATTATAAATATATGTGTGTTTTCACATAAGTCATAAAGAAGAGATGAAATTTGCTATCCCTGCTCTCATGTGAAGAGAACTAAGTTACAAATCTATTTGGGTCAGAAGTAAAACAAGTCTATACCACAATGCAGGAAACAATCCCCAGCAAAAGAGACTACCGACTGAGAATGCTGGACCCAGGGAAGTGGTGAACTTCTACTCCACCTCTCTGCTCAAAAGACAGAGTTCATTCTCTCCCTTCCGCACAGACACACTTCCAAATCTCACATCCTCACCTAAATGTCTGTCTTGTAAGCAAGTCTTCAAAAGAAGGATAGGTCACTGAGAAATGGCCACTTCCCTTGAAAATTTACAAAAGTGAAGAACATATGCACTTTGTAACATTGCCTTAGTAGAGAATTGTCTGTGTTCCAGCAGTACTGGCCCAGAAGTTGCAGTATATCTATTGTGAAAACATGGGAAGCCCACTGGTCCCTGGTCTCCCTCAAATACATGAGAGGTCACTCCTACAGAATGGATTATACAAGTAGGCCCTGGTCAGATTGCTTTGCATACTATAACCCTCTGGTCAAAGCCTTTAAAACAGGTGGGAATAATTTAAAAATGTATCAAAGGCATCAAGGTGAGTTACCAGGAAGACTAGTGTTCCCTGACAAAAGCTTGAGCAACAACAGCAGCAACACATAGTTTCTTTCAAACAAGCTAAGGAAAAGAATGTTACTTTTCTGCCCTAGCCAGTCTCTGTCAGTGGACTTCAGACTGAAGGGTCCTGGGTTCAATTCCAATCAAGGGCAGGTTCCCCAGCCCTAGATGGGGTGTGTGCAGGAGGCAACCAATCGAGGTCTCTCTCACATTGATGTTTCTCTGTCTCTCCCTTTCCCTTCCACTCTCTCTAAAAATCAATGGAAAAATATCCTCAAGCGAGGATTAACAACAACAAAAAAGAATTCTACTTTCCTAAAAGCTTTTTTTCTAGGTCTCAAACACTTTGTACTCCCCTGTTCACCCTGAATTTTATAACAGCTTTTACACATCTGTCTCTCCTATTGATTGATGAACTTCTTAAGAGCCCTACCCCATTCTTATCCACAGTGCCCTCAGGGTAAGTGGAAAGTAACATATTCTCAATAAATGTTCAATAGATGGATAAATGTATAAAAAGATTAATGTATACCAGAGTGCATTAGAAAGTAATATCCAAAATTCATGAGATAAAAGTGAAATATTTCACAGCAAATCATCTAAACATTGAGGAAGGACTTCATTGTTACTCAGATTCATTACCAATATAATTGCATGAGTATTCTAAATAATGGAATGTTGAAATGGACATTTGTCACTGACATTATCAAACATGTTGGTCACGCCCAAAATAGCTGTAGTTCATGTGACCAGCAAGAGGGTCTCGCTAAGGACTCCAGAGGTGGTAGTATCAGTGTCCCTGGGAAATCTGGAAGTCATCGTCTTGAACAGGAGGGCTTAGGAAAGCTGAGGGCAGATTGTCCTCTTGACCCTTGGGTTAGCACTTACCAGAGACAGGAAGTTGGAAGAGGACCCAGGGTCAGACTTCTGCAAAGGTGTGAAGTAGAGGCAATTTGTCTTCACTTCCTTTTTTATGGCCCTCCTCTATTATCTCCCCACCCCCCACCGCCCATCTTCCTCAGTAATCACAAGGGGGAAGTTTCAGAGTAACTCCTAAAGTATACATAACTTACAATGATTGTATAAATTACTGCCCCACGGGCATTTCCCTTTTTAATAGGAAGCAGTGCTGTTACTCCAAAAAATAATGATGAAGTAGTGAGATTTCTCATCAATATACCAAGAAATATACTTGAGGTATGACGGTCAGTGCCAGCTTGTAGTTGAGTAGGTAGCTACCCACTGAAGTAGCTATATACTTTTTTTTTTAATCTTTGAAAATTTATGACTTGGGCTTTGAATTTTCTGTGACTATTCCTGTTTAAAAAATAAACACTTCCACCTTCTAGAGTGATTGATAACCAAGAGGTTATCAGGATACAGACACTGATTAGTGAGTCTCTAGAGACCCCAAGTGGTCACAGTAGGAATTCATTTTTGTAATGAATAGAAGCAGCAAGATAAGCAGATGTTAGTGGGGCAAAATATGATCTACAATTCGGTGATCTCTATTAAGGAAATATTTGGAAGTTTCAATAATGGGCAGGTTGTGTCACTTGCTTTTCCATCCATTTTTGTCTCTCTCTCTTTTCTCTTTTTTATCTGTGTTATAATCCCATTTGCCTTAATTACTTTATAGGGCCTGTCCTTAATGGGCCCTTGTTGTCCATTTTCATTCCTTTACCTGGGTTGTCCACATAAAACCACCTTGCCCTTCAAAAGATCCAATCACAGTATATTTCTCTCATGCATTCCAAGGACTCCTACATCTTATTTCACCCTGACATTCACTTGGTCTTTTGTTACTAGATTCTCATACCAGTATGTATTCTCAGATACATACAAAACTATGCTTATTGCTACCTTCGATTTTCACTTTTTTTTGTGCCATGGGAGTGTTTCTTCAGGGACATGGAAGGAGTATCCCAGGGGATTATATTTTAAGTGCTGGCTATTAGTAACAGCTAGTTTATAAATTCATCATGAAACTCAGGAAATAGAGACAGCCATATACATATATATTTTTATATACATACTAGAGGCCTGGTGCACAAAAATTTGTGCACTCGGGGGGGATGGGGGGTCCCTCAGCCCAGCCTGTGCCCTCTCGCAGTCTGGGACCCCTCGGGAGATAACAACCTGCTGGCTTAGGCCTGCTCCCGGGTGGCAGAGGGCAGGCCCAATCCCTAGGTGCAGCCCCTGGTCGGGCTCAGAGCAGGGCCAATTGGGGAGTTGGGGCGCTGCCCCCTGTCATGCACAGAGCAGGGCCAATCAGGGAGTTGGGGCACTGCCCCCGTCACACACAGAGCAGGGCCTGTGGGGGGGGTGTTGGGGAGCTCCCCCCTATCAGGCACAGAGCAGGGCTGATCAGGGGGTTGGGGCGCCTTCCCCTGTCACAAACAGAGCAGGGCGGATAGGGAGGTTGTGGCCCCGCCCCCTGTCACACACACAGCCGCAGGGCGATCAGGGGGTTTGGACGCTGCCCCCTGTCACGCTGATCCCGGTGCCGGGAGGCCTCATGGCTCCGCTGATCTGGTGCTGGGAGGCATATTACCCTTTTATTATATAGGATAGAGGCCTGGTGCATGGGTGGGGCCGGCTGGTTTGCCCTGAAGGGTGTCCTGGATCAGGGGGGGGGTCCACACTGGGGTGCCTGGCCAGCCTGGGTGAGGGGATGATGGCTGTTTGCAGTTGGTCACACACCATTCAGGGTAGGGGTCCCCACTGGGGTGCCTGGCCAGTCTGGGTGAGGGGCTGAGGGCTGTGTTCAGGCTGGGGGTGACTGAAGCTCCCAACTGCTCCTTTTTTTCTTCTTTTTTTTTTTTATTTTGGGCCAGCTTTAGCTTTGAGGCTTGGCTCCAGCTCTTAGGCCTCCGAGGCTGAAAGTAGGTTTCTGGCCTTTCCTTACAATGTTGCAAATCTGCTGGTTGAAGTCCGGGCGGTATTTGTTACAGAGTTTCTGAAACTGCAGGCTCAGAGGCCTGCAGCCGCAGGCGGGGAACGTTGGGGAACGTTGGTTTCCTCCGTCACTGAGGCAAGCAAGCCTCATGTTAGTTTCAAGCTGCCTGGCTGCCGGCTGCCATCTTGGCTGACAGTTAATTTGCATATCTCGCTGATTAGCCAATGAAAAGGGTAGCGGTCATACGCCATGTTGCTCTTTTATTAGTGTAGATATATATTTGAAAGAGGTGGGCTCAAAACATTACCATACTTTATAAGAATATCAGAGATCACCCCTCCCAAAAAATAAAAATCATTTCCACAGATATGTGGTAAAAGTAATACAAGTACCTATGTCAGTCAACCTGAAGCTTTATTATGTACACTTTCAATTGGCAATATGATTTTCCTCTCCCAACTTTTCTTATCCAACTATTAAAATTATATAACATATTAAAATACATACTCACCAATATGTATTAGAAGGGCATTTCTCTTGAATTAGATTATAATTCCTCCTGGCTTTGAACTAATCATATCTTAGTAATGGAAAGAAGTGGGTCAAATCAATAGGAATAAAGTGTGGGCTGCAAGTATATCATCTATTAATCTTATCCGAATTTCTGCTTTGCCTTGAAGTTCCAGTCCATGATCATGAACAGGTTTCTCTAATTCTTTTTTTCTTAAATTCCCACTTTAGATGAATCCCTCTCCAATTAATTCTGAGTGATCCAGACTTAAGACTGAGAGTGGGTCAGGCCAATGATAGAAGCAGCAGACCCAGAAGGACTTACTTAAACTGGACCCACCTTTGGGTAATTTTAGCCTCCAGAACTTAGGGAAAGTTATTTAAGGCCTTTAGTCTATGGTATTTTGTTATAGCAGCCCTAGCAGACTAACACAGCCAGTTTTATACACAATGCACATACCGTCAATCTGGAAGTTAATCCCAACACACCCTATCCCCACTGATGTGAGGCACTGATCTAAATCCCTTCTCCACATAGGCACCGTCTTCCCATGGGACATTTGGCCTTTGCCCTTAAAACTTAAGTGAGCCCGTCCTTTAAATCCTCTTTAGAAGTATACATTTTAATTTTGCAAGATAAGACCTGATGTCTGGTGTTCTTACCTTTGGTCCACCCAGCTCCAGCCACCACACTTGAGGGTGCTAAGAATTCAGGAGAACCTCTGGACATAATCCTTATTTCCTAGCAAGAGCTTCTGTGTCAAGCTCCTATCGAATCTCCCAATCTGCTCAATTTTCTCTTTGTTCCCTAGGATTCCAGGTAAATCCAAGTAAAACTGTTTGCTCTGAACATCCATCTCTTAGGATGCTTCCAAACCTTTGACTTCAGAGGTAGAGAGTAGAGAGCTATTACATAATTTCATACAATTTCTAAAATATTTATTGAATGCTTAGTATATAAAGGCTATCACACTGAGTTTGCAAAAAAATAAAAATCGTTTTATTTTTCTTCTATTTTCCAAAATCACGCATGTGTTTATGTGTAGAAATTTTTTTAAAAATATTATGTAAAGAGTTGGCATAATTAATATTAGGATTAGGCATTCTAATCATTCTTGGGAAAGAAGCCACTTTTGTTTTGGACAGTCTGTTTTGGTAGAAATAGACCTTAAAGATTTGCAGGAACAAAAGCAATGAAGGAAAAAGCTAAACTGTTGGACTAGTGCTTCTCAGGAGATAGTAGGAGGAATTAGGGGTTACATCAGAGTGAGAGGGGAAGAGAGGAGAGATGAAGAGCCAAATGCCATGTTATGAGGATGGGAAATGTGTAAGGCAAAGCAGCCAGTGAAAAAGGCATCCTGAGTTGACTTTTAAAATAAGAATGGTTTAAAAAAAAAAAAGAAATAAAACAGAAAAAAAAGTGGTTTAAGAACAAGAACTAAGTAATAAAAAATGCTTTGTATTCCTACAGTGAACCCCCACCTCTTTACCCAATGCACACTGCAGTCTGGGCAGTGGCGCCCCCTGTAGTCTCCTGTGGGCTGCCTGCAGGACTATTCTCAGAGACTATTGTTTCTGACTCCCCAAAGCCCTTTCAGATCATGCCAACCCAGCCCATGGCAATTACTCAAGTCTTTATAAATGAGTAAAAATAATTTGTTAAATTAGTAAATTCAGCAAATTCATCATTCAATTACTGGCAAGTTGGGTTTTGGCAAATTGGACAGATGTATTAGTGCTAAAACAAAATCATTTCCAGTACTTGGCTAGTCTGCCCGCCATTATGTTCAATACAGAACTTTGATGCTCACTCTTCCATTCCCAAATTCCAAAATGTCTGGTATTTAAGAACCAGCCTCATTTTCTGAGACAGGACCAATGGTATAGACTTATGCCTGGAGAGATCATCTCTGACAAAAGGTCTTATCTACAGGTTTCCTTTAAGAAAAAAGTTAAGAGGAAATGACTAACACGGTCCACTTATAAGAAGAAGATAGGCTACTACCAACCTGGGTGGACCAAAGGTAAGAACACCAGACATCAGGTTTTATCTTGAAAAATTAAAATGTATACTTCTAAAGAGGATTTAAAGGACGGGCTCACTTAAGTGTTAAGAGCAAAGGCAAAATGTCCCATGGGGAGAAGGTACCTACGTGGAGAAAGGATCTATATCAGTGTCTCACATCAGTGGGAACCGGGTTTTGGTGGGATTAACTTCTAGATTGATGGTATGTGCATTGTATATGAAAAAGAAACCCTAAAAGATGAGGATAGTGTAAGGAGTCTCTAGTACAACTTCAAGTGTATCAATATTTGCATCATGGGGGTATCAAAAAGAGGGTTTAGAACAAGAAATTGAAAACCTATTTGAAAAAAGTAATGATAGAAAACTTCCTTAACCTAGTGAACACAATAGACATACAAGTCCAGGAAGCACAGAGAATCCCAAATAAGATGAACCCAAAGAGGCCAACACCAAGAAACATCATAATAAAATGCAAAAGGTAAAGACAAAGAGAGAATATTAAAAGCAAGAGAAGAGCAGTTAGTTACCTACAAGGGAGCACCTATAAAATTGATTTCTCAACAGAAACTTTGCAGGCCAAAAGGGAGTAGAAAAAAAATATTCAAAGTGATGAAAAGCAAAGCTATCATATTAAATGCTCCAATCAAAAGACATATAGTGACTAAATGGCTAACAAAAGAAGAACCTTACTTATGCTGTCTATAAGAGACTCTCTTCAGATTGAAAGACACACACAGGTTGAAAATAAAGGAATCATTTAGAATTGAAGGTCAGATAAAGCACTTCCCAGATAAGAAAAAGCTTAGGGAGTTCATCACCAACAATTCAATATTACAAGAAATATTAAAGGCTCTTCTTTAAGAAGAAGAAGGGGGGGAAAAGATAAAAAAATATATGAGTAATAAAATGGCAATAAACACACACACACACACACACACACACTCGATTCCGGTCAAGGGCATGTACCTGGGTTGCGGGCACATCCCCAGTAGGGAGTGTGCAGGAGGCAGCTGATCGATGTTTCTCTCTCATCAATGTTTCTAACTCTCTATCCCTCTCCCTTCCTCTCTGTAAAAAATCAATAAAAAATATTAAAAAAAATAAAACAAACAAAAAAAACACAAAGGCTGTATAAGAAGAGACAAAGAAGGACTCAGCAACTCCACTTCTGATTATTTACCCAAAGAAACCCAAAACACTATATCAAAAAGACATACACATTCATTATTTATTGCAGCATTATTACCAATAGCAAAGATATGAAAGCATTCTAAGCATCCATCAATAGATGAATTGATAAAGAAGTGATGCATATGTATACACAATGGAATATGATTCAGCCACAGAAAAGAATAAAATCTTGCCATTTGTGACAGCATGGATGGATCAAGGTATTACGTTAAGTGAAATAAGTCAGACAGACAAAGGCAAGTGCCAGATGATTTCAATTATATGTGGAATCTAAAAAACAAAATAAATGAACAAGCAGAACAGAAACAGACTTACAGATACTGATGGGAGGAGGGTTGGGGGATGGAAAAAAAGATAAAGGGATTGAGAAGTACAGATGGTAGTCATGAGGATATAAAGTACAGCAGAGGAAAGATAGTCAATGATATTGTAATAATTATATGTGGCTTCAGATAGGTGCTAGGTTTATCAGGGTGATCACTTTGTAAGTTATATAAATGTCTAATCACAGGGTTGTACACCTAAAACCAGTACAATACCGTATGTTAACTATAATTTTAAAGTAAAACACACACAGAACACATGACACCCCCACTGGCAGATCCTAACACTGGACTAATGAATACTCTGCATCTTGAGATCCAAAGACATGTGTGCAGAAATGCATACCATCCAGCAACCACAGCAGAGACCCAGGCTAGGGCAGAGGGCAGAGATAAGTATGTGAGTCTCTCCTCACTCCATCCACAGGTCCCAAGGGCTTGCCTAGCACCAACAAGGGGGCTAACACCCTGTGTCCATCCAGACTGGGGACAGTGAGATGACCAATGTATCTAACATCAAACCTGTTGTGATAACGTTACTTTAAGGCTGGCCTCCAACACAGAGTGGGGGTTATGTGAATGAGGGCCCAGCATCTCTATTCTCAAGTTTAAAAAGTGGTATTCTCATGAAGAAACAAAGGCTCTCTCAGGCCCGCTAATCAGATTTGTACAACTGAACAAATATGGAACTTAAAGCAAAGGCCAGAACACTGGTGCATGGCTAGCTCCTCCAGCAATCCTTGGAGAGACATAACCTATTATTATAATACTCCTTCATTTTCTCAGGGGCAGGGCCAGCACACAGGCTGCAGGATGGAATGCTCAGTGTGTAGCTATGATAGGTCCCCCAGCTTCATCTGCAGTTGCATGAGTACTTTTCAGAAACCACCAAATTAAATATCCCAAACAACCAAGGTTGAATCCTCCTCCGGGAGGGCCAATTCTGCCTGCAGTCACTCATATTTGATGAGTTGCTCTGATTTTTAATGGAGGTTTGACATTCCTTACACTGAAAGGGTTAGGGTCAGCCTCACAGGATTAGCAGAAAAAGTCTACGGTCCTGTCGGAAGTTAACACAAGCCTTCCAGAAACAGCTTGCTCCACTGTCTCCCCAGATCTCAGCTCATTCCACTTCCTGGGCTTAGATGAGAACAAGGAAAGGAAACAGAAATGGTTCATATTTCATCCTCTAGCTCCTGAGCTACAAAAGCCCTCTGTCATGTGGCTTCCTCGCGGAATTCACAGAGCATAGCAGCACCCAGATGAGCATGAATTGCCCCTCTGTCGTCCCTAGCTGAGACCTGGAGTAGTCTGCAGTGAGAGTTCACACTGCCACCCTTGTTGTACAGGCAGCCCAGGCATAGAGTGCTTCTGTCTGGATGACACATTCAATTTCAATGGTTTCAAATCAAGTCACAGAAACTGAATGTGAACTCTTCCCCAGGAAATAAGAGTGAGTTTGAGAGGGAACCTGGCTTTTCACAGGATACCCATCGCTCTGCACTGGAAGAGACTTTTAAATATCTCCTAACAAAAATCACAAGCAAACTTTGCTAGGGGGTTCCCTCTTTGACCACCACAGCCCTAAACATCTTGCTATTCCTTTGGGAATCCCTGAGTTCCTGTTCCCAGGTACTATGGGAACTCCTAGGGGTGATGCTGCGGAGTTTGTCACAAAAAGAAGATTAACTGGGGCTCAGAGTTCCAGAATGCCTCACCTATCCAAAGGATACTCCCTCACAAAGCCTGAAAGGTCAAACCCACAGAAAGAACACACAGCCAGCTTCTGGGTAACCCAGCTGCTGCTCTCTCAATGCTGGGCAGGCAGGAGAGGGAGGAGATCAAAATGGAAAAGATTTCCTCTCAAACCACCATTCTCCTCTTGGCCAAACAATGCCAGGTGGGGTCCAGGGCTGAGGAGCTGGGCTCCTTTCACAGGAAGGTACTGTGGCACCAATAAACAAACCAGTAAGTCAGCTTGTATTTGTTGATCGCTTCTGATGCCCTCACTGAGTCAGCCCTCAAAGAAGACAGAAGCACAAGGTCTGATCCTCTAAGGCAGTAATTTTAAACCTTTTTCATCTCATGGCACTAATTTCTAAAAATCTACAGCACACCAAAAAATATACTAGATTCTTTGGCAATCTGACAAAAAAAAATAGGTAAAATTTTGATTCATCACTCCATACAGCTATTGTTATGTTGGCTGTTGTCACTTACTTATTTGACCATCTAAGGCACACTAGTTGAAATCACTGCTCTAAAGGATGGTATCAACCAGTAAGCCAGCGCCAGTGAGGCAGGATGGTGTAGGGGTGAGTGCATGGACTCCAGATCCAGTCAGCCTGAGTTTAAATCCAGATTCCACCACTCACTAGCCAGTATTTAAGGCTGTTTGTTTATGTCATCATTTTATTCTTTGTAAAATACAGAGAGCAGTGGGGTCAACCTTGTAAAACTTGTGAGAATTAAATGAGCCAGTGCACATGTGGCACTAACTTATATAAATGTGAGCTACTAATGAGATAAGAAAAACAATATCAAATATGAAGAAAAAAAGGATAACATGACAGACACATCAGTTCACTAACCATTGTGAACTGATATGTCTTCTTCCATTTTCCTGAAATCAACTTGAGTCCAACTCAATTCCCCAGTGAAGGTAACACAATCACTGTTGGGGTTCCCTGCTGCCCAGGGCTGAGCCTCACTTAGCTCTAGGATACCAAGAGGCCTTCTTCACCCAGCACCTAAACTGCTCTGCTCTGGTGACTCCTGCAGGGCCAGCAGCTCTGCCACATCCTTGCCTCTCTGGGGATCAGGAGCCTTTGGCAAGTCTGGGGATCCCATGAAAGTGTCTAGCCTCCCTCCATCTCGTATCCAGCCACCTCTACAGTCTTTCTTCCAGGCTGGAGTCTGCCCATATTATCAACCTCTTTTCCTGTCTCCCCTTTTGAGAGTCTCTCTTCACCTTCTGTTCCACAAAGGTATCCTCCTAGCCCCACCCCTTTCACTCCATCCCATCCAGGACACTTCACACAACCCACTTGACAGAAGGCAGAAAGACTTTGCTCTAAGCAGTTTCCACTTTCCTCCCACAGGCAATGATTCCAAAGGGTCTGTCAGCCACCTGCTTAGAAGGGGAAGTGATTTTATGCAGCCAGCAAAATGCAAATTAATATTCAAAGATAACATTCTGCTGCAATAACACATTGGGGAATAAATGCTAAAATTCTGCCAGGCTGATGACAGGGTCACCAGGAACCAAGACTTTTTAAACATGAGTGTGTTCCATATCATCTTACCTCCTGCAAGCTTGGGACAGGGTAGAGCAACTGCCTGGTCACCTCAGCAGACACGGGGGTCGGGGAGGCTCAAATCCCATCTGGGGGTGGGGTGGCTTCCCATGGAGGGAAAGACTCCTTAGCTGAGCTGTAACATAAGAAAAGGAGTAATCCTGGAGAAGTGCAAAAGGGAGGATATTTGAGACAGAAACTAGACCAAGGGCAAAGGATTAAGGTCACAGTCATGGAAGGGGAGGGAGAGGGAGACACAAAGGCAGTATTTCTGGAATCAAAAGTACCAGGCCAAGGAGTCCTCAAAGACAGGGCCAAGTCACCAAAAGACAGTGTACCTATATTGAGAAGTTCAGCCGCTGACATTTTTGTCTGCCTTCTGAAGCTAAGGAACAAGTGCTTCAGGTGGTGTGGCAGGACTATTCAAAGCCTCGGGGTAAAGAGACACACTTAAAGATAATTAATTTAAGACATTACATTTGTAATAGGACAAATGTAGCTCATTAGTAACAAGAAGGCAAAATTTGAGTAAATTGTAAAGATGAAATAGGAAATTTTTTTTCACTTATAAGGAGGATATCCCCATGTCTCCTGAGGGTTGCTTTTGTCTTCCTCAGTCCCAGAGTATATTTATGTAGCAAATTTTTAGATCTTTTGATCAATAGCTTTCATTTTTTGTTTAAACAGGTTTCCCAATTATGAAGGGGGGAAAGTGCATTTTTCACAGTCACCCAGTAACACACAAACACATGCATACGCGCGCGCACACACACAACACAATTCCAAACTGTTCTGCAAACATTACTTACTCTCAATATGTGAGAATCATTTGTATTCCATCCTATCCTATCCTATCCTATCCTATCCTATTATGTTTAACTTTCTTTAAAACTCTGATCTCAATTGACTCAACTCATTCCAGAACCCAATGATGGATGTCCCCTGCAACAGTATAAAACTTACGCCATAGTCAATGTAGAGCCAGTGAAGAGATATAAACAAAGAAGTCTTATTCTGATTAGATTTGTGTTTCTAATGCCTCTCTCTCTGGGTTGTGTAGAGTTTGAGTTTGAGGAGGATAAATGGAAGGAGGCCTATCAGGAAGGAAGTGCTTTTGATTCTCAAGGTGGTCTGCAATGAGGGCACTGCACTAAGGCAGAATTAACAGAGATGAAGAACAGGTGATCATCACAAGTATATAGGAGTTAGAATTAGTAGGACTTGATACTGGGTTGGGTGTGGATCTCAGAGTGGGAAAACTAGAATGGCTCCCAAGTTTCTGCTTCAGCACTGGGTCCACCATTAACTGAAAGAGGGGAGGCACACAGGTCTAGACAAGAAACACCTTAGGTTCACCTTGAATTTGAGGCTCTTGAAACACATCTGTGTGGAGATGACTAGAAAGAATTTGTATTTTCTGGTTTGAAAAATCAGAACTACAGATTAATATTTTGAATCATCAATATATGGGTAGCAATTAAAACATTGAGAATGGGTGCAATCCCCCTGGGAGAAATCTATGGAAGATTATTTCACTCTGTCTTTGTGAATGTGATTATATATAAATCATACAGAGTTAATTCATTGCCAACATATTTTACCTCTCCCTCCTCACCACACGCACACTGTGAAAACAAAATAGCAAGATAACCTTGACCTCACAGTAGAACTCAGAGTGTGAAGACACAAAGATTATCATCTGCCCCATTAAACCAAAGCTATCTCCTCTTTGGGATGTGCCTGTGGTTCCAGGAGGCAGGAAACAGACACATCTGTTGGCTTTAGCTGCATGCAGACACCCAATTCTGTGCTCAGCATAGAGCCTGGCACAGAGTAGGCATTCTAAATATAAATGAGTGATGCAAGTTGTCCCACCTCCACATTTAACCACCACATGTATACATCCATATACTTTAAGGTCAGGATTTATGCATGACTGATAAGGGGGAGACCTTTTTATAAGAGAAAAATGCTCAGAGTATGAATAAATATTGTGGACTACATGGGAATATAGTCACTTTTTTGGCAAGATATGATAGAAATTCATTCTGTATCTAAAATTGCAGTATATAATGGCAGAATAAAAGCATTTTCTATGATGAGAATACAATGACCATACTTCTAACAAATGTAAGAGTCATGCTTAAAAGAGTTAGATGAAATCCCCCTGCTTTTACTAAAATGCATTTCCTTATATAGATACACAATTTCACAAAGGTGCCACATTATATAATTTTAAAAACCATCAAAATGACTAATGCAAAAATATTTTATGTTAAGACGTTTAAAAATATGTTAACTATAGAGTGAATAACAAACTTACCAGTATTACATAAATAATTTCATTTCAAAAGGTATTATTTCCATTTTTCATTTAAGCACATTAAAAACAGCAGATGCCTGAGATCATTCCATATATTGTTTGATGTTAAGATAAAAGAACCATGCAAAACCCTCTAATCTGAGTTCAAAATTGTTTTAGTTGAACATTTTAGTCCTTTATGTACATACAGACAGAGACTAATCACAGTTTTATTCATGGGATCATAGAGATTTTCAGTTCTCAATGTTATGTTTTAGTGTCTACTTTATTCCAAAATACTTGCACACAAACAGGGCAATATATTTGTATGTGAGTCTTATCTAACCTGAACTCCCCAAAGGCAAGCAATGAGTTAACATTTAAAAGATCCTAATCAGGCATTCTCTGAGGAGACTATTGTAAGCAGCTTATACCATGGCTTCTCAATTTGCACCAGAAGATGTAATTTGCATAAAGATGTTAGATAAATTTTCATTGGTGAAATAAAAGGTATTCTAAGTATGTGGTGAAATAGAAATTGTATGTGGGCACCTCAACCTTTGCATGAACAAATGTATAAAAATTTGCTAAGTTTACCTTCTGAGACCCTAGATCTGATCCAGCCTTCTGCCACTTGATGGAGGACTTTGTTACCTATTCAAACTAGAAGGCTTTTTTTCCTTCCAAGACTACTGTTCTCCCCTAGACAGTTTGGCTCAGTGGATAGACCATTGGCCTGCAGACTGAAGGGTCCTGAGTTTGATTTCTGTCAAGAGCACATACCCAGTTGCAGACTTGATCCCCAGCCCTGGTTGGGGCTCATATGGGAGGCAACCAATCTATATGTCTCTTTCACATCAATGTTTTTCTCTCTGTGTCTCTCACCCTCCCTTCCACTCTCTAAAAATGAAGGAAAAATATCCTCAGGTGAGAATTAAATTATATATATATAAATTCTATCTTGTATGTTCATGCAAAGCATATGACCTGAGTGCCTAAAGGGCAAAGACCTCTTCAAGCTGCTAGCTAATAAATGTTGGATGATAGTAGAACTCTGCCTGAGACTTCCTCTTACTGATTCCTAACACCTGGTGGTTAGGGTGTGGAGAAGGAACTTTCTAACCATTGGAGGCTACCAGTAAGCACCAAAAGAAGCTGATATCATTGGCTAAATTGGCTTACTTGAGTTCTCAAAAAAGTAGAGATACCAGTAGGGACAGCCAGCAATAGCATGGCTGTATCCCTCTCTCCAACAATTTCTAGTCATTTCTACAGTCTGAATAGCCTCAGAAAAAGTGGCATAAAGGATAAAAGGTATAGAATGAATGAACTAGTCTAATACTCCCATTACAGAGGTGAGCACTTCAACCCACACACTACCTCAACAGAAGGCCGAGCCAGTCAGCAGAGAAGGGCCAGGCCGGTTCTGTCCTGAGTTTAGGGTCTCCTTTGACTTCCCTGAGTGATTGGCAGGTAATAAAAATATTTCCACTCAAAAGCATTGCCCCATGCACTGCCATCGGTTGGTGTACTTTCTGCTGTAGATGTAAGGTTGAAACGGGTGAAGCCATTAGATGTAATACAGAAAGAAAGGGATGTTTGTTGAGATTAGATCAACAGCTGAAATTTCATGATTAGGACTCAGCCTTTTGAACTTAGCATGACACTCTCATGTACAAAGATACTACATTTCTTCAGCAAACATGACTTGAGCACTGATTGTGTGCCAGGCACTGTACTAGACACTGACGACACAGAAATGAAAGAGACGTAATCCCTGCCTGAAGTCCTGGGAGCATAGCATGTTCTCAGTAACAACTTCATAGGACTTAATTTACCTCCTGTTTTCCTAGATGACCGGAAGGACCTGGGATGATTTCCAAGCAGAGATTACTAAGGAAAGGAATTAAGGAGAAATGCCAAAAGGAAACAAGGGGATACTGAAAGAGGTTCTTTCGGAAGGCAGCCTTCCTTCCCTGCATTGCCATGTTGCCTTGCCTTAACCCTAGTGGAGGTAACTGAAGTTATTAGTGAGGTGGGGATGTCAGACCTTTGGAAAAACATAGATCCACTGGTGGCAGAATAGTTCTTGCCTTGGAAATAGTAGAAATATATTTCTTCTCAAAGCATTCATGCTCTTTAATATGCTTACCCCACATCCTTGCAATAAAGAGAGACTTCTTTCTTTCCATTCCCACTGACCAGATGAACTCAGAATCATCTGGTGTTTGCGTCACACAATGTCTCCAATGAAGCAGAGGTGGATGAAAGTAAAATACATCCTACACTTCTTTGCCAAGTTAGAATACAGGCCCAGATTGGGGCCAGATGTGTGAACCATGCCATATCATCTTTTACCCTTTCAGAGCTTGGCTCCTCTGAGACATTTAGAAATGGGAGCAGTAAATGCTGACTGCTAGGGAACTTTTTCCTGAGATGGGAGCAAGAATTTTAGACTCAAGGAGAAAACCTGAATTTTCTGGTGCTAGGCATTACGTTTGCCCTTGGAAAAACACTTAGAACTGCTTGGAAAAAGTCAAAAGACTTGTTAGACATCAAAACTCAGAACAATGCTTTAATGATTTACGTGTAAATGAATCTTTGACACATATGGATTAAATTTCCCTTACAAGGCACATGCTAAAACGCTGAAGAAAAATGTTTCTGACAAGTCACATGTTCAGTTTACCAAATGAGTGCAAACTATGTGATAGATCATCCTTGATCCCCACTTGAGTGTCATCCAATGGACACATGCTGTCCACAGGTGGACACATCTCAAGATAAATTAGGAAAACTGGATAACCACATGCAAAAGAAGGAAATAGGGCCCTTTTCTTACTCTATACACAGACACCCAAAAATAAATGCAAATGGATTAAAAATTTAAACATAAGACCTAAAACCATAAAATTCTTAGAAGAAAGGCTAGGAGAAAAGCTCCTTGACATGAAACTTAGTAATGATTTTTTTTGGATTTGACACCAAAGCATAAGTAAGAAAATCAAGAATAACCAAGTGGGACTATAAACTAAAAATCTTTTGCACAGCAAAACAAATAATCAGCCTACAAAATGAAAAGGCAACTAATGCAATGGGAGAAAATACTTGTAAGCCATATATCTGATAAGGAGTTAATATACAAGATATGTAAGGAACTCATACAACTTCAGTAGCTAAAATAACCAGATAGCCAGATTTTAAAATGGGCAAAGAACCTGAATAAATATTTTTCCAAGGAAGACATACAAAATGGCCAGCAGGTACATGAAAAGGTGGCCAGTGTCACTTACTATAAAAAGTTAAAAGATAATACATTTTCGCAAATTGTGGGTAAAGTCAACCCTTTTATACTGTTGGTGAGAATGTAAATTGGTACAGCTTTTAGGGAAAACAGTATGGCAGTTCCTCAAAAAATTTAAAATAGAACTATGATATGGCCCAGCAATCCCACATCTGAGTATATATGCAAAGTAAGTAAATCACAATCTCAAAGAGATATCTGCATTCCCATATTCACTGCAGCATTATTTACAGTAGCCAAGATTTGGAAATAACCTGTGTTTATCAACAACTGAATGGATAAAGTGTGATACACACACATATACAGGATATTATTCAGCCTTTAAAAAAGAAGGAAATCCTACCATTTGCAATAAACTAGATGAACTGGAGAACGCTGTGTTAAGTGAAATAAGGCAGACAGAGAAAGACAAATACTGCATGGTATCACTTATAAACAGAATCTAAAAATGTTCAGCAAAATTTTTTACACAGAGAGAAGAATGCTGGTCATCATAAGCTGGGTGTGGGAATTAGAAGCTACTGATCCAAGGGTACAAAGGTTCAGTTATAAGATTAATAAGTTTGGAGACCTAAGGTACAGCATGATGACTATACCTAATAATATTGGATTATATACTTGAAATTTGCTGAAAAAATTGCCACACACACACACACACAAAGGGTAACCATATGAGTAGATGGATGTGTCAGCTTGATTGTGTTAATCATTTCACAACATGATTTATATCCAATCACCACATTGTACTTTAAATATATACAATTTTTACTTGTCAATCAGGCCTAAATAATGTTGAAAATAGTAGGGGTCTAATAGGGTAAAAAAATTAAATTAACTGAATTGAAATGAAATAAAATGAAAGAAAAAACAATTATTGGCTATGAACCACAGACTTGTTAATCCCCTTTGGTTCAATGGGTCCTAGCATGATTTCCTTGGCAATAGAAATTCAACAGTTTGAAAGCAGATCAGTTTAGGTTCAGCCTAGGACAAAAACTAAGACTGTGGAGAGAGAGAGAGAGAGAGAGAGAGAGAGAGAGAGAGAGAGATCCTAAGGGCTGCCATATAAATTTAAAATCTGTAACTTTGTAACAAAAAGGTTTGTCAGAAATATCTGAGTACAAAAGACCAATACGGAACAAAAGCATTCTGGGAGAAAATAATTAAACCTTAGGTTTGTATGAATGCACAGAAATGCATAGTAGACAAGACAGTCAAATTTTGAAAGTCAGAAACTAAGATTTCTTTAGAAAGCAGTAGTGTGACTGGCACATTCCAAACCTGGAGGAGTGACTACGTCCATTCATCTAAATCTAAATCTGGGCCATGGTGTGAAACGTGGTACAGTGAGGTTTTTAGATTATTGATTGAGGAATAAGAACAGCTGCAGAATTGTCCTGTTAGTCTCCGGATTTTATGTCCATAATACTTCTCCAACCACATGTAAAAGCTGTGGAAAAGTCTGCAATCATTACGTATTAAATGGGTTTACTGTCTCATCTTTGCATTGAGCAAAGCTTATTTATACACCTTCTAGAAAAGGTAATTGTAATTATTACTAATTTCTAATAGCCTTCACTGAGAATTAAGTGATAGCTTGTTGGAGGGAAGGGTAGGAGGGAGGTAGGAAGGGAGGAAAAGAAGAAGGACTAGCAAGATCTTGAGCACTATAGAGATTGTAAGTGATTGGACTGGATACCGGGCTTTATCATTAGACTGTGCACTTGAAAACCAGAAGATGAAAAATATAGTGGAAAGCTGAGTAAAGACATATAAAAGGCAAATAAGAATGCTTTATTTTGGGATATAATCATTCTTATGAAATGAACTGGAAAAGGGTTTTAGATGAAAGAAAGGATGGGGAGATCTAAGCTAATTTTGATTTTTTAAATTTTGACCGTTTCCACACTACAGTTTAAATTTTAAACTGCCCACACTATGCCCAAATTATTTTATTTCCTGTTTTATCATTTAGCTTAATCAGTTCCATAATGGGAGCAGAAATGATGGCCAAATTAAAACATACACTTCAAAAGCTTGAGACTCATAAGTGAGGAGCCCACTCAACCTGCTCAGCTGTGGGCTTTGGGAAGAATGAGAATCTCTTCTGAACTTACATAACCTTAAGTCAGAGGGTGAAAAGTGGCTACTAGGAGAGAGTCAGAATAAAAGGGACGAGTTCTCACTACGCAGCCAAAGCTTTTCTAGGAAGTAGCAATAAGAGTTTCATGTATTTCACACTTTTCCCTAGAATAGGTTTTTCCGAATTTTAGTAAAGACACAAATTTAACTTAACTTAAATCTCATTTTCAAATCTTATTTTTAGATGCCAAGTCCTGCGGTTGGCATTACAGAAGTGTTTCTGGAGGGTGGCCATGTTGCTGATGATTTTTAATAGATGCCAAAGAAGAAGCAGCATTCTAACTTGGAAAGAATAACTTAGGACAAAGAAGAAAGCACAAGGAAGTCTAAATGCCAACTATATACATTAAATAAATGCAGCCATGCCGAAACGATACAATTTGTACTTCAGACAAAAAAAAAATACTGTGATACTCTTATGGTTACAGAGAATAACATAAGAACTATTGTAGAAATGATCCCTTTTGGGACCAGGGAAAATTAGGATATTTGCCTCGAACACTATACTGTGGGGTAGAGAGCCATTCCTAGCCCCAAAACCTTTTTTTCTTTGCCAAACTCAAGCAGATAAATAAATAGGAACAGGTGGGGCACCAGGACTTGGACACTTATCCATGTGCATAGAGATGGGATGAAGTAATGGGAATATCACACAAGGAAGTCCAAGGACCTGGGATCTAGTTCTGTATCTGCCATTCACTAAATATGAACTATGAGTAGATTCCCATCTGAACCTCTATGTCTCATTAACAAAGGTGGGATGATAATTCTTGCTCTCCTAAAGACCTCAGGAGTATCAAATACCGTATCAATTACAAGGTGAAGTAAATCTGGGGATAATAAGAAGCCCTTAGACATTGAACCTCTCAAGAAGGAAACATGTCTTTCTGGCTTAGAGCAGCCAGATGGAGCTGCTTCTTCCCAACAAACTGACAGAACAAGCGGGAAAGGCACTGAAGAGCACCAGCTGATGCTCAAGAACTGCAAGGCAAAGGGTGAAATGTTCATGTGATTACTGAACAGAGTTAATACAAGTCTCTTTGGTGCCCAAGGCACTGACAAGTAGTCAATTCAGCATGTAGGCATGACCACAGGCACTTTTAGTCTCATAGAGCAATACTCAATGCCATGTCACAGGTGACATAAGGAGTCTTGTTCGACTCTTACTCAACTTGAGTCTTTCTCAGATACATCCTCCTCAATCTCACTCAGACAAAGCTCTCAGAAAAGAAGCTCAGCTTATCAGACTCCAACAGAATGTTGAGTTTCTTATGTCAGAGCTCTGGAAATAAGACACTATTCTTAGCTGGGTTTAATTGGGAATTATTTAGCAGTGGTTTTTAGCTATTCTAGGAATGATACTGAATTTGGATGCCATCATGTTGGCACCTCCACTAGAGGAATGTCTCTTCTGGTGAGAAAGGGAGTGTGGAAACTGTAACTTCATTTGAATGTTTTAAACCATCATATAGGTAAGTAGAAGTTCTTGCAACCCCAATTTCTCCACATACTTTACCATGGTTCTGAGTTTCCTTATGAAAGGTGGGGGATGTTTCTTAATCAGCATTCCCCTAACCATCATGTTGATTGTTTCAATTCACTACATCTTCCATTGATTAAAGACAGGAACTTTAGACATAAGGAGAGTCCTTGGACACCTTCCCAAAACAAATCCCAAATATCTCCCTAAAAAGCTTACTATGATTCATGGCCCCCAACACTGGCATTAGAAGTTGCTAGTAGATAAACTCAATCAGGAAACCAGAGCAAGAGACTTTAGGAAACAAAAAACAACCTTAGAGCTCAGTTGATTTCTGAAGGCAGAATAATATGTAGGCAAATTTTGCCTAGTGGACAAATTTATACAGAGTGAGCTCTGAACATGAAAAACAGTATAGCATAGTCCATTTTTAGGTTTCCATATGTTCACGCACAAAACCAACATCTTGCAGTCCCTCTGTTCAAGAAGACTTATCTATAAAATCCTTCATAAATGCACTTCCAATCAGTGGGTCATTTAATCTAGATCAATATAGGAGTTAATATCTACAAAGCACTTAGAAAAATCCCTGGCACTACATAGTATTCTCTATATAAATTTTTGTTAAATTAAAATTTTAAAAATTTAGTACATCTATTTTTAAACATCTTCATGTAATTATAAACTCCTTTAAGCTTTTTAAAAAATGCCCTACAATTTTAACCGGGTTCTAGGAATATACTACACATGTAATAAACACTACTTTCTAACAAATTCATTTTAAATATTTATTGAATGCCTGTAAAGTCATTCCAAATAAATTGAGCACTTTTGAGTTTTATTGTTCAGTTCGGGAGAGGGAGAAAGAGATAAAAACATTAATGATGAGAGAGAATCATGGATTGGCTGCCTCCTGCACACCCTCTACTGGGGACCAAGCCTACAACCCTGGGCATGTGCCCTTGACCAGAATCAAATCCGGGACCCTTTAGTCTGCAGGCTGACTTTCTAGCCACTGACCAAACCAGCCAGGGTAATTGTTCAGTTCTTAAGTTGCATGTAAACATGCAGTCAAACCAATTTGTAAAGCCATCACAGTTATTTACTTACTCTTGACAGCTCAGTGTGGTCCTGCCTATTCTCAGATCTGAGAGGACGAAGTGGTCAGACTATCAGGTTCTTGACTTACCCCCAAAAGAAGAAATCACTCAGTGTGCAATCTGAGTGCCAGGGGCCACTGCTCCTGAGATAGGCAGTGGCAAAATTCTCTATTCGGGATCATATGCTAGATTCTTTGCTCCTTGGCAGTGTTACATCTAAAAGAACCCTCCTCTTTAAGGAACTTTTCTCTGAGTCTTAAAAGTTATTACTCTTTCTCCTTCTCAGCATACTTACTCATTTAAAGTATAATTCCTCCTGGAAAAATATATAGACATATGTAAAAGATGGAAGAAGATAAGGAGCTCCTCATGGTCACATTTTCACATTTAATTCTTCTACTTATTTCTTTCAAACATTTTTCACTTTCCCATTTGAATTGCTCATTTCTGGAACTTCTCTCTGTCCATCTACTTTTCTTGAGAATCAAGGTTCAAGTTAAGAGTCACTTTCCCAGTACACATAGTTTGCCATTCATCAGTGTCCACATGATCATCAGCTTTGTGTCCAGTTCATCAAATTGTAGCCTGCCTGCCCTCTTCTTCAGATGAACTACACTTTCCAAAACCATCTCCCCGGTTCAGACTGCTGCTTCCCTGTGCTCACTGGCATTGGAAGGCTCTCCTAATGTGCCTCTTGACCTAGAGTTAGTTGCACATTATTGACTTCTTTCAACAAAATATTTCCAAAGATGTTCAACAAGCTGCAGCTCATAACTCTCCAATGCCTGAAACATCTCTCCACAGTGTGGTAAACAGACATCTACAGTCTCAGCTCCTGATTCTCACTATCTGCTTCTACCCGTGGGTCAGAAAACCCATACAGTCCAGCACATCCAGAACTCACTCCCTCAGTCATATGTCATCAAATCCTAGAAAAAATGCCGCACTAAAATCTAGTCAAATAATCTAGTTGTACTCTCCTTTGTGCCCTAATAAATCTGTTTTTACCAGGATCACTTGTTCTTTTAGAAACAGAACTATGAGCAATCATTATCCGCTCCATTAGTGTAAAGCCCAAGAAATTCCATAGATGAGGGAGGGGTAGCACATGAATTCTCTTCAGAAAAGTGACCTTTTATGTCATTGGCCTCAAGGCATCTTTTTACGCCCCATTCCATACAATAAAGATCTCAGAGGAAACACTTTTTTTTTTTTTTTTAAGGCAAGGGATGGAATGGAAAAGCATCAAAACAAAAGACTCTCAGAGGTGTTTTTCTGAAATTTTTATTTCCTAGGCTGGTGCTGAATTTCCTTTAATCACCAACAGACAAAGAGGTTTGAACTTTGCTTTCCCCTCCACACATACCCTTACCCTCACCCTCCAACAAAAATAAACCCATTCCTACTATACATTTCCTAGGGCAGCTACCTATTCTTCCACTAACTTCCTGCCACATCCCCCTTTTCCCAGCCCTCTGCTCTCCAGGTTCAAGGGCATGAGCAAGGAATAGGAAGGCTACCTTCATCACTTCTTTTTTTTAATATATATTTTATTGATTTTTTACAGAGAGGAAGGGAGAGGGATAGAGAGTTAGAAACATCGATGAGAGAGAAACATCAATCAGCTGCCTCCTGCACACTCCCTACTGGGGATGTGCCTGCAACCAAGGTACATGCCCTTGACCGGAATCGAACCTGGAACCCTTGAGTCTGCAGGTTGACACTCTATCCACTGAGCCAGACCAGTTAGGGCTATCTTCATCACTTCCACCAGGATTACAGATTCCATAATATAACTGAATGGTCCTTAGATTGGTAGAATATCAGAATTCTAAAGGTAACTAGAAATTGGATGTTCAGTAAATGTTACTTAGTTTTCTACCAGACTCTAAGCAAGGCCTATACCTGAATTTCCTCATCAATCTATCTCAGCATCTACCACAGTATCTGGCACAGTACATGCTCAATATCTATTTATTGAATAAATGAACAAATAAATAAATGAATGAATAGATTAGAGATCACTTATCTAAATATCTATTTTAAGGATGGCAAATGTTACTTAGCATTAATAATCGACACTTCATATTTGCTTTGTCTTATAGCATTTGAAGTCTTAAATATATAACATTTAAATTACTTGCCCATTTTTTCACACTTCCAATACCAACTTTTTAGTGCTCCTAAGCTCAAAAATATGCTGTGCTTGGGAAATTAGCTCCAGTAAGAAGTTATTAAATATAATAATAGGGCCATGTGAATCTGTAGGCCTAGAGCCTGAAATCAAAAGTATATGTGATATGTTAATTAAATATATGAATATTAACAAAATATGTACTATAATTAAATATTATATGCACTACAATTTAGAAGGCATTATACTACTCAGGCATTTGATAATCCCTGGCTTCATAATCAATATCACCTTGACAATAAGAGAATGCCAAGCTGATGACAATTTTGCTGGTTCATTGATGTTTGCATATTTGGTCATTTGTTTCAATGATGGACAAGCAAGATGTCCTATAAAAAATACAAATTATAGGACAAGGGATGAAGTGAATTGTTTTTATAACAGCAAGTAAAATACATATGCATATTTCAAAATTGCAGGTTTGGGTTCTATATTCACTAAAGAGCAAAGTAGAGACTTTCAGCAATTCTCCAGATATTTCAAAAGGGAAAATATGTTTTGCTTATTCCACTAGATATCTCTTATAAAACTAAGGCCTGGTTTTGTTTCACATGATCTGGGAAATAGCTCTGGTTTTCTCCTAACTGATAGTTTACAGGCAATGAGTAATCTTTATTCCATGGTAAGACTTAGTGTGACATACTGGTCAACTATCCATTACATTTATTACAAAATGGGTTACATCTATATATATATAAAAGGCTAATATGTAAAGTGTCCCTCGGGTGTTCTTCTGGGAGACTGGGAGTTCAATTGCTCGCTATGACATGCGCTGACCACCAGGGGACGGCGCAGAATGAAGGAAAGCCTTAGCCGGTAGCTGACAGCCAGGGAAGAAAGTTTCCAGCCAGCAGCCAGAAGGAGGCCAGGCCTAAGGACCCTACCCATGCACAAATTTCATGCACCAGGCCCCTAGTTTTATTATATTACTATTTAAAAATCAAGGTACATATGAAAGGAATATGGGAGGAAATAGCATTGCTTATTCACCCAAATAATAAATATCAGACTCTAAACACAAATGAATCTGACTAGATACTGTGTCTTACTCTACTCTTTGAAAACTATCACGTGAACTTTGAGGAGTCCACCATCCAAGTCATAGCAGATAAGGCCTGCTTCGTCCTGTTCTGAATCAACCACCAGCTAATGGAAAAGCAATGAATCATTATCTTAGTTTTCTCTGAGTGAGGAAGAAACACATTGTTAATCCATTTGAAGATTTTTAAAAGGAACCTTGGGTCCCAAAAACAAATACATGCATATTTGGAGGAATCGTTTATAGGAAAAGACTGGGTGTGTCTACATTTTCCGTACTGATGACTGGACCAACTGAGTAATTTAGTCTGTGAAACCTATTATTAGGATAGAACTGGAAACAAATTTACTTATTTTGACAAGTTTTCTGTTAGAGATATCAAGGAGCTAAAGACAATAACCTTTTTGGTAATCAGCTATGTGTTGTCTTTCATTTGATTTTCCTTGGTTTTTCGATGACAAACAAAATTTCCTTAAAGACACTTCTTGATCTGCCTGGCTATTCTGCATGGGAATTAGAGCTCCCTACTTAGTGACGTGTCTGGTTTCCTTCAGCAAATAGGGATGATCCACTGAGACCTATGAGGCTTGTTCCTCCAGGGCAATGAGCATTGAACCAAAAAAAGAGAAAATGTTTTCCATTACCAAAAGGAAAAGCAGAAAACCAGAAGGGAAGAGAAACCCTTGGTTCTGAGGTTGTAGAGGTGGGCTCTGAGAATACCTGTTTAAAGATGTTCCCAGAACATCTTATAAAGAGTATATTACGGAGGACACAATCTTTTTGTCTCAATGGACAGACATTGAGACCTACACACAGTGAGGCCCTCTATCATAGAAGCTGTAAGTATAGGAAACAATGCAGGAGGCACATTCAAACAAAGAAATGTGGCTGTTGGGTGAACTCTCCTGACTATAAAGCAACCATCTGGGACTAATTATATCCAGCC
>NW_006299705.1:7232855-7264100 GCF_000327345.1 Myotis davidii | reverse complement strand
TATCCACTGAGCCAAACCGGTCAGGGCATATATCCAGCCTTATTTAAAACCATCACTTCATTTAGTATTTTGAATTTCTCTAATGTAGTTAATTAAGGTTTCCCCTATCACTACCATAATAAATAAATATATATAATATAAAAGATAGATATGTAAAGATATATATCTCGTATATGTGTATATATATGTATATGCATATGTATATGTATATATCCTTCCAAAGCTTTTACAGTGTTGTGTCAGGATTACCACTATGAATGACAAACAGTTACAAAATATTCCAGGATTTCTTAAAACTAAAAATCATTGTCTAAGTCTTTTCAACAGATAACAATAATAATTCCAAAAAAAATTAGTGGCTTACATCATTGGAGCATCACATCTGGATACCATGAGTGCAATACACTCTTGTCCCTGCAAATGTGTGAGTTCTTTGCATTCAAGAAATACTACAAATCCAGAATAAAGGAGGTTTCCTCTCTCCCCCCACATCCCCTGATCTATTAAAAACCACTGTGGAAGCCAAGAGACCATAAAGAGCTTATATATCATCTCCTTCTCTCAAAGGGTTGGTGACTGAACCAAATGAAAAATCCTTTCTCTTGCAGGCTACTGGCTACAGGTAGGTGGCTCTGTGGTGGCGTTTTTTTTCCATTTAGCTTTATTTCAAATATTCCCTTTAAAGAGGTATCAGAATTCTTCAAAATTTGCTTCTTTTTTCAGTTACTAACTGAAAACTGAGCCAGTAGGGGTAGCATGAGTTTTGGTGGATGATTCTCTTAAATCGCAAGGAAAGACAAGACGCCTTCCTAAAGGGGTAGGAAGACTGTCATCCGCTCCTACTACAGAGTGATTTCCTTTTCCCACAAAAGAGCTGGAGTCAATGTACTGAGAAAAATCTAATGACCGTGAGTTTTTTGAATAAGTCTTTTGATTCTTCCCTTTTTTCCTTCAGGCCATTTCTCTACCCCTGAATCTGGCTGAGCCAGGAAAAGAAGAGAGAACAACTGGACTACTTGTGGATCTCTGGCAAAAGGTTTAATGAAGGACAAGGTTCAGCTTAATTTCTAAATTTTTCAAATACTATTGGTACAAACTCAATCTGTTCCCCATTACCACAGATACCAGGAATTAACTGTAATTTTACTTCTATTTGATTCCCCATAGGGATAAAACCACATTTTTAATGCCAATACATGTGCATTCTAACATTACAGTAAACATTTTCCTGACGCATTTACAGATTCACAAAAAAAGAGAGATAAACCGAAACATTTGTCTAAGGATTATTTACTTCACTGAGAATCAATAATATTTCAGAAAGTAGTACAATGCTGAAATTACTAAATCCATTTTTTAAAAACCCTCAAATTAAAGTCTGAATTACTAGAAAAAGAAATAAATGCAAATTGTTTATTGTTTTCACATGTACAGTAAATTCAGAAATTGAACTTCTTTTGAAAACCATATGGGAGAGAGACACTCTTTTCATCAGGAGTGGTTTTGTTAGTTGTGCCAAGAACTAAAAAGATGTTTTTAATAACCAAAGCCAGTTTGTTATACAATCTGTCTGGATTTTGCTTGTAACAGAGATGAAGATCCCTTTGGTAGGAAATAGAGGGCAATGAAGCAGTTGTCTGAGATGATAGAAAAGTTGTGCAAGACACAATGCAAAGTGAAACATCTTTAACTCATGACTGATAGAAAAACTGGTTTCCACACATGAAGGAACCATGGGAAGTTACTAAGGCTCCTTTGGTAAATGTGACTGTGTTCTTTACAAAGGGGAATGCAACACTGAATTGGGTGCTGCAAACATGTCTCCTAAACACCCAAGTTTGGTTCAAGTGAAGAATTCACCCAACAACAGCCTGAAAGGGCCTCAGAAAACATGACTGTACTTTGAGCATGACTTTGAACCAAGAAAGGCCAGACCCCATCTCAGAAGCTACCATCTCAGAGGCGAGGGGGGGAAAAAAGTATTCTGAGGAATGAGAGTGATTCAGAGAGGGATCTACTAAAACAGATGTGTTTTAATAGATGTATGTTTTAAAAAAAGACATAAAGCCCTAACTGGTTTGGCTCAGTGGATAGAGCATCGGCCTGCAGACTGAAGGGTCCCAGGTTTGATTCTGGTCAAGGGCATGTACCTTGTTTGTGGGCACATCCTCAGTAGGGGGTGTGCAGGAGGCAGCTGATCGATGTTTCTCTCTTATCGAAGTTTCTAAAATGTGTTGGTATTTTAATTATTTTTTACCTTTTTATATGGTAAAAAATCAATAAAATATATTTTTTAAAAAGACATAAAAAATAGTGTCAGACCATATTTAAGTTTTCATGGTCCATAATGAGACAAGAAAATTATGCATTTTTCATAAAGTGAAATAAATTCATTGTAAGGCCAGTCCTTCACTGTAGGAATAGATCTTTTCTATAGTTCTCAAGGTAAAATATTCCTTAATATAGTACATTGAGCCACAGGAAAATGCCACTATTCAATTGCTACAAAAATGACATTTTCCTAGGTTTCAATCTAATATTAAATGATGATGATTAGATATGGGAACTTCCAATGGCCTTATGTGGTAATATACAGGATGTGGCAAAAGTAGCTTTACAGTTGTGAGTACACGAAACATAGTTTATTATTGTATTGTTATTTATTATTAATGACACCAGAGGCTGGTCCATGAAATTCGTGCATGGCGGGGGTGGGGGTGGGGGGGAGACCTCAGCCCAGCCTGAATGCTCTCCAATCTGGGATCCCTCACAATCCAGGGCTGCTGGCTCCAAATTGCTCACCTGCCTGCCTGTCTGATTGCCCGTAACTGCTTCTGCCCGCCAGCCTGATCACCCCCTAACCACTCCCCTGCAGCGATCAATGCCTAACTGCTCCCCTGCCGGCCCAATCGCCCCCAACTGCCCTCCCCTGCTGGCCTAGTCACCCCTCACTGCCCCCTCTGCCAGCCTGGTCTCCCCCAACTGCCCTCCCCTGCAGGCCTGGTTGCCCCTAACTGCCCTCCCCTGCTGGCACTCTTGTGGCGCCATCTTTGAGGGCGAGGCAGTCAATTAGCATATTTCCTCTTTATTAGAAAGGATATGGTTACCTGTATAGACCTGGTAACCATATGTCAGTGTCCTGATTTGTTTTTTAAAATATTCTAGTCCATAAAGCCCATATAACCATAAATTTCCCCTAGAGAGTGTCTCAACCAGCAGCCTTCAAAATTTGATTGTTGTAAGAAAAAACAAAATACAATTTTTCTTTTAAAAAAGGCAGGCAAACCCAGGTGCTGACTAGAATGTTATGGACACTGGAAATTATGTTTATATGAAGAAGAGGCTGGAACTCTTGAGTCTTTGGACAACAGGAGCACCATAAAGACATATAAGGCCGGGCACTTGGTTGAAAAAGAATTTCCAATCCCTGCCCAGCCTGATGAGGGAAAGAAATTACTGATCATTCTCAGTCATATTCCTCCAATGGGAGGATAGAGAAGTTGATCCTCCACTGGAAAGCAGAGGCAAACACCTATTGGTGACTTGGTAGAAAAGGAGTTCCAGAACCTCAGGGTGGTGGCTCCTGCCAGCAGTAGACATTATTAAAAAGAGCAATTCATGCCTGACCAGTGTGGCTCAGTGGTTGAGCATTGATCTGTGAAGCAGGAGGCCATAGTTTGATTCCTGGTCAGGATGCATTCCCAGGTTGCTGGCTCTATCCCCAGTGTGGGGAGTGCAGGAGGCAGCCGATCAATGATTCTCTCTCATCATTGATATTTCTATCTCTTTCTCCCTCTTCCTTCCTCTCTCTGAATTCAATAAAAATAAAAGAGCAATTCAATCCTCTGGTTCCTACAAAAGATTCCTGCCCAATGTCAAGAAAAGGATATTTTTATTGGCCCTGACTATTACTGCCCAAGTACATCTGACTGGACCACAGTATAACAATCAGATTCTCTCTGAGTGGGAATTTGAATTAATGGAAGATAAGCTAGAAGGCCATGAAAACTTTGGGCTGGGGCTGCTATCTTGGCATGGGCATGATGAAGCTCTGTGCAGGGAGAGAACTGAAGAGAGAAACAGTGAAGCCAACATGCTGAAGTGATGAGAGATCTACCAAAGAGAAAGAGATTGAAAGAACAAGGCAGAGAAAACATCTCCTTTGGTTCCAGACTACATTTCACTTCCTGGGCCAGTCATTCAAGAAGACCTAGCTGGGCCCTCGCCAGTTTGGCTCAGTGGATAGAGTATCGGCCTGCAGACGGAAGAGTGCCAGGTTCAATTCTGGTCAAGGGCATGTACCTTGGTTGAAGGCTCCTCCCCAGCCTGGGCCCTGGGACGGGCTCATGCAGGAGGCAACCAATCTATGTGTTTCTCTCACATCGATGTTTTGATGTTGCTCTCTCTCTGTCTTTCCCTCTCTCTTCCACTCGCACTAAAAATCAATGGGAAAATATCCTTGGGTGAGGATAAAAAGAAATAAATAAAACAGAAGAAGAAGACCTAGCTGAGTCTGGGGATCCACAAGATACACCAATGTGGGAAGTTTCTGAGTTTTATAAACAATAGACTTCTGCTAAATTGTAAGTGGTCTAGATAGTGAAGGAAGAAGAAATTGGATTATGGCCAGAACTGGCTGAGAGTAATAGCTACTTGACTTTATAGTCCTCCTTTTATATCTCTTCTCTTTCATATATGGTTTATCTTCTGCTCTTTCTTTCCTCTTAACTGGCAGGTGTGATAACTCAGAAGTAGATGTAACTTCTATTTTAGAAATGCTTCTAACCTTGATGACATATCCATAAGTTTTGGCTTCAGAACAAACCACTCCAAGAAATAGTACCTCAAAAGAACCATTTTTTAGCTCATAATTCTGCATGTGGGCAATTAGACTTTCATTAGTTGGCAGTTCTTTGGGTCGAAGCTAGGCTCACTTACTGGTACACATCTGTGGACAGCTGCTGGGCCAGCTGGGGTTGATGGACCTAGAATGACCTCAGCCCAGATGGATATCTCTCCTCCAGGTGGTCTCTCATCCTCTAACAGGCTCTGCCCCCATAACTGTTTACTTGGCAGCTGAGAGGTGTTCCAGGAGAACAGGTGGATCCTTAGGCTCAGAATCTGCCAGGAATCACTTCTGGATTTTATTGGCCAAAGCAAATCATCAGGCCAGCCCACATTCAGATGCTGGAGAAATATACTTCACCTCTGAAGGGGAGCAACTTTGAAGTTACATCACAAGGGATACAGATAGTAAGAGAGGAATAACAGTAGTTATTTTGTGAATAATCTACCAATAGGTGGCCTCTCAGCTCCAGGGTAGAGTCTATTAATAAAAGTGAGGTGGCCTAGCTGGCGTGGCTCAGTGGTTGAGCAACGACCTACGAACTAGGAGGTCACGGTTCGATTCCTGGTCAGGGCACATGCCCGGTTGTGGGCTTGATCCCTAGTGGGGGCGGGGGGGTGGAGGAGGCAGCCAATCAATGATTCTCTCATCACTGACATTTCTATCTCTCTTTCCTTGTCCCTTCCTCTCTGAAATCAATAAAAATATATATATTTTAAAAAGTGATGTGAAATCGTGGCTTAGTCTATCTCTGCTGTAAAACCCAGGAAAAGAGCTATTTCCCATTTCCCTACTGGTTTCCTCCTGTCATACGCAGTCATAGGATACAGAGAACCAAAGGATCAAACCCAGGGCATGGGCTCACTAGGTTGAACAATGGGTTGAGAGAGTTTGCAACACTAGAGCCTAAAAGCTGGAAAACAGAGGCAGCTAGTTTTAATAGTCTAAGAGAAGACTCCATCCAAAGAACAGCATTGAAAGCACTGTCAGGATATGAGATGATGCATTTAGACCATGGCAATTTAAAAGTTATCTCTTTTAACTCTAAATGCCGTTATAAGATGAATAAGTTCTGGTGATCTAATGTGTTCATTATAGCTAATAATACTGAATTATATACTTACAAAATGCTAAGTGACTACATCTTAAATGTTCTCACCACAAAAAATAAATGGTAATTGTGCAACATGACGGAAGTATTAGTTAATGCTATGGTGGTGATTATTTTACAATATATATCAGATCAATATGCTGTACACCTTAAACTTACAAAATGTTGTATGTCAACAATGAAGCTGTAATGAAAAAAGAAAAGCAAAGTAGAAAATAAAGTATCCCTATTGTGTGCAATCTCAGCTAACATTCCTTAAATAACAAAGTTTTTACTTTCCAGTCCTGTAACTTTAGGCTCAATTGGCTTGAAGGTCTTAGTTCCCAAGGGAGGAATGCTTTCATCAGGAGAGAAAACAATGATTGCATTGAACTGGAAGTTGAGACGACCACACAGCCATTTTTGGGTCCGTATGTCTATGAACCTACTGGCAAAGAAAGGGGTTACTCCAGTGGCTTCCAACTGGGGGCAATTTTATCCAAAGGACATTTGCAATATCTGGAAACATTTTTGGTTGTCACAACTGCAGGAGAGCACTATTAGCACCTTGCAGGTAGAGGTCAAAGATGCTGCTAAACATCTTAAAATGCATAAGACAGCCCCTCCGGCAACAAAGAATTATCTAGTCCAAATGTCAATATTGTGAAAACTCTGGATTCACTTCATTGGCCCTGGTGATGGGATTGCCACCGCACAATGAGGGCAGAGAGGACCCCTGGGTGCCTGTTAGTACTTTCCTATTCTATGGCCAAAGTCAATGGAAAACTGCAACAAGTCAATTCAGGCAAAATGTAATAGCCCAGAAACTTGAGGAATAAATGTTCAGGTTACCCACATTCAAGGTACTCCAACTAGTAGAAAAAGGCAATTATAAATGCTAACTAGATCATGTGACTAATTGTAGAAATGAGGAGTATGGTAGTTATAAGTATTTCTTCCTTATTTTGATATGAACATAGTATATACAAAATCTTTATTTTCTTCCTCTCTCTCATTCCCCTACCATCTAACATAAGATGTGTAATAGTTGTTAACCTTATATCATAGTATAAGTTACAGAATATCAAAGTAGGAAGCTGAATAACCTACAAGAAGAATGAATATGACCAAAAATACAAATTAGTATTCATTTTGGAGAAAAGGGTTAGAATATTTTCAGTTGTACACACTGTAGTTGGGCAGAAGTGTAACTTTGTTAATATGTTTATTTTTAAAATAGTATAGTTTTTCAGAGATGTATGTGGGTGCCAAGTTGACAATGAGTAGGCTATGGAGGCTTTGGAATATGTCCAAAAGATAGGCTGATTCACTTCTCTGTATGTTTCTGGTTAAGGTGGACCATGTTTGAGAAACCTATCTGCATGCGATTGAGGTGGAAGTAAAGCAGCAGTCATCTCGTTTTTAACCTTCAAAAGGTAGAGCCTGAGTGGAGAACCAATATGGCAAACAAACACCTATATGCTGCCTCCCACAACCACATCAAAATTACAACTAAAATACAAAACAAACATCATCCAGAACTGCTGGAAAGCTGGCTGAATAGAAGTTCCACAACTAGAGAAGTAAAGAAGAAAGCAAACAGAAACTAGTAGGAGGTGCAGAGGTGCAGAATGGGCTGGTCTCGCACCTATGTGTGCCACTTTTTTAATCAAAGAGAGATAATCTCTACAGAGGCTGCCCAGAGGAGCAAGGGGTCCCAGCCCCACACCAGACCCCCCAGCCCAGAGTCCCAGAGCTGGGAAAAGAAGTCCCTACGGGCAGTAAGAACTATGAGCTGTAAAAACCAGTGGGGATTGGGGCTCAGTGACACACAGGCTGCTGGAGACCTAGCTACTCCTCTTAAAAGGCCGGCACCACGAACTGAACTTACAAACTTCCATATCCTTGAGCTCCAGTGTTGGGCAAGAATCTGGGGGACCCAGACACATGTGAAGAGAAATGACTGTCTGCCATCGGGGCAGGAACTCTGGTGCGGGGGAAGGGCGGCTTTCTTCCAGATGGAGGTGCTCACAGTAGTCAGTGCTCCAGTGTTGGGAACTCCTTGGTTGCAGGGCTGACTGGCAGCATTTCTGTTTGCTCAGCCCTGGTGATCGCTTAGACCACGCCCCACCCAATTTACAACCTTAGGCAAGCTGTGCACAGCAGATATGCATATGAATGTCCTGTCCTCTCTCAGGCTAAAACCTGTCAAAAAAGCTGCAGCTGGGTCAGGGAGCCCCAAACCTATCAATAAAAGGCCCAAGACCCAGCACCAGCACCAGCCTGTCTTGCTTCACAGCTGGGCCTCATCTGGGCACTTCCAAACCTGATACAAAGAGGAGGAATCTGCCTATAGCTCCTGCTTGGTGACCCCAAGCAGCGGCTAATTTTGCATCTCCCTGGAGACCCAAGAGCCAGTGAACCTGGTAGTCAGTGTCAGACCATACCAGATTACAATTCTTCACATCCATAAGCGACACACGCAAAGGGCAGACTCAGTGAGCACCAAAGCCCCACTGAAGCAAGTCCTACTCCATTAGGATGTCTCCTGCACATCAGCCCTCCACTGTAGTCACAGGTGGACCCCACAGCCAATTGGTCTGGTGGTCAATTCCTCCCAGTGACACCAACAGCAATCAAGCCTCAATTACAACAAGACTGTGCACACAGCCCTAGTTGGTTTGGCTCATTGGAAAGGTCCCAGGTTCGATTCTAGTCAAGGGCACATGCCTGGGTTGTGGGCTCCATCCCCAGTGAGGAGCATGCAGGAGGCAGCCAATCAATGATTCTCTCTCATCATTGATGTTTCTATGTCTCTCTTCATCTCCCTTCCTCTCTGAAATCAATAAAAATATCTGCTGACTCATCTTCTTGGCACCTGGCAACACCCAGGTCTACAGCTGCCACACCTTCTCCTGGATCCTCCTTCAACATCAATTCCTGGGTCATCTATTCAGCTCTGTGACAAAGAGCACTACTTTATCAAGGTTGAAGGCAGTGAACACTGATACAGGTCCCAGTTATTTCTCATGGTCCCAACTCCTCTTTATGAATTCTAGCTCATCCTGCTCTCCCCCACTTTACATCCATCTTCTCCTCCAAGTTCCCTTCTATGCAGACTTCAAGTTTTAGCATCAGACATGAAGGCAACAAGCTCATGGAGACTATTTAACCAATGTCCACAGTTGCATATGAGGTCAAATCTCTATAAAATTCCATAAACACACACACACACACACACACACACACACACACACACACACACTTTGTATAGGACTCTTCCATAGCCCTCAAAGGGTCCCTAACATTGGGTTCTTAGGATTGTATATTTTTGTAAAGCTATAAAAATAAGCTATTTCAAATGTAGCCAACTTTTAATATTTTTAATTATAATTTGTTTTATCTTTCTAAATACATAATCATCTTTGTGCCAAATTTATATTTGTAATTTTATATTCATTTTCCTAATGAAGGTCTTCTAAATAGTATGTGTTTCAAAATCTGTGTCTGTCTCTACACTTACTAAGGTCAGTTCAGAGTTGATTTCCCTGAAAACAAACATAAAACCCTTTTGCAGCTGCAGGATGAAATAAATGTAAACTCCAAACAAATGGAGAAGGTTGGCAAGTCCTGAATTCTGCCCATAAGGCATATAAACATGAAGTGAATTCAGCCATTCAGTCTTCACTGTAGTCTGCATTCAGAAACTATCACTGTGAGATGAGGGGCTGTACTGGAAAATCAGGCTCGGTCTCCGAATATGCACACCCTCAACACGAAGAGGGATGGAATCAAGGGCCTGGGAGCTCAGGAAAGGGAGGGAGACTAATTAAGATTAGAACATTTATCCAAATCTCTACAAGCATATTTCCTGGACCTGGACCCTCCTAAAGAATAGAAAAATTAATAACACTTAGAGAGATGTTCAGATCTTACTGGAAAGATTCATGGACGTGGGAACAAGACCATGTCTTGCTTAAGAAGAAGAATTTGATACTTCTGACTAGGCTTCTAAATCTAATGCCTCACATAAATGTGACAACAAACTCAGGGCCAGATGAGTTTTACTCAGAATGACCCATTGTTGGATAAAAAAAATAAAAATAAAATAAAGAAATTTTGGGAAACACTTTATCACTGAGAATAGTTGGAAATAAAGTTTAACTTCTTAACCAAAACTTGCAATAACATGCATTCTATGGTCAAGTATTTTTCTAAGAACAAAAACCTTTATTTTCTTCATGTTTCTAAACTTTTGTTATAACTTTAAAGTGAAGAGTGAGTATGCATCATTCAGGGCCTTAATATACAGGCGGGGGGGGGGGGGGGGGGCAACAGTAAGTTTACAGCTGTGAGGACACAAAACAGTTTATGCTTGTATTATAAATTATTGTATTATTTTCCATACAAATAACTGTAAACCTACTTTTGTCCCACTCTCTATAGACTTTTGAAACATCTTTTAAGTTTTTTAATATTGTAAAACCACATTCATCTTACATATGAAACAGGATGGATGAGTGGACAGAGGAATGGATGATGAACAGATGGATAGATGAAGGGGAGAGAGGGGAAAGGGAGGAGGGATATCAATAGATGAAGAGTTGTTATTTTAAAGTGGCTGAGTTTGACCTGGGTGGATTAAAAAGAAAGAATTCTGATGAGGGAGAAAGGCTCTTTTCTTTAAGAGCAACACCATACTGAACAAAATTGATTATGAAAAGTGAGGTTTTTAGGACCCAGCCTCTAAGACTGAGGTGTGGTGGGGGGCGAGGTGTGGAATGTGGGGGAAGAAGAATAGAAGTCTCCAAGATGGTGAAAATTCAAGGTCAAAAGAGGAAGATGGCCAGTGAGAAATTCCCTATGATAGGGAATAGTATTAAACATCCATAAAAAGAGAATTTGAAATGATTCTCTTCCCTATGCTATAGTTATCCTATTTTTCTCTAACTTTCATTAAAAAAATCTGTGATGCTCATGTTGCAAAAATGAAAAAAGAGAGAGAAAAGGTATGGATGTGGACAATAGCATGGGGGCCAGGGGGTTGGAGGAAAGTAAAGGAGGATATAGGGGGAATAAAAGGTGATGGAAGGAGACTTGGGGTGGTGAACACACAATGCAGTGTACAGATGATAAGTTGTAGACTTGTGCACCTGAAACCTGTTTAACTTTGTTAATCAGTGTCACCCCAATAAATTCAATAAAAAGGAAAGAAAAAGTCCGTGATGCTCATGTCAATGTCAGGCAGCAGCTGCAGGAACTGAGAGCAATAGGGGAAGGTGAGGCCACCAGAGGGGTAACTGAAAATCAACAGAGACCGGAAACCTGAACTACTGAAGAAACAAAAATAAGTCACTCCAGCTCAAGTCACCAATCCACCTCCTGCTAATTCTCAGCTGTCTTGGGGAGCAGATTTATTTCTCACACTAAGGGGACTCAAGCCATTTTATTAGGAGAATAAACTAATAGGTTGATGCCTGAAGGCCACAGGCTTTTGGAATAACCAGGTGGCCAGCATCAGGCTTACATGTGTTGCAAAATAATAACCATTATAAACAACTAAACCAGACCACCTACATTTGTCCTATTTTTCCTGCATAAAATATCAGAAGGTCCGAACCACATTTTCAATTTCATTCATTTGGAACTAGAAATTTTGCTCTAGTACCTTTTGGTCCTTATAAAATGCCATTGCACTCAATAACTGAAAGCATCATACAGCAAACACTGCAATTTGTTGTTGTTTTTCCCTGCTGTAACATGAACAATGATGTTCATATGTGGAATACACTGCCTTAGACATGCCCACATATCCTTACGCTTTGCCCCAACTTTCCATGTGTAACTGCAATAGGTAGCTGCAGACAATTCCCAGGTAACAAACGGAGGCTTTCTCACCGACAAAGCATATCACAATGTAAGAAAGCCCTTGGATATTCTCTAATTCATGCAAACAGTATAAAAATAATTGCTAACAAGCTGCATGGGCACCACATCAAGTTAATTGCCTCTGTAGCTAGGAGCTCCTGGGTTAGAAGGAAGGAACCAGGGTGTATATAGATTAAAAGTATATGCTAGAGAGGAGAAAAAACTGATGGAACAAAGTCCTCAGAGAAACCTACATGTTACAGATTTCCTTGTGGGGCTGGTGGAGAAGCCACTTTGTCCTTCTCAGTGGAGGCACACAGCCTTCTGTGGGAATCCTGAAGTGCTGTCTCTTCTACTCTGTTCCTGCTTGTGCTTTCCATGCCCTTACACCTCAGAGGTAGAAAGATACATCATTGTTCATGTTACAGCAGGGGAAAACAACAACAAAATACCACAACCTCAGAACTAGTGTCTTACCCTACAACATACTCAAGTTTCTTCCATCTTACTGAAATAGCTGTTTTAAATTTTCTGAAAAACTACTAGATATAAAACAAACAACGCAACAAAAAAATTTTAATTTCTGTAAACCTCTATATAAGACTGAAACCTAACAGGAAGTGAGCACTCTCAAATTTAAGGAGGGTTTATGTACAAAGGGACCATTTATGAAGATCCCAGTAGGGAATAGGAGATCCACAAGGAACAGTATAGTAACCTGGGGCTAGGAGCAATGGACTTGTTACCATCTCTGAGCCCAAAGGAACAAGGTAAGGAGAAGTTACCAAAAGCCAGAAGGAGAGACTAATGTGGCAGAGCACGTCTCGACAGAAGCAATGTAACCAGTCCAAGGTATTCCCCCAGGAAGGAAACCAGGGGAATAAATACTTTAAACTATCTCCAAGTATGATGTTCATCAATGATCTCCTATTGGCTAAATCTAAGGAATAAACATTTTTCAGTTTTCTTGCTTGACCTCTCTCCAGCATTTGACATGACTATTCCCTTCATCTTGAAAGGTTTTTTCCTTTGATTTCTGAGACACTACTCTTTTCATGGTTTGACTTCTTCCTTCTCAGATTGCTCCTACTCTAGCTCCTTTTCAGATTTCTCCTCATCCGACTCCATAAATGATGGGTCCTCCGAAATCTATTATCAGCCAATCTTTTCTCCTCCAGCGATCTCATTCATTTCTCCATCATCACTCCCACCTCGTTTCCCCCCTATGCCCATCAGTGCTTGACTTAATTTGAGCTTCTGAGAAAAGAATTTGCATACAACTCCTTTATTTTGGAGGTGACACCAGGAAATATCATTAGGAAAGCAAGGAAGTAAAACAGGGCAGAGAAGGGAATCAATAAAGTGAACATTATCAAGCAAGATATCACAATGGGCAAAAGCTTAGTCTTGCTGGGAACTCCAGGAAATGGTGTAAAAGACACTCTAATGATCTCAGTCAAGGGGCAAATGACTGGAGTATTTATATACAACTCCTAAGAGTCACTGGATGAAGACTACTCCAAGGAGGGCATTAATTCTTCAGTGCTTCTAACCTTCCATGAACACAGGTAGAGCTACCTTTGAGGGTAGTTATTGGCAATGGAAAAGGGGCCACCAGGATACACTGAAATGGTAAAGGTATGTGGGTGACAGCTTCTGCTACATTTCCAATTTTCTAGTCAAGACCTTTCTATTCACATATGGTCCCATATCCATACTTGGAACTCTACTATAGGACCTGCCTACAGGTCCCAACTCCCACTCCCACTCCTTTCATCCCTTTCTCCCTGATTCTAGAGATTGGCATCACCATCCACCCAGCACCCCACATAAGATACCTACCAGTCATTTGTGTTTTGCCAATGTTTGCCTAGCCTTATTGAACCAACCTCCTATATACCTCTTGTAGCTCTTTCTTCCCACCCCACTGTCTTAGGTTAGGTCCCATCATTTTTTGTCTGAACTATTGCAATAATCTCCTGATTGGCATTTCTATCTTATTCTATACACACTTACATACCATGTAATTATCTTGCTTAAAATCCTCTTGGGGACCTCACCATTACCTGAAGTCAAGATTCTAATTATTTAGTTGAGTGCTAAACAGAATTGGAATCATCTGTTCCCTCTCTTCATTCCTCTAAATACATTATATGTGCCTACCCACATACATGTATTGCATAGTTCTCTGCACATGGTAAAGTCTAGTATTTACATATATGTTTCCTTTTGCTATGTTTGTCCTTCTCCACATTACCTACCTGGTCAACTTCTCCTCCTATCAAACATCACTTTCTTTGCCATATTGTTCCAGACGTCCCAGGAAGACGGACATCTCTTAGGATATTCTCCTGTAATAACAATTTCAGGGCAATAATCACATATCTGTTGGGTTGATAATAAAGGTATCCATGGGAACAGTATAAATTATTTACCAAATATCAGAACACACCATAAGTAATGTAAAAATACAGAAACCAATTGACAAGTATAAAACTGTTTATGAGAATGCTCAACATTAGATATGACGGCCATAAATCCTTTTTTACAAGGTCCCTATTTCATTCAAGGAGTCTGAGTTACAAGCAGTCTCAGCTCTAGGAAGACACTATGATGGCTCAGTAAGGTTTTTTTAAACCAGAATTAGATGATGATGATAATGAAGAGAGGAGGAGGAGGAGGAGGAGGAGGAGAAAGAGAATAAGGAGAGGCAGCAGCAGCAGCACTTCAGTGGATTTCTCATAAATTATTTTACTATTAATAAACATAATCTAATCTGACTAACACTCCTGCCCTTCAGCCCTTTAAGGTTGCTGGTTGCTAATTGACGTCTGCCATTCCAGAATCCCAGCATCCCTACTGAGACTAAGGATTCCACTTCTAGGATAGTATCTCCTACCCTCCCCTATAGCCCACAGAGGCAGCCACTACAATGCTTCAAAAATGCCGATGCTATGTTCCCAATGTATTATACAGTGTTATGACAAAAAGGAATGTTTTCTAGCCCTTCATAGAGGAAAATAATTATGTAGGGGAGAGTATGATAAATTTATTCCTACATCCCAATTTTCTAAGTTATTTTTATTTTATTTCTCTATATCATGTCAAGGGATTTCTGGTATCAACTTCATTTAGTGTATGACACTGTTGAGTCCAAATTTTAATCAACTAACTGAAAAAAAAATTGTTAAAAGTATTCCCAGTTGTTCAAATCAGCACATTTATTCCAAAATCTAGTAAGAAAAACTATCTCAAAAAAAAATTCAGCCCAACCTAAAATTATACACCTCATTCTCTGAGTTAGCACCTTCAGAATCCATTCCCACATATATTCCAAGTCTTTTGCTGCATAAATTAACAAACCCTTGCAATTTTATTTTCTCAGATTTGACTTTGCAATTGATTCCCTGGGATATGCTAGAACATGACTCTACTTGCCTAGAGGCATTGAAGAAAAATGGCACACACTAGCCAAGTAACTTCCTCTGGTGAGGCCCTTTGCAGAGTTTTCAAGCAAGGCAGGAATAGACTCTTCTCTTCGGTGCTACTTCTGCCAGCAAGAAAACCTCCATGGAGTTTGGAGGCTCAACCTCCTTAAAGTCATCTAAATTCTCCCAAAGTTACCATTCCTATTTCAAGGTTCCTCTCTTTTGTAATCAATGCTCCCGTATTCATATAAGAGACCTGGCAAGCTATGAATTCTACCTGCAATGCAGTTTACCAATTTGCAGGATCAGACTTGGGTCTGATTTTCAACTGTCAGCCCCTTGACAAGAGATGAGATCCTTGTAAATCAGTCACAGAAACTCCCCAGATTTTTCACCTTGAGCTGCAAATTTAAAATCCTGAACTATTATTTTCTTTCTGTAAGCCTTCCAGTCCAGATAGAAAGAGCCAGCCTTCCCTCAGGGTATCACCCATACCTGGGGTGATTTTTATATCCCAACTTGTATGGCACCATCCTGTTTATGTATCTTATCTTGCAATTGTTGATACTCCCTTTCACTTTCAAAAGTGACCCCCTATTTGAACAGTAAATTATGTTTACTCTTCATGGGCCTATAACCTAACACAACAGCCATCTGTACCACCATTGGACCATCAAGGCAACCACAGTGCAAATCTATTTCATTAAGGAATGGTATGGGCTATCAATTTTCTATTCTCTAATGCTAACAGAATCCTCACTGGTTTTAAGTCAAACAGAGTCAGATAATCCCAGATTCCCATTTTCTTGAAGGTCTGTTCCCTACAATCATATTTTGTAGTAATAAGTACATAAATCAAGACTCTTGGTTGTAGACTACACAATCTAAAACAGAATTAATTAAATTCTGTTATTAAAACAGAAAAGAATTCACCATACAGTTTTAGGAGCTTACAGAATTCTGAGAGGGCTGGAACCAAACCTATATTCACAATCAAGAATGCAGCCAGAAGGAAGTCCAACATGAGACTGTTCTATCAGAAATCCCATAGCCATTGTCATTTGCTACTTGAGACTAGATTACCCATCTGCACAACTGCCCTGAAGATCAATTTCCCTGTGCCTGACACCACCCTCCCCTCCCTGATTCCTCTCCCCGCTCCCCGCACACCCCGCCCCACCGCCGCTTCTCACATTGTTCCTATCTACATTCTACGTTTTGTTCGAGGATATCAGTTGAAGCAAGGTCATGTATAGAAACCTCGTTAGGGAAATGCAATGTACCTTTTATAGTTAAGATCTCTTTAACACAGAAGGCCTATTAGAGAGGTTTTGGTGAAGATGCAAAGTGAGCCAATCTCCAGTATCTGCTAAGAACTGAAAAAGATTATGGGGAAATCCATGTGGAAGAAAATAGGAAACAGAAGATTAGTGGTGGCAACAGATTTCCTATTAAAGAGTTTAGGGGATACTATCTCTTTGGAAGTGGGTTCAGGGGATTTGCCTTGAAGCTGTGTTCTTACTTAGCTCGGTTGTTTGTTTCAAGTGGCACCCAGGGGAGCTAATGGAGCTCTAAATCAGACAAGTAGGGTGAGCCTTCACATCACAACCAGATAGAAAAGGTAAAAATGCTACTGGGATTACTACCCTTACTTCACAGATTGAACTGGGCTTCCTCTGAATAGGAAAATAAGTGACAAGAAAACCTTTGAGCCCGGCTGGTGTGACTCAGGGCCTATGAACCAGGAGGTCACGGTTTGATTTCTGGTCAGGGCACATGCCCAAGTTGTGTGTGGGCTTGATCCCCAGTAGGGGGCATGCAGGAGGCAGCTGATCAATGATTCTCTCATCATTGATGTTTCTTTCTCCCACTCCCTTCCTCTCTGAAATCAATAAAAATACATATATTTTTTAAAGTTTATTTTCTTAAAAAGCAAAGAAAGAAACAAAACCCTTGAAAAAAGTGATCTACTATACTGATAGGAGTCCCACTAAACAGTTCTATGAATGAGAAAAAAAAAGACTAGTTTTTAAAACAGAATTGTGACATAATTAATGAAAAATGCAAACTATGTTACAAAGTATTTTAAATTCAGATCTTCCAGATAACCTTGGATTTATTATTTCTACATTTATCACATCCAAACTGGCACAGGCAAGAAGGAACAAGTGTTTTCCCTTCTTTACATTGCATTGGTGTATTTTTTTGTTTTTTTCATCTCCCTAACTTCAAACACCCACTTGCTTTCAAGGTAGCTTTGGGGCAATGAACCATCAGATTTATCTTTGTGGGATTCTTGACAAGTCCTTTTCATTGCCCCAAGTTTACTTCAGTAGGTGAGTGGATACTTATGTATTTTTTACATGTATTTACTTTTTTAAAAATCAAGCCATTTGGTGAAAACTGTGCATCAGAAGTGCAACAACACAGAATAGAAACAACTCCTTTCTAAGCCCCCTGTGCACTTCATAGGAGAGGATGCCTGGCTACTACACGTACATTTTGCAGATCTGTTGGGTTCTCAGTTCATAGCTTTCAACTCCCTGGCTCCTCAGCAGCTCCTTCTCTTCTGCTGCATCTGGAGCTTTCAGCTGGGGGAAGTGGGCCGGAGAGGTGATGAAATCGTAGTGCCTGTCCAGGTGCCGCAGGTAGATGAGCATGTGTAGGGCGTAGGCCAGAACCAGCAGCAGGATCAAGGACATGGCCAGGCCAATCAGAATAGCTGGTGAGAAAGGAGAAGCACAGTCTCGGGCCTTGGCAAACTGTGCCCCATTCATGGTAAAGCCCTGGATCTGTCAGGAGAAAGAGAAGACACCCCAGCTGTTTTGGCTCAGTGGATAAAGCATCAGCCTGTAGACTGGAGGTTCCAGGGTTCAATTCCGGTCAAGGACATAAGCCCGGATTTCGGGCTCGATTCCCAGTAGTGGACGTGTGGGAGGTAGCTGATCAATGATTCTCTCTCATCATTGATGTTTTTATCTCTATTTTCCTCCCTTTTCTCTGAAATCAATAAAAATACATTTTAAAAAAAGAAAGAACTGAAATGACAAATTTTCTCCTAAGATATATTTCCCAGTCAGGCTGGGGTTCTGGACCCCTGATTAGCCCCATATTTATGAAATAATTTAAGCCCATGATCTAACAAGTATGAGTGTGCTTACAGGACAGTGAAACTGACTTTTAAATCAAGACTGACCCAGAAACTCCTCTAGGATGTATGACTGCCATAATTAAGAAGCTCATGAAATTCAAGGCTCTGAAATAAAACCTTTATTCCAAGGATCTAAAATAAAACTTCTTTTAATCAGACTCTAAGAAATGTTCTCATTCACGTAAAACCACAACTGCTGTAGTGTCTCTAAAATTCAAACACACTCAAATTTTATGTTTTAGTATAAATTTCACAAAGAATTTTAAGTCTTAGTTCGTCTACCTTTGATTCTGTTGATAGAAATTAGACAGGAAGACTCTTTTAAGGGAAGATAACATGATTTCCAATGACATAAAACAGAAAATAATAAAAGCTAACAGTTATTTAAGGTTTAATGCTGCCTTAACTCACTTAATATTTACAGGAGCCTGTGAGTGCATTATTATCCTAGTCCTGTTTTATGGAAGAGGAGACTGAGGCACAGAAAAGTGAAGTGCCCAGTCACACGGCATTACGTATATAGTAAAGGTATAATTCAAACCTAGGCAGTCTGGCTTCAGAGTCATTTCCTAGCTTACTACCCCATAACTCCTGGTGTGGTCTGTCTCTTCTCCCTCCCATCACTACCTCTCCCTCTTTATCTGTTGTGCCCTACCGACTTGGTACTGTTTCTGGAAGAGCTGTATAGCAGTCCTTCCTTGCATCCTACCCAGAGAATAGAAAGGAAAGCTTCCCCATATGCACAATGAAGTGGTTTAATTAGTTGGAACAAGGAGAGCTCAAATCAACAACTGGCCCTGACAGCCAAATACTATCACAATGCAAGAAACAAGGCTGCAGAGCAACTACTCTGAAGGGAGCAATCTTTTGTGGAAGGCAGCCCCACGGGTAGCTGGCTTTTAGAACGTAACGCTGCACTGTGTCACTTCACTCAGTCACCTAGTTAATTTCAAACAAGTACATCAGGAAATTGAATTGTCCATGAGTGCTTTACTGAGGATTCATTTTTATGATGTAAGTGGGCACGGTAGCATTTTTCCATGCTAAAGTGATTGTAACCACTCATGCCACAGACCTTAGGGAACTTGCTCATCCAATTGTCTGTGCTCCAGACTGAATCCAAAACAGCTTCTGAAGGAGAGTTTTGGTCCAGCTTCTGTGACCCTTGGCCTGCCCCCTCAATGAAGAGGTAAAGTGGCCAGTCTCCAGATCAATGCCTGAAGAGTCAAGCTCCTCAATTACAAATGATGGACTCACTGACGCTGCAACTCTAGCCCAAGAGAATGTCCTCACATCACACTGACTGTCATGTCATCTCTTAACAAGACTTGGTTGAATCAAACAGTATCTACAGAGACTGCCTGAAAGATATGTTCTCCATCCATTTTCTGGACTGGAGATTGCTGTGTTCACACCAAGGCTGCTGTCCAAAATGTTGGCACGTATTTATTGCACAGCACCAGGGATGGACGTACTCCTCACACACACACTTTTAGTATTCTTATGGACCCCACGAGCACGTAACTGGATGAGTCTTTCTTATTCTGGCTGCTCCAAAGCTTCAGGATCAAATGACTGAGACTTCTCTAGCCAGGGCGCACAGATGGTCTGTGGTTCTATGTACCAACCTCACCAGATCTAACTGGTCTTTTCTTCCTTTGGTTTTCTTAACCTTCATGTCTTTGCCTATTTTGCAAAGTTATGTTTATTACAGTATGTGTATGAGTCATCTTAAGTCCTTTCTGGAACAAGGTGGAGGCATAAATCAGTCACTTCTTCCCACCTGGTGTGGCTCAGTGGTTGAATATCAACTTATGAACAAGAGGTCATGGTTCGATTCGATATCCAGTCAGGGCACATGCCCAGGTTGTGGGCTCAATCCCCAGTGTGGACATGCAGGAGGCAGCCGATTAATGATTCTCTCTCATCATTAATGTTTCTATCTCTTTCTCCCTCTCCTTTCCTCTCTGAAATCAATAAAAATATATTTTTGTAAAAATCAGTCACTTCCTCTGTTCTAATTAGGTGAAACTGTGTGTGTTATTCCTTGTTTTCATTATTACCACCTCATTGCCCTTTCTGCCTGCTCCTCTTTTAAAGGGACAAGATATATATACTGTATGTGTGTGTATATATATATTTTTAAATAGATTAAGTATATGTTTAATATATATTAAAGTGTCCTTGAGCCAAACAGTCCAGAATTCAAATTCTGTCTCTACCATTTACCAGTTATGTCATTTTAAAAAATGATGCAAATCAGTGCTCCAGTCACCTCATTGGAAAAATAACTGCAACAGGCTGACACACAGATGGGACTCATAAGTAGTATTGTTAATCCACGCCTGACACGGTCCTGGTGTTGCTACATATATTAGGCCATGAATTCTTTACATCCATAAAGATAGATCTGAAATTGAGAAGGTGAAGTAACTTGCCCAGGTGGCTGAGAAGTAATTGGAAACCACGACTGTCAGTCTCCAAAATGCAAGCTCCTTCCCTATGCCAAATCGCCTCTCATCAACACCATTCCTCTCCAAGCTGGGGGAGGGGGTAAATATATATGTGAAAGATTGGAAAAGGGACAACCCTGCCTGCTATTTCAGTGAGCTGCAAGAACAAGTTAAAGCTTTTTTCACATGTAAACAGGACAAAAGAACTTGACAGACATCTCTGAGCCTGAGATCCTGGTGGTGAAAAGGAACCTCTTAAGCCCCCATGCCTTTCCCCAAATACTTTCAAGAGGATCTCTGAGATATTTTTGACTCCCTGGCTGACAGCTCAATTCCTACGCTAACTGCCAAAGCTGTCACTCACACTATAGATATACTTCTTATCTGCCCTGATAGGATCACTGCTCCACTCCCTGAAGGAAATAAAATAATTGTCTGGTAATTCCTTTCCCTAGAAGGGCTTCTCACTCCAGGAAGTGTCAGTGACTGGGCTTTGGGCCACAGTCTCACTGGGGCTTAGATTGCTGGCATTCCTCACTGATAATCTGTTAGTGAATGGATAAACCTAAATGTAAAATCAAGAGGGCTGGGGAGTATGCAGGGAGAGGAAAGACTATCCTATTCCATTTCACACGTTAGACTTGGAGGATAAAGAAAAAGAAATACTATTTTAAACGTATCCACTCCTCTTTTTCCCTTGAACACCTATGTTTCTATGTCAGGTGTTTTCAAACAAATACTGAGTTTCTCTGGCACAAAACACACAGGAGCATGTATAATAGTTTATTACCTGGAAATCAATGAAAGTGACCTCCCACAGGCTTGACATATCATCCATATCCCTGGGCAGCAAGAGGGCATCATACTGCTGCTGGCTGCTGACGTGCTGGCAGTGGTAGGAATAACTTGACGGAGCATATATGCCAGTTGCATTAAAAGTTGCTTGGATTGAATTATTAAAAATAATCTCAACTCGGTGCAAACTAAACCAGCTCTGCAGAGAAAACTTGTTGTAATTGGTAAGAGTGAATCTGAAAACAAATATAAAACAGTATTATCCCCAAAGCACTTTTACACTTGCTGACACAGAACATCATCTATAAACAGAGCAATCTCGCCCTCTTTTGTCGGATAGAAGAAGTGGCTCAGAGAGAGAGTCTAGCATGGTTCTCAACAAGACCTTCCTGCTGGGTGGGAATGAAAGCAAAAGACCAGGCAGCCCCCCAGATTGTAGCAATACAATTCCTACAAAAGGAAAAACACAAAAATATTGGCTTTTTTCTGTTTTGGAATTAACACTTGATTTTATTATTGCTAAAAACATTGAGAAAAACTTAAGTGGACATCAATATATGTTTTTCATATACATCTTATTTCATCTCCACTATAACAATAAAGATAGATAATATTGTTATCCTCATTTCACAGATGAGGAATCTAAGACACAGAGGGGTTAAATATATAACTTGTGCAAGTTCACTCAGAGAGTTAGTATTAGTAGAGCTGGGCATTGAATTCAATCTGCAGACAAGAGCCCTGATTCTTAGCTATTGTAGAATTGCATATTCTCCAGCCATAAACACATTATAATGTACATTTGCTGTGGTCATTTTTCACATAAAAAAAATACATGATCAAAATGTTAACGGTGACTATAAATTGTGGTTGAATTATGGATGACTTTCATCTTCTATATCTCAATATTTTCTGAATTTTCTGTTATCAGTGGACATGTATTATAACCTTGTCTTAGCTTGGTCTCCTACAGAAGCAGACCCTGAGACAAGAATATAAATACAAGAAGTATTTTTGGAAGGTGGTCCAAAATTAATTTGGTAATTTAGTCATTCAAAAGATGTAGAACGGAGGGAAGAGAAATAAAAAAAAGAATGGAAGGCAGCCAAAAGGACAAATTATCAAGCGAGTTTCCACCGTGGGCAACGGGCCTAATGCCTATGGGGAACCCTGGGATGTTGGGCTACAAAGGGGAACACATGCTTGTGAGTTATCACCAGAAGGTGAGGGAGCTGGGATATTTCTACACCTGTCAGTCACTGGCTGAGGGTTTCTGGGATAGGGAGGGGAGGCGGTAGGTCTGATTGGCCAGAGGAAACTTTCAGACAAAGACAGATTGGCAATTTAAAGTAGAGCTGGTGGACAATAGTGCTCTCAAATGGAAACACCCAAGGGGATACGGATGGGGTACTGACAGTGTCTGCCATATATCTTTATCATCAGGAAAAAAACAGTCAGAAAGCTATTTTTTTTTGGGGGGGGGTGGAGTATGATTTGAATAAAAGAATATTCATTTCTATATCAAACAGATACGTATATGCGTTTAGATATGTTGTGAGATTCCATTTTTCTCATAAAGTTTCTCTGAAAGGCAGTGGCATGCATTACCTCAATATGAGCAGTGAAACATTGGTGCTCCATTATATGCAGACAAGTGTTCTGAGGAGAGAGCTTTCCAAAGTTGAAGGTGGTAAACACTAGGTGAATCAAAGTCACCAAGCACAACCATCTTCCTAAGGAGCTTGTCTTCACAGAACCTTCATATACAAACTTAGCCCTGGCCGGGTGGCTCAGTTCACTAGAGCATTGGCTCATACACCAAAAAGGTGTGGGTTCGAATCCTGGTCAGGGTATATACCTAGGTTGTGGGTTTGATACTCACTCGAGGTGCATATGAGAGGCAACTGGTGGGTGTTTCTCTCTCACATCGATGTTTCTCTCTCTCCTGTACTCTTTCTCTATAATCAATAAAAACATATCCTCGGGTGAGAATAAAAAATATTATTTAAATACAAATTTACACTGTGAGTCTCCAATAGGCGCACATGGTGTGCAGTCTTTCTCAAACATGTCTGACCAAAGAATGCCTCTTCTGAGGAATCTTACATTTTCACAGACCAGGAGTAGTTCATAGAACACAGCTCCGGGAAGACTACTCCTAACAAGTTCTGCTGGTTTTGCAAGTAATGTTAAAGACAAAGCCACTACCTCCACTGAAAGCCTGGTCTTACAGGAAGGGGAACATTATCCTATATAACAAAAGGGTAATATGCAAATTCACCCTAATGGCAGAACAACCAGAACAACCACTGGACCAGTCACCATGAGGCGCACTGACCACCTCTTGGTCTCTTTCCCCCGCTGGCAGGCTCCAGTCACCTGATGGCCACCCACTGTGGGGGCGGGGCCAGCGAGCAGGTGGGAATAGCCAACCTCTGGGTCCCTTCCCCTGGCCATCAAACACTGATCACCCGATGGCAAACGGGGGATCTGGGGGTGGGTGGTGGCGGGGGTGGGGCCGACTGCGGGCAGCTGGGTAAGATGGCCTTGATTGCAGGCCAGGCCTAGGGACCAGACCCACACACGAATTTCATGTGCCGGGCCTCTAGTATTTTTATAAGGAAAAAATGCAATCCCTTAAAATTGCTGCCCTCTACCCTGCCTTAGAACAGTTCCCAACTGCTTAGATAAATCACTTTTGGCAGCTATATCCTTCCATACATAAACACAGAAAAACGTAGGCCTGTGCCGACTGTCCACTGGGGGATTCAGCTAACAGACACTTTTTCATTATCATTAAATGATGTGTGATTCACTGTAAAGAGCCATACAGAAAATAACTTCAAACTGGAGCCTTAGCTCTTGGAGTTTTAAATATATTTTATTCTCTGCTCAGGTGAAAATGGTTACACATTCTCACATTCATGTGTTCATGTGTTCTCTAGGTCCCTAAATGAGGAAACTACAGATGCTTTAGTAAAAACTAAAGAAAGCATGACTATAAGATCCCATCACAGAACACCACCGGCTTTTCAGGGTAATTAGGTAGCTGTGACATTTCACATGTCACTGCTTAGCACAGAGCAGGCCCTTGGTACTTAAATGTTGAATGAATAAATTATACGGAGCTAACCTGAAGTGCTGAACCTATAGAACTCCAAAGTGGTATCCATACCTACCTTATCTCAAGACCTTTGGGATTTTCAGCATCGTCAAATTTCAGAGACAACCTAAGAAAACAGAAACAATATAGTGCTTCACACTATACTAAAAAATCACCTCAAAATAAATCATAGACCTAAATGTAATAACTAAACTAAAAAACTTGTAGGAAAAAAATAAGAACATTTTTGCAAATTTGGATAGACAATGGTTTCTTGAAAAAACACAAAAGTATGAACCATAAAAAAAATCAATAGCTGTACTTTATTACATTCAAAAACTTTGCTTTTCAAAAGATATCATTAGGAAGAAAAAAAACAAGCCAAAGAATGGGAGAAAATATTCACAACACATACGCATAAAGAATTTATATCCGGAATACAATAAATAACATTAACAACTCAACAATAATAAGACAACCTATGCACTAAAAAAGGGGTTCTATGAAAAGTAACCTCACAGGGTAATCTGATCATAAATTCCTAACTGGGCCGGTCAAGGTGGGCAGTCATGCCCTTGGCATATAACTTGTTAATAAAAAGTTTATCTTTGCCTTAAGTAAGCCCTGTCCATTGTTTCTGTCCATCTATATCAGTGGTTGGCCAACTGCGACTAGAGAGCCACATGTGGCTCTTTGGCCCCTTGAGTGTGGCTCTTCCACAAAATGCTGACTTCTTCGCATGGGCCACGCAGTTTCAATTGCACTGTACGTGCGTGCCCACATGTGGTATTTTGTGGAAGAGCCACACTCAAGGGGCCAAAGAGCCACATGTGGCTCGCGAGCCACATGTGGCTCGCGAGCCACATGTGGCTCGCGAGCCACAGTTTGCCGACTACTAATCTAGGTTAATACAACTTTGAAATAAGTGTAACCATCCTCAAGAGAACGCACAGTCTTATTAAATACTAGAGGCCTGTTGCATGAAATTCGTGCACGGGTGCTGTCCCTAGGCCTAGCCAGCGATTAAAGCGTAAGCATCTGGTGTGGAAGGGCAGGACACAGTTGACCTCTGAGCCCTGGGAAGCACCTAGGCCCCTAGGCCCCTGCATGCCCCACTCCGCCTGAGTCACAGTGCCTGAGTCCCCACGTGGAGATGCAGTGAGCACGGCCGAACGCCATGGGCCAGGGCGCAACATGGGCCTCTGGGCTGCCCAGCAGCGCTGCACAGAAGTGGGTGGGCAGCGCACTCTCTCCCGGCTGGCCTCACAGACCGGCTCCTGCGCAAACCCACAGGGAGCCCTACTGGCCCCTGTGGTCCCGGCAGCTGCAGCCTGGTTCACCCAGAAGAGGTCATGTGGATGTGGGATGGGCTCCTCACAGGCACCCAGCACCTGAGCGAGGGGGCTTCCCCGGCATGCGAGTCCTAGTGTCCTGGGGGAGGGTAGCAGGGGGAGTGAGAGCGAGCTCGGCAGACACTCCACATTCTCACCACACCTCTGCCCCTGTCACCCCCCCTCCCCCACCCTCCAGGTAGCCAGCGAGAGGTCGCAGCGTGTCACCAATGCCTGCCATGTTCCGCGCCGCCCCCTGGTGGTCAGTGCACGTCATAGCAAGCAGTCAAATTCCCGGTCTCCTGGTTGAACAACCACCCGAGGGGACAATTTGCATAATAGGCTTTTATTATATAGGATTCTGTAATTCAACCACCACTTTGCTTTTTCCCCCCACTTCCTTGGAACTTTTCTTACTTTCCCTCAATTTCAAATGCTTCAAAGAAGCTGCAAAGCTGTTATTTCGTGGAGCATTCGAGATCTTGTTCCCCGGCTGATGTCATCAAATTGGCTCAAGTAAACTGTCATCAAAATTCTTTGCAGGTTTAGACATTTGTTATACTGACAAAACCTAACTTAAAAATGGTCAAAAGACAGGCACTTCATAAAGGAAGATATACAAATGGCAGTAAGTACATGAAAGGATGCTAAACATCATTAGTCATCAGGAAAATATAAAATAAACCCACTATAAGATACCATGGTGCAGTAATAAGAATGACTCAAATTTTTTAAAAATATCTACTCTTCAGGGGTTTTTTGTTTTTTTGCTTGTTTTCTACTCTTCAGTTTTTAATATCTATATTTATTCACATTTTCCTGAAAATTAACTTGAGATTTCCTAGAGCAGAGAATAATTATTACTTACTCATAACAATAACCACATTGGTTCCCTTTTAACCCAGTTCTTCCCCCTGACCACATGCTGAGACCCAGATATCACCCTGCACATGTTGGGATTGGTAATGCAGGTGAGGAGCACCAGAATTATTGAGACAGGCTAGTAAGTCAGGACAAGCGGAACAGGGAAACTGAGACAGACAGTTAAACAGCCACGCAGTTTACAGCCATCTAGTAAAGAACCAAATCCTATCTTCCCTAACCAAGGACACTTAAGAGAAAATGGTTTGCACTTCTCCCCAGCCAGAGGGTAAATAGCTTAAATCATCCTACTCAGGGAGGTAAATAACAAAAATCCAATTAGTGCCATTTGTGCCAAGCACACCTAAGAACCAATGAAGTCAGGGGAGTAAAACCCATTCTGCTGCATTAGCATAAAGCTGATGAATATTCTATTGAGATCCTCCCCAAAACTCCCAGGCTTTAAAACCCTCAAGAGGAAGGGCCCCATCATGCTCTCCCTCCCAGGATCATGCCCAAGCCTCTCTCACCTCTCAGGCATGCATCTCCTAAGTTCTAAGGGTCTTGCAACCAGGGGAGCACTGGGCAGCTGCAGCTCATCCCAGGCTAACCCCCTGAACCTGTTTCCAAGGCCTCCTTTACTCTGACTTCTCAGTGAACCAAAGCAGTCCTGCCTGTTGCTTCTTCTATCCTAAGACCTCCCTTGTTTCACTGTCCCAGCTTTATTGAAAGTATTCTCAAAATCACCTGGACTCATAGTGTGAAGTCTTTCCTGCACAAAATCAAGAACCCCCACATTGCTGGCCAGCCCGCGGCAAACATGCTCTGGGCCTGGTTCCTGTCCCGTAACATTATGAATCTGGGAGTTTACATAGGAGAGTGGCAGCAGTCCTGCAGCACCTCCTGAGAGAGGAGAGACACATCTGCTTCCTTGGTGCCAAAAATGTTCTTTGGGAAGAGAGAAGGGAAGAATCCTGGGTATCTGCCACAGAATGTAAGCAGGTGAGTTTCATTAATCTTTGGATGAGAGCAAATAGTTCACCATAAAAAAGACAAATGGGCCCTGACCGGTTTGGCTCAGTGGACAGAACATCGGCCTTCAGCCTGAAGGCTCCCAGGTTCCATTCTGGTCAAAGGCATGTATCTTGGTTGCAGGCTGGATCCCCAGTAGGGGGCATGCAGGAGGCAGCTGATCAATGTTTCTTTCATCGATGTTTCTAACTCTCTATTCCTCTCCCCCTCCTCTCTGTAAAATCAATAAAATATACTTTAGGGGGGAAAAAAAGACAAATGCTGCCCTGGCCAGTGTGGCTCCGTGGGTTGTGTGTCCATCGTCCGTGCACAGAAAAGTTGCCATTCAATTCCTGGTCAGGGTGCATGCCTGGGTTGTGGGCTTGATCCCTGGTAGGGAATGTGCAGGACGCAGCCAATCGATGTTTCGCTCTCATAGCAATGTTTCTCTCTCTCTCCCCCCACCCTTCCTTTCTCTCTCTCTCAAAAAAAAATCAATTATAAAAAGGGACAAATGGCTGCAGGTCCAAAACCATGGTATGTAAATGTATGTCTCCAAGGGGAAGATCAGAAGCCTCTCTGGGTTCCCAAGCCCTGGAATGTCTCCACAGCCCTGACCTTATTATTACTTGACCTGTTACACATTCCTCTAAGGAGGAAAACCTCTTACTAGCCTGAGGCTTATCTTTTCACCCAAGTTCCAGTAAAAGGTGTTCAAAAATGACTAGCCGTGCAGAAACAAAAATATTTCTCTACAGTTCCACGCTGACCATACCAAGTGTTGGTGAGGATGTGAGGTAACTAGAACTCTCATACAGTGGTGGTGGAAAGGAAACTGGTACAACCACTTTAAAAAACAGTTTGGCAGTTACTTTAAAAACTAAACAGCATGTAACATTATACTTAAAATAGTTTTCCTTGAAATATTAATGTTTACTGCATGGAAAAAATAAACAAAATTTGATTTACACAAAAAAAAAGAAAAACTAAACATATACCTACGATGTGTTCCAGCTATTCCACTCTGAAGAGAAAAAAAACAAATGTCCATCATGAGGTGGATGGATAAAAAAGTTGTGGACGTACATACTACTCAGCAATAAAAAGGAACATACCCTTGATACATGCACCACATCGAAGAATATCAAAATCATTAGCTAAAGGGAAAGAACGTACACTATATGATTGCATTTACATAAAATTCTAGAAAGCACAAACTAGTCTGTAATGACAGAAAGCAGATCAGTGGTTACCTAGAGAGGTGGGAGGCAGGAGTGATGATTACAAAGAAGCACAAGGGAACTTTAAAGCAGTGGTTCTCAACCTTCCTAATGCCACGACCCTTTAATACAGGTCCTCATGTTGTGGTGATGCCCAATTTCATTGTTACAAATTGAACATAATTAAAACATAGTGATGAGTCACAAAAACAATATGTAATTATATATTTGTTTTCCGATGGTCTTAGGCGACCCCTGTGAAAGGGTCGTTTGACCCCCAAAGAGGTCACGGCCCACAGGTTGAGAACCGCTGCTAAAGTAAAGTCATGCTGAAATGCTCTAATCTCTGTCCTCCTTCCTGAGGGAGAAGCTCAACAGCCCCCACGCTTCTGACACTTGAGTTTTCTCCAGCAGTCCTGGTTTTAGTGAAAGCTGTTAACATGCTCCGCTGCAGAGTAAAGAACATGAGGCCTGCTGGTGTAGCTCAGTGGTTGAGCATCCACCCATGAAGCACGAGGTCACAGTTGGATTCTTGGTCAGGGCACTCACACAATCCCCAGTAGGGGGCGTGCAGGAGGCAGCCGATTGATGATTCTCATCATTTATGTTTCTATCTCTCCTTCTCCCTTCTCCTCTCAGAAAATCAATTTTTTAAAAACAACATGAGACCTGATTTTAACAAAGCAAATTCGATGACCATTCGGTGAGCAACCGTTAAGTGCCAGGCAATGCGTGGTTAACGTTACACAAAGGAGAAATGCAACCTAGCAAGTCACTCAAAAAGGAGTTTATTTTACTCTTCCAAACTCCCTACCTCCCATGTTTAAAATGGATTCTGAATTCTTCAGACTGTAACTGACTAATTAAAAATATAGACAGATATTAGGATTATGTTCTATTTGTAGGGCTTTGACTATTGAACAAGACTTCCACTGGAAATCTGTCTGCCAACAATTTGCTTTTCCCTGAACACTGTGTTTTCAAGCACTAAAACGTGTTCATCTTTTTTAAATCTGTGCTTTTGACCTTACATGACCTTGCTCAAGTTTTTCTTTCAGCAACTCCCTTTCTGGTTCTTGAGGACATGAGCTTTTAGCCAGCACTGCATGCTCAGTCAGGAGTCAGGGACAGACACTCAGACTCAGCAGCTGGTCCTTGACCACCTCACATCCTGGGAAGCCTCCCTTATCCCCGTGGAGGAAGCAGGTGCTGCACACTCAGTTCTTGCCCTGAGTATAATTCTAGAGCGATGACCAAGAAGAAAAAAGTCAGGTTCCACCCAATCATAATGTGTGCATTGTGAAACCCAAAACTTCTTTGGGCCTCTCTGCCAGGTAACTAGACACTATTTCACACTAGTTACCACTGGTATGTTAGGAAGGTCTTCTAACATACTAGAGGCCTGGCCTGTGGGATCAGGCTGAAACTGGCTCTCTGACATTCCCCGAGGGGTCCTGTATTGCAAGAGAGTGCAGGCCAGGCTGGGGGATCCCACCAGTGCATGATCAGGGCCAGGGAGGGATGCGGGAGGTTGGCCAGCCAAGGAAGGCTCCAGGGCATGTCTGGCCCATCTCACTCAGTCCCAGTCGGACCCCAGCAGCAAACTAACCTACCGGTCAGAGGGTCTACCCCCTGGTGGTCAGTGCATGTCATAGTGAGTGGTTGAGCGGCCTTAGCATATCATTAGCATATTACGCTTTGATTGGTTGAATGGACAACCAGATGACCAGACACTCAGCATATTAGGCTTTTATTAAATAAGATACTTTGAGTAACACTTGACAAGTTTTCAAAGTTCTTATTCATATATTTCCTTATTTGATTTTCACTACCTTAAGAAGTAGGGCCAAGAACGAGGAGGTTGAATGTCATCATTAAAAATGTTTTAGACCCCAGCCCTATTACCATATACCGTATTTGCTGGCGTATAAGACGATTTTTTGGCCCTGAAAAATATGCCTCCAAGTGGGGGGTCGTCTTATACGCCAGGTACACTTCAGATAGACTGCCCATAGTGCTTGCCCAGTGCCATAGTGGCCTCCCGATGCCCGCCCACTTCATTCCACATACCGTTCAGGCATCAGCAGC
>NW_006299705.1:7203892-7232578 GCF_000327345.1 Myotis davidii | reverse complement strand
TGCTCTCTCCCTCTATTTGTTATCTTACTTCTATCATTGACAGTCCCTCTAGGTTGTGGGCTGCTTGCCTGTGTTCCTGAGAAGCATCTACGGTACCAGTCTATAGAGTGTGTTTTCTTTAGTGAATTACCGGTATGTTTACCGGTAATAAACTTGCACTGTTTTATGTATATGTTTGATTACATACAGCCTTGTGACAGTTTTCCTGCATGTCATAAGCATTTGAATATAAATTAAAATGTTAAAATCAAATCTGATATTGTTTTACCTTTTATTTGGTGTGTGGAAGGTGTGCAGAAGAGGGGGTAGTCTTATACGGCGAGTATATAACAAACTCTGTATTTTGAGTGGAAATGTTAGGGGGTCGTCTTATACGCCCAGTCGTCTTATACGCCGGCAAATACGGTAAGCTGTATAATCTTAGCAAGTTTTCTAAGCTCTAGATGCCTTGACTTTCTCATCTGGAACATGGACAATAATAGTACCTGTGACTCGGAGACTTATTGGCAATAGTACTGTGAGGAATATCAAACATCAAGCTTGTGAAGTCTATGCACAACACCTGGACCGTGGTTATAAGTGCTCCTGGCCATTAGTTAAATAGATGTCATCACCTCCATCTCACAGATGATGATTCTATTGTGGCTCCAGTTTTGTAAAGTCACAGAACTCACTGGCAGAACTCGGGTTAGAAGCCAAGTTTTCATTCTTTCTGTGGGATCCCAGTGATCATTGTGGTTTCTAAAGCCCAGCAAAATCCTATGGTGCGCTGTTCTTCCCCACAAGTAGCCTCAGATCAGAATAAATGGAATCAAGGAGGGTCAGTCAGACATGGATAGGCAAGACATTCCCAGGCAATCAGCCTCTCTCTGAGCAGCTGACTGCCAATAATGAGACCTGTAGGGAACTGACTAGTCCCTGAGGAAAGATTCCTAAACTCTCAGCAGTGCTGGACTCTCTGATAGTCAGCTATAACAGAATCAACAAATCTGGGAGGACCCTGGATGCTTACAATTCCAGTTCCACAATAAGAGCTTTATTCTGAGTAACAAGGTACTTACTAAGACTTGTAATATAACTTGTAAGTTTATATTAATATAAGCTTTTTTACCCAACATCAAGAATTTTTGAAGTTCAAGAAAAAAAGCGTTTTCAGCCAAAGTATATAAATATAAAAAGATCACACACACACACACACACACACACACACACACACACACACAGTATGCTATGGTTTATATAAAGCATTCTGCCCATCTAAACCAGACCAGAACAGAATCTTCCAAAATCCTCCATTATACCAGGAAATATTGAAAGCAAGAAGATTTTCAGGACATTAGTGGGACATGCCAGACTTCCTCCCCCTGGACCAAAACAAATACAAGCAAAAAATTTTGCTTGGACAACTGAAAAGCAGAGAAAGGCATTGGCAATTGATTTCCTCCTCTAAAGGCATATTTGTTTAATCTGCTTATGTCAAATCAAATGTAATTATTCTAAGCATTTTGAAATGTCCTAAAGGATTATCTGTTCTCAATTTTTTGATCCAGCAATTCCTCTCCTGGATATATACCCAAAAACCTCAAAATCATGTATTTGCAAAGATATATGCACCCCTATGTTCACTGCATCGTTATTCACAGTGGCCAAGAAATATAAACAACCAGGATCCCGAGATGGAGGGTTGGGTAAAGAAGATGTGGTACATATACATAATGGAACACTACTCAGCCATAAGAAAGAATGAAATAATGCCATTTGCAATAACATGGATGGACCTTGAGAACATTATGCTAAGTGAAATAAGTCAGAAAAAGGTAAGAACGATATGATTTTACTCATATGTGGGATATAAAACTGAAACTCATGAACACAAACAGCATGTGATGGTTGCCAGAGGGAAGAGGGTGGGAGAGAAGGAGGGAGAAGATTTAACTTTGGGTGGTGAGCACATGTGCAATATAAAGATCTTGTAACATAGTAACCCACACCTGAAACCTATATGTTCATGTTGACCAATGTCACCCCAATAAATTTCATTTAAAAAAAAAGAATTATCTGACATTTGGCCATTTAAAGGTACCCTAGCATATTTTTAAATAGACCACGTTCCGCAACTTCAGAACTGAGCAGGATCCAGCAATTCCTCTCCTGGCTATATACAGGCTCAGTCTTCTCCATTCACCCACTGGAATGATTCTGCCCTGTAATATCAAATTTCCTCCCTGATGAGACCAATGCAGTTTGACATCTCACGTTTGGAACTGATATCATGCCTGGAATCCTTTTCTCTTTTTCAGAATGCATTTGACAACTTTCATTTTCGGAGCCCTGATTTCCCACAAGATACTATAATAATCAGCTAAAGGATTCAGAAGAAAAGTGCTGTGACAAAAAACTAACATTTTTTAAAATTAATTTCTGACTTGGTCTTCATTGTAGATTATTAAAAATTTCCTGATGGATGTGTGTCAGGTCATATACAAAGGAACCTACTGCTTTGTTCTGAAATGACAGAAAACTAGACGGTCCAGTTAATAGACTACAATCACCCAAAAGGCATCATCTGATGAAATGGTCAACTTACTTGGCACTTTCTTCACTGCAATTTGAGTTGGTAGCATCCACTGTTGCTTTCTGGCCAAAAGCTTCCTCTGTAAGGTCCAGCCAGATCTGGTTCTTAAACTTAATTGTTATTCTTTTGGCCCAAAAAAGAATGCAAGGGATTCCATCCATGGAGACATTAACTGGGCTGTCATGGCTGAATGCATTCCAAGGTTCTTTTACTAAATGCCCTTTTCTGCTCAGATTGTAGTTCAGGGCCTAATTAACCAAATAAACAAAATAAGAGACAAAATGCTTTCTGGAAGCAAAAGGGCTAATTCACAAACTATTGAAACTGATCTCTCTATCCAGAATCCATATTATTGTGGGGCAAAGGGGATAAGTGGACCAGATCATAGCAAGCCTTACAAGATAAGTATACTTGAAAGGTACATGAACCCATTTCCACAAAGCACCAAAAGTGGAAAAGACCAAATTAAAAAACAAACAAAAACCTAACTTTTCAAATAACATTATCAATATAGACTTTAAAACGTCACTTGCTGGGGCATAAAGCAGGGATGCAGATTTTTAGGGCCATGAAACTATTATTCTGTATAATACTGTAATGGTGAATATATAGCATTATATATTTGTTCAAATTCACAGAATGTACAACACAAAGAATAAATCCTAGTGTAAACTATAGACTTTAATGAATAATAATTTATCAATATTGGCTCATCAATTTTAACAAATGTACCACACTAATGAAAGATGTTAAATATAGGGAAAATTGGAGGAGGGAGGGATTGAGAGGGTATGTAAGAACCTTCTATACTTTTTGTTCATTTTTTTCTGTAAACTTAAGTCTATTAATTTAAAAACTTCATCATGTTATGATAATTGCAGTAATCTCATCAGAAAATAATATCAAAAGAACCCAAATAATGTAGGACTTTAAATAAAGAAATTAATGTTAAAGAAAACAAGATGTTTTTAGAAATCAAGCATAATTCTCCAGACCATTATGTCCTACAGAACAATCTCCAATACTGGACGTGTTCTATATCTATACTGTCCAAAGGCTGGTGTGGCATAATGAACTGGAAATGTAGCCAGTGCAACTAAAGAGCTTAACCTCTAATTTTACTTAGCATTATTACTTTGGAATTTAAATTAAAATGCCACATGTGGCTAATGGCTACTGTCTTGGACAGTGCCAGCTCCAGATTACTTAATATATGTAAACTAGAAAACTAGTATTCTAACACTGTTTTAATTCTTATGAAACCTTTGCTGATTTCCAGGAAGCCCAAGACAAAGAACTTCTATACCTGACTCTGGAGGTCACAAAGGCAGGGATATATCTGAAAGAAGATCCACTTATCTAGATAACTACTCCATACCAATTCCCCCAGTCTAAGTACAAAGAGAAATTTAACAGGCAGCAGCAATGCAAGCTTGCCTGTAATCAAAGATAAAATGGTTCTATAGTGATTCCCTCAAGAAAGCAACAAAAGTAAAACTAACTAAAAAAAAAAAAAGAAAGAAAGAAAAAGTAAAACTATTGTAATGAAATATGTAAGAGAAGTGAAACTTTAGTTTTTCTCAACTATAAGATTACCATAATACATTTCCCTACCTAAAGCTTAAGCAGAATATTATTTATTAATAGAATTACTTATATTTTCACAGTGGCTCTGACCTAATTGAAATGCTTAAAATTTTTAAAGACATAATTTAGTTTCCTAACATATCCATACCTGTGTGACTGGTACTGTTGTGAAATTCTGGATTGGTTTCATATCTCCATTATTTTGTTGATCTGTCAAATAAATGAGAGGAGTACAAAGGCTGAATGTCATCGATTGATTCATGTAAATCAGTTGAGGGGACAGAAGGAAGCTATGCAGACAGGGGTAGGACCACGGAAAAGGAAATAGACTAAAGCACCCCAATGGGGCAGGGAAGGAAGGGTACTCCCGATGACATGAACTTTAAAATGTATGGATGTTGTTAAGACAGCAGCATCTAGATAATCAATAACAAGGCAGAAAGGCCTATGTGGGAACCATGCCACTTGCCCAGGTTGCGAGCTCGATCCCCAGTAGGGTGCATGCAGGAGGCAGCCAGTCAATGATTCTTTCTCTTCATTGATGTTTCTGTCTATCTCTCCCTCTCCCTTCCTCTCTGAAATCAATAAAGATATATTTTAGAAAAATAAATAAAAGTAGGTTACTGACCAGCTAGTTGGCTGGAGTAGGCTAGAGTCGGCTGAGGATGGAGTGAGAAGTCTGCTAGAGAGAGCAGCTGGGCAGGAGACAGGAGAAGCTGCTGAGTCAGAGAGGTCAGGTACCACTATGATGTGGGACGGTAAGTCTAGGAGGCAGTGTGTGGCTGCTCAGCTACAGGTACAGAGACTAATGCTGCTTTATGGGAAAGATATGCATTTACCAGCTGGTGTCCAGGTGCCTGCCTGTATAGACTTTGCTGTGAGACCTGTTCTTGTATGATTGTTATATGGCCACTGGCTTCAGCAATAAAGACTCATTCTTATATATCCACAACCTCTCATGGCTCTTCGGCTAAGACCCAGCGTTCTAGGAGGTCCAGCCCTAGGCAGAGGGGCTCAGGCCCAACACCTGTTACTAGTAAGCAGAGGATAAAGGAGGAACTTAGGCACTAAGTTCCCAACAGTTAGTACAGTGGGCAGGGTTCAAGCAGGAACCAGCCCTGACATAGTCAAATAAAAATTTTTTTAAAAAATACATAAACTCATAGCCACTCAGAACAACTCAGAGCACCAGAGCTCATGCAGGGCTCCTGATAAGTGCTCTGACAGCACATAAACCAATCCAAAGGATATTGCTAAGACAGAATTCTTTGAAAAGACCAATTAAGAGCTAGCAAAACTACCCACCACCTAAATTAAAAGTTGCGTAATTCCTCTTGTTCTCTCTCTTCTCCCTGGCATGCAATGGGTTCCTGATGTTCGTTCCTGTGGCGGGAAAGCACATCCCTGCGTCCACTTGGTTAATGGCCATGTGGGCCTCCATACATGGACTATTAGCCTTTAATTCGCTTGGATACTAAATTACTCCCAATTGTAACATGGAAAGGAAGTTCCGGACACTGGGCTGTTCTTGGAACCCCAGCTACACCTTTTCCAGGACTGGCTTCTCCTAATAAACGTTGCTTTCATTAGTCGTTTTTGTTCATAATTTTATTATTCAACTTTGAAAGACACAATCCCGGGAAGACCTTCGGCTCCAGTTAGGGTATCACAGTGATAATAACATGCTAAGCACTGTGAAATATACCAGGCTTGAGCCTCTTTTGACTCATAATTTAGAATACACAAGTTTAAGAGATTTTCACAGGAGAGACTCCTGGTGCAAGCACCAGTGTTCAGGGAAGGCCATCACATTCAAAGCCCTTCCTCAATCTCCCAAGGAATCATAAGGGCAACTGTATGTCTTACCACTCTTTATATCCACTTCTTTATTTGAAGATGTTCGAGAGCTGAAATAAGAAAAATATGAAATTAAAAGATGCTGAACAAATATTTACATTTCAGATTTTATGTGAAGTTTTATGGAGGATATTTCAGCTTATAAATTTTCAGAGTAAAAAGCAGAATTTTAGCCTGCCAAAAACATCCACTTTTTAACAATAAACTTATGGTTTAAAAAATAATTATATGTTCTTCAAAGAAATAAAACATAATAAAATATTTTACAGTGAAATTTTATGCTACATGTATGAACTATCATATAAACTCATAATATGTTTACAATTAGAGAAATACATATATTACATACCATGATCTATATGCAAAACATAATTTTAGCTAAAGAGTTATTAAATATCATAGAAAAGTGCTTTAGAATTATATGGAACCAATTACAAATTAAATGCACCATTCACTTTGCAACTCAATCTTTATTATCTAACTAGACACCTGGTGCACGAAACTTGTGCACGGAGGGGGGCGGGGTGTACCCTCAGCCCAGCCTGCACCCTCTCAAATCTGGGACCCCCTCAGGCGATGTCTGACTGCCGGTTTAGGCCCAATCTCGGGGATTGGGCCTAAACCGGCAGTCGGACATCCCTCTCACAATCCTGGACTGCTGGCTCCTAATCGATCACCTGCCTGCCTGGCCACCCCTAACTGCCCCCTCCCTGCCGACCTGGTCACTCCTAACTGCCGCCCCACCAGCCTGGTCACTCCAAAGTGCCCCCCTCCGCCAGCCTGGTTGCCCCTCGCGGCCCCCCCTGCTGGCTTGGTCACCCCACGCAGCCTGCTGTTCAGTTGTTTGGTTGTCCCTCACTAACACCCCTGCTGGCCTGGTTGTAGACAGCCATCTCTCTGAGGCGGAGACAGTCAATTTGCATATTACCTCTTTATTACATAGGATAAGAATTTATGAAGATGACAAATTGGTAACTATGATGTCACTACTAATAAATTCATGCATGCATGAAATTATTGTTTCACTTTACAAATTTTACTGAGGCATAGTTTAAGTATAAAAAAATGCATCCATTCAATGTGTACAATTCAATGCATTTGGGTATAAGCATATACCCATTACACCTGCCACAATAAAGAGACATCCCAAGTTTCCCCATGCACTTTAGCAATGGAGAGATGTTCCTTTCACCTTCAGCCACAGGCAACTATAGACTTGCTTTCTGTCACTTTAGATTAGTTTGCATTTTCTAGTATTATAAACAGAATCGTATAACATATTTTAGAGCTTAGCTTCTTTCAGTATTAACATAACGACTGAAATTCATTAATGCTGTTACATGCATCAATATTCCATCCCATTTATTACTAATAAATATTTAATTGTATGGATATACCACATTTTTATACATATGGTAAACATTTATTACGATTCTATTTTGGGGCTACTACAAATAAAGATGTAAGAATTGCTGTGTACAGGAGTTTATGTGGAATATGTTTTTGTTTCTCTTGAATAAATGTCCAGAAGTAGATGGCTATCATGTAATAGAAGTTTAACTAAAAACAAAACAAACAAAAACAACAATAAAAAACCTCCCAATTTCAGTGGATGAGTTTTTCTGTGGCTCCACATTCTTGCAACATTTGGTAGTCAGTCTGTTTAATTTTAGCCATTCTATATTGTTCACTGACAAGCCAGTTACTATAACTGTTGTACAAAGAAAAAAATATAGTATAGTAACTGGCTTGTTAGTGAATAATCTACACTAATAAAAGAGAAACATGCAAATTAACCATCACTCTACCACTCTGCTACACCCACAAGCCACGCCCACCATCCAATCAGGAGCAAAACTTCCTGCCTGCCCTGGCCGGCCCTGGGCTCTGCTCAAGGCTACAAAGTTTCAATTATTGAAGATAAATAAATCCCAGATACCTGCTTCCAGCCCGCCAGAAAAAAAAAAAAAGGAGAGGCTGGAAACTTGGGTCGCCGGGGGACATGACCAGCCTGAAAATGACCATCAGCCCCTCACCCAGGCTGGCCAGGCACCCCAGCAGGACCCCCACCCTGATCTGGAACACCCTTCAGGGCAAACCAGCCAGCCCCCACCTGTGCACCAGGCCTCTATCCTATATAATAAAAGGGTAATATGCAAATTGACCCTAACAGCAGAACAACTGGGAATGACTGGTCACTATGATACACACTGACCACCAGGGGACAGATGCTCAATGCAGGAGATGCCCTCTGGGGTCAGTGTGCTCCCACAGGTGAGGCCACAACATTAGTAACAAAGAAACAGAATTTCCAGAGGATGAGACTCAGAAATCAGGATTTTAAAAAGATTCCCAGGTGATTCTAATGTGCAGACAAGGTTGAGAACCACTGGTCTAAAATGTATAAATTGAGAAATCATCTATGCATATTGTGTAACTATTGTGGCAGTGTAGAATTGTATGATTGTTCCCAACTTCCTGGAAACAATCCCAGAGATGTATTTAGCCCTGCCCTTGGCCATGTACCAATCAGCACTGCCTGTAGGTGAAGAATATTTCCTTGCCCCATCATCTGACTAGGCTACATGTCTAGGTTGGGCCAGTGGGATGTGAGTAGAAGCAATAGTGTGCCAGTTCTGCAGTCACGTTAAAGGAGTCACATATGTCTGCCACCTCTTGGCCTTTTCCCTCTGCCATGATAATGGCATGCCCAAATAGGGCTGCTCTTTCCATCTGGGTCTTGGAAAGGGACTCAGAGCTAAAGCAGGGCCGTGGCAGCTCACCTATATCTGTCAACATGTAACATCTGCATGCGCAAGAAATAAATGTTTGAGATCATAGATTCTGGAATGTTAAAGTTGTTTGTTACTTGAGAAAAGCTGACTAAACAGGAGATAAATTTTTTTCTATGATTTATGTGTCTTGACATCATCTGATTTTTTAAAAATTCACTTTTATTGTCGAAAGTATTACAGATGTCCCCTTTGTTTTTTTTCCCATTGACCTCCTCCACCCTACCCCTCCCTCCTAAGCCTTCACCACACTATTGTCTGTGTCTGTGGGCTATACATATATACATGTAAGTTCCTGGTTAATCACTCTCCATGCACCCCTCCAACCCCTGATCTGATTTTTTAAAAACCATGTACATGCATTACTTTGATCAATTTTTTCTAATTTGTTCTTTTTAAAAAGATGCCTTTCTTTAAACTTGTATACATTAGCATTCTAATTTATATAAAGTCTCTCACGAGTTGGACTAGCATGAATCAGTCCTCTGAGCCCAATCACATCTAGGAACACTAAGAAATTTAATTTCCTGAACAGCAAAAGTGAGGCTCCATCAAAGTAATTGATACAGAATTTTTGGACTGGAACCTGGATTCTTTGTCTGCCAGAATCAAAGAATGAATCCAGGGACAGAAAGTGGCATAGCAAAGGTGGAGAGTTATTGAACAGTAAGTACAGACTCCCACATGGGGAGAGGGGAAGCCCACATGGGGAGAGGGAGAGAGTCCCACAGAATGGACTCCCACGTAGGGAGGGGGTAAGGGTCCCACTGAGTTCCCTTTCCCTGTGGCTTACAAAGGCTGCATATCTTCCTGCCTTGATATCCCCTCTGATTGGCCACTATTCCCTTAGACTGGTTACTATAGTAACTCCTGGGCTCAAAGGTTGAACCTCACAAGGGACAAGTGAGGTTCTTCCCCCCACCCCCTTCCCTATTGTTTTCCTATTCCCTTTGGGCTTTCTTCTTCTCCTTCTGAATGAAGGGCTTCCATCTCTTTATGTTGTAAATAGAAACCTTTTGCTGTTCCCAGCTCCCTCATTCTATGGAAATGTACCTGTTCTAGCTTTCCAGCTCCCCAATTCTATGGAAATATACCTTCTGCTGCTCTGTAGCCCTGTGCTCCTTTCATGGTCCCCTTAATTTCTAAAATTTCCTAAACTTGTCCTATCTTACTCCTAAAACTCCTGTTTCATAATCATTTAACTACAATAGGGAGTATATCTCTATCTACCTAAACTCCAAACTTTGCAGTGCAAGTTAAAAAGTAACTGAACATTTGAAAGAAACACTAATGCCCAGAAAATAGTTATTGAGGCACTCCAACTTTTCTAATATCATCATACACAAATAGATTTTTAAAATTTCTTTAACTGAACTTTATTCAATAATCATATTTCATAATACAGGTTTAATTATTCAATTTTAAAATGTTTTAACAAATAAAATGCAAAATTATGAGATATATTTTACCTAAATAAGATAAAAATGTATCATCAAGTCATTTGGAAATATTTAGCAGAAGATTTTAATAAATGTTTATTGAATGAATTAATAAATGAATAAGCCTGTTGGCGTGAATCCACGTGCCCTGTCCTTGGGGTACGTGGGTCTCCCGGGGACGCAGAATAAACCTTTTCCTTTCCTTTCTTTTCTGATTCACTGGAGTCTCTATTTCTTGCGCCGCCTCCTGAGCCACCTAACCTAACAAGAATTTGTTCCACTAATTGAAAATTTCCATATATTTACTAATAGAAAGCTTTTAGAAGATATCACAGGTTTATTTTAATTTCAATGTATCTATGGTCATTAACATACAATAATTCTGCTATACTTCTTTTTAAAATAAATTTAGCAAGGCCTTACCCACAACCATAAGTCTGAATTAATGAGGTTTTTATGGGAAGCCATAATTTCAACCAAAGACAAAATATACTAGTATATGCATTTTTGCATCACTAAAGTATCTCTAAAGTAGGAACTAAAAAAAAAAAAAATCGTCTGTGTGAATAAACTGTTTACTGGTTTAAAAATAATTAAACCTACATTGTTGTTAAAGTATTCAGACCTTTCTCCAATAAAAGGGATCTCTGTAATATCAGAAAAGTGTCTAGAGCTCTAGGTTTCTAGTGACTGGTGCCATATTTTTTATTTACCAGGGATTCCAGTACAAGTCTCCCAAGTATGCCTTCATAAGGGTGAAAGTAAGCAGCCCTTTTATGGATCTACTAAGGATAAAGACCACATTCCCACCACGGCCTATAAAGCCATGAAAGACCTCAACCTGCCAGCTGTGCTCACCTCATTTCACTACTTCCCTCCTTCTGCTCCAGCTACACTGGTATTCTTTAGTTCAGTTCCCCAGATGCTTCATGTACCTTCTTCCCTTGTAAGAGTCTTAGCACCTGCTGTTCTCGCCACCTGAAATAATCTCCATCCTCCACTTCCCCCTAACTCCTAGTTATTTCCTCCATATCATCCAGATCACAGCTTAAATATCACTTTTTCAGGAACACTGTCCCTAACTTCTCACACTAGTTCACATCCCCCTATTAGATGTTCTCATAACCCCCCATACTTTACTTTCACAGCATGTTTCACAGTTTATTTGTAATAATATTAACAAGCACCCCACACACACACTAGATTTAAACTCCATGAAGGCAGGAGCTTTTGGTCACCACTGTAGAACCAACACCTAGGCAAAGTGCCCAACTATTTAAAAGTACTAAGTATTACAAACACATGTGTTACATCCATGAAAATAAACTAATAAATTAATGTTCAAACAAACTCTGAAAGGAAAGTGGAAATGAGAGATCACACAGGATGCTGTGTGAGAGGGAAAAGATTTCCTTTCTTTCATGCATAAACCCAAACTGAGGAAAGAACAAGTAAAGGAAGAATGATGACTCCTACTCTCTCTACACTTAGGAAACATATAATACACTCATGTGTTATTATGATATTATATACATAATACAAACTTATAATATACCCTTCCTGGAGACTTAAGAACCTTAAATTAACCCATAGAGTTGAAAAACATTTTTAATTTCAGATCCATAATTTGAAAGAACATTCACAAAACAACAACCGTTGTTTTCTTCATCTATATATATAAAAGCCTAAGCGACTGACCGACCAAACGACTGGTCAACCAGTCGCTATGACGTTCACTGACCACCAGGAGGCAGACGCTCAACACAGGGGCTGCCCACTGGTGGTCAGTGCACTCCCACAGCCAACCTCCTGTGGCTGGCCAACCTCCTGCGGTCCCGCCCCCAGCCGGCCGCCCCTATAGGCCCCGATAGCCAGCCAGGCTGACAGACCCCACCCATGCATGAATTCATGCACCAGGCCTCTAGTAATGAAATAATATGCCAAATTATTACACTCAAATGATCAGACTTGTGAGATTTCTGGGTCCTTTCTGACACTAAGATTATTTAAACCCATTAACCTTGTTTCAAAAAAAGAAATGGGATTTTTATAGTTCTTGGTGTACATTTTACCAGTGTAATAATACATAAATCAGTCATTTCTGTATAACCAGGTGAGGAAACATTGCTAACTATAACCACGTAAGGAGTATAGATCACTTATTATTAGAAGATGAACCTAAAGGAAGTACTAATTGATTTGGAAACAATGAGGGAAAACAAATTTTAAAAATGTATGTGCTTGAAGTTTTTATTAGCTGGTGACTTAAGAATTCTTTGACACAGTTTTGGCAGATCATCCTGCTTGCTGCCATCCTTTGTATTCATACTAAATTTCTTTGTTGAAATGAGTAATTCAGGTTCTGAATATTATTCCTCATAGAAAAATCTCTACATGTCCCTTTAAATGGTACAGAAAGAAGCAAAAAAAAAAAGAACAAATAAAACAAATAGAAATTTTGCTTGATCATTTTAAATACTATGTACTCCACACAATTACTATCTCCTACCAGTTAAAATTATTTAACACCTTTTTTTGAGGGACAGGTTATACATTTCTGAGGTTTTAAACATTTTCCTTACTCTCTTCTCACATAATACTAGCAGGAGAAATGGAAAATAACATTTACTTGTAAGTATAAAAGAAATCTGAACAGTGATTTAAGTAATTTTTTCATAAATATATACTTTGGTACATAATACAAATGTCTCCTGAGTATTTTGAACAAATAACTCTTCCCTTTTATAATAAAGATTATATCTTTATCTCTTACTTATAAATTCTAGTTCAATGATTTTAGTAGCTTCTGAATTATCTAATCTAGTATATTCATTTTGAATAACAAATGTAGCTGTGTAACAATATAAAAACATATAAACCACCTAAGTTCACATTTACACTGAAGTTCACAGACGTGAACTTAAAAAACATGCAATTTCTCACCTTACATTCTTCCTGGCAAATATCTGTTCCAAAGTTAATGAAAATCCCACACATACAAAAATAAGTGAAAAACTAAACAAGATTTTTCTTCCCATCAAGAAATGAATCCGTTTCTTCAAACCAAGCACATCTGTTAATGCATAAATGCAATCAGAGAAGAGGCAGTACTTTTCATACTATGTGACTGACCACATGGTTAACCAATAAAAAGGCAATGTTCCTAGGATGTATTAAATAGGGGGAGGGTAAAAGGAGGAGCGTTGTACTGGTTCATTTGAAATCAGGATTTCAAAAAAAACAGGGTGAAACCAATGGGTCTATTTAGGTTGTTTGATTAGTCATCTCAACAACAGATTATTAGGGAGCACATTTTTTAGGGGAAATCTGCCAATTAAGCCCTGTTTAGAAATTGGCATTGTTTTGATACTATAATTCAATAAGAATCTCATACTGTTTTGCAGGAAGCTATTAAATTCTCTTCAAAAAATCCAAGAACTATACATTATTACAAGCATTTTTTCAGGTAAATAAAAGTGAAAATCCTGAAATTTACCTGATTTTACTTGTGTCCTAGTTCACACTTTCGTCCTGTATTTCATGACTCCATTTGCTGAGAAACATGAAATCCTATCTAATAAAAGAGTAATATGCAAATTAGCCACCACACCCTCACTCCATCAGTCCATCACAAAGATGTCTGTGGCCATGGAACTGGAGCGAGCAGGAGGCTTGCATTGCCCCTGGTGGTCAGTGCACTGCTCAGCTACATGCCAGGCTGACGGCTGCCAGCACAGCGGTGGTGGCAGGACACTCTCCCGCCTCCTTAGCAGCGCTAAGGATGTCCGACTGCAGCTTAGACCTGCTCCCTTCTGGCAAGTGGACATCCCCCAAGGGCTCCCAGGCTGCCAGAGGGATATCTGACTGCCTACTTAGGCCCGATCTCCCGGGGAGTGGGCCTAAGCCAGCAGGTGGACATCCCGAGGGGTGTCTCAGACTGCGCGAGGGCACAGGTCGGGGCGAGGGACCCCCCTCGAGTGCACAAATTTTTGTGCACCGGGCCTCTAGTATAATAGTAAATGGTATTTGGAGTCAGACAGCACTCCAGGGCATTCCCAGATCCAGTCCTGACTAGTTATGTGACTAGTTATGTGAGGAAAAGGAAAGTTCCTTTTCCTCCTAAGCCTAGTGTTCTCATCTGCAGGTGGGGACCAAAGTAGTTAACTCAAAGAATCATTGCGAAGACTAAATGAGGCCCTGAATAGCCATATCTATCTTGAAAAAAGAAGAACTAAGTTGAATGCATCACACTTCCTGATTTCAAAAATACATTACAAAGCTAGAGTAATTAAAACAGTACACTACTGGCACAAAGACAGGTATTTAGACCAAAAAAACAAAAGAGAAAGCCTAGAAATAAGAGTGCCAAGAACACACAATGGAGAAAAGACAGTCTCTTCAAAAATGATGCTAGGAAAACTTAATATTTACATGCGAAAGAATGATATTGGATTCTTATTCATACCTTACACAAAAATCAAATAAAAATGGATTAAATACTTAAAACCTAGAAGAAAGCATAGGGGCAAAGCTTCATGACATTGGCTTTGGTAATAATTTCATGACTATGACACCAAAGTACAGGCACTAAAAACAAAAAGAGACAACTGGAACTACATCAAACTAAAAAGCTTTTGCACAGCAAAAGAAACCATCAACAAAATGATGGTTCACCTGGACTCCTGTTGTGAGAAAAGGGAACCCACTGAATGAAAGAACAAAACAAAACACAGTTGGTACCCCACCCACTCCTATCAGTTTCTATATAATAATTTTTAATCATTTTTAGCATTCACTATGTTACAAATACTTGCTTGATCTAGATTATTTTATGCAATCCTCTTTATCCCCATTTCAGAGATGGGGCATGAAGAGTTGTGGCCAGAAAGCACACAGGTAATACTTGGTGGGCCCAGAACTTGAACCCAGGTATCTGGTTCTATAGAACACACTCTTAAGCTCTAGACCTCACAATCTTCCCAGATCCTCACCAGGCACAGAAAGAAAAAGCTGCATCCTGGTCCCAGCTACTGTTCCTGCAACTGGGGCTGATATATTTAATCTCTCTGTCCTTGTTTGTAAAATAGAGAAAATGCTTTGTTCTCCCTAGTAGTGGGCCAACGGCCAGAGGAAATAGCTATGAACCGTGCCTGAGCACAATGCTGGGTGTTCAATAAGTGTTGGTTCCTCCCTCCCTTCTTTCTTTGGCTACTTGGCTGTTTTCTTTGACTCCTGTTTTTGTTTGTTTTTGTGGCTACTTGACCCGTTCATCAGACCATGTTGTTCTCTATATTCCAGACAACTGGAACTACATCAAACTAAAAAGCTTTTGCACAGCAAAGGAAACAATCAACAGAGTGAAAAGACAACCTATCAAATGGGAGAAAATATTTTTGAAAGGGTTATATGGGAAAATGCCTGGTAAAGGATTAATTCTAAAATATATAAGGAACAAATCAATAGCAAACATAATAAATAAATAATCCAATTTTAAAAAGGGCCTTAAAACTTGAATAGGCATTTCTCCAAAGAAGTCATACAAATAGCCAACATGTATATGAAAAGGTGCCCAAAAGGCGGAAATGAAATTAAAACCACAAAGGGATATTACCTCATACCTGTTAGGATGGCTATTATCGAAAGAACAAAAGTGTCGGGAAAGATGTGGAGAAACTGGAACTCTTGGACATCTTTCGTGGGAATATAAAATGGTGCAGTTCCTATGGAAAATAATACAGCGATTCTTCAAAAAATTAAAAATAGAACTACCATAGAATCCAGTAATAGCACTTGTACGTAATTATCCAAAAGAACTGAAATCAGAATCTCAAAGAGATATGAGCACTCCCATGTTTACTGCAGCACTATTCACAATAGCAAAGATTTAGAAATAACTGAGTGTCTGTTGATGGATGATGGGAGAAAGAATAGGTGGCATAGACATACAATTGATATTATTCAGCCTTTTAAAAAAGGGGAAATTTTTTTAAATGGTGTAATTCTGTGACAGCATGGATGAACCTTCAGGGCACTATGCTAAGTGAAATAAGCCAGTCACAAACAGTACATAATTCCATTTATATGAGATATCTAAAATAGTCAAATTCAGCCCTAACCGGTTTTGCTCAGTGGATAGAGCATTGGCCTGCGGATGGAAGGGTCCCAGGTTCAATTCTGGTCAAGGGCATGTACCTTGGTTGCAGGCACATCCCCAGTAGAGGGTGTGCGGGAGGCAGTTGATAGATGTTTCTAACTCTCTATCCCTCTCCCTTCCTCTCTGTAAAAAGTCAATAAAATATATTTTTTAAAAACTATAAAAATAAAATAATCAAATTCATAGAATCAAAGAGTGGAATGGTGTTTTCCACGGGGTGGGGCAGAAGCTGATAGAAAGTTGTTAATAAACAGACAGAAAGTTAAGCAAGGCAAATAAATTATAGAGATCTGCAGTACAAGATGTACCTATAGTTAACAGCACTGTATTGTATACTTAAAACTTTGTTAAGAGGGTGGATCTTATGTTAGGTGTTCCTACTATAATCAAATAAAATTTTAATAAGTAAGAAATAAATAAATACCAGAGATAGCCCAGCTGGTGTGACTCAGTGGTTAAGCATTGAGCATCGACCCATAACCAGTTATGGTTTGACTCCCAGTCAGGACACATGCCCAGGTTTTGGGCTCAATCCTCAGTAGGGGGCATGCAGGAGGCAGCTGATCAATGATTCTCTCGCATCATTAATGTTTCTATCTCTCTCTCCCTCTCCCTTCCATGACTAGTTAAATAAAGAATATTTTTATTCCTTGTCAGCCTCCAATTCCCCCAGCCCCCACCTAAAAATCATTAAAAACAACAGCAACAACATCTCTAAGAGTAATTTTACATTAAAAATAAATTTTAAATGCCACAATAAAGAAAATCCTCCAAAATGAAAGTGTCAGCATTTTAGGCACTTAAGAACCTTGAAATCTTTAAAGGCCAAATACTGATAGCTGAAAGGTGCTATTCGTAAGTGACATTTCAGAGATGATGGGCTGTAGGAAAGCAATCCATCCTTACTACTGACTTCACACACACACACACACACACACACACACACACACACACACACACACTCTCTCTCCCAACATGGCTCTTGGAAGCCATATAGAAAATGAGGAGTTAAAGGATGATAACTTGGGGACCTGGGAGTATACAGAAATAAGGAAGTTACTAATAAAAAGTATCAATCTGATCTTTCTATGCCCTATGTTATTCCTACTTCCCATCTTATTCTCTGCTTTTCTCAGTTCTTTTATTTCACCAACTTCCACCTTTCATCTCTCCTTTGACCTTTCCATCCTTTTCCTCATTTTGTGAAATTTCAGGTAGCAAGACCAATCAGGAATTAAGTCTTAGGAAAAGTTGCTAGATAAAAATATAGTACATCCAGTTTAATATGAGTTTCAGATAAACAACAATAATAAATAATTTTCAGGTAATGAATAACAATAATTTTAATAATATATCCCATGAAATATCTGGGGTATGCTATACTAAATAAACATTTGTTATCTAAAAATTAAATTTAACTGGACATCTTGTATTTTTTATCTGCTAAATCAAGCAATCCTAGTCTTAGGGATTCAAGTTTTTTGTCTGTTTTTTTTAAAACATATTTTTATTGATTTCAGAGAGGAAGGGAGAGGGAAAGATAGAAACATCAATGATGACAGAGAATCACTGGTCACCTGCCTCCTACACGCCCCCCACTGGGGGATCCAACCCACAACCTGGGCAAATATTTCCTCCACGAAATCATAATTTCGTATGTGCCCTTGACCGGAATTAAATCCAGGACCCTCAGTCCACAGTCTGACGCTCTATCCACAGAGCCAGCTAGGGCTTAGGGACTCAAGTTTTAATGTGCATACAAATCACATGAGATTTTGTTAAAATGCAAATCTTATTCAGGAGGTCTGGGAGACTCGGAGGGGGGCATTTATGCGCTTCTTTGTTTCTAACAAGCTTCCAGATGGTGCTGATGCTATTTACCTAAAGACTGCCCTCTGAGTAGCAAGGACCTAGAAGAGCACTGTTCAACAGAAATATAAAGAGAGCTACATATGTAATTTGAATTTTTCTAGTCGCCACATTGAAAGAAGTAAAAATAAACAGTTTAAATTAGTTGTAATAATATACCGGGTGGGGCAAAAGTAGGTTTGCAGCTGTTGTACCGGAACAGTAAACCTACTTTTGCAAGTGAAACAGAGTTTATTCTTGCATTATCATTTATTAATTGTTGTGATATTTTCCATACAACAACTGTAAACCTACCTTTGCCTCACCCTGTATTTTATTTAACCTAAAATACTATGTCAAACATAATTAATTTTAAAAATTATTAATAAGATATGTATCTTCCTTTTCTACCCTAAGTCTGAAATCTGGTGTATAATTTACATTTATACACATCTCTATTCGGATTAATCAAAATGTCATGTGCTCAGTAACCATGTGTGGCTATGGCCACTCTATTGGTCAGGGCAAATACAGAAAATCTCCCCCAGCTCCCAGAGCAGGAGTATATGGTCCCCCATGACATTAGCCGCAGTATTTAACTACATCGCTGCCCAAATCCCTGGTCAGGAGGAGATGGAAGCGCAAGTACACGGTGATCCTGTACTGTGATGATAATGGTTCTGTGAACACTCAGAAACCTTAGTGTTAGCCCCTTAGTCCTTAACATTACACAAATCTGCTTTGGTTATATTTTCATGCATAAGCATATACATAACATTTTTTATTTTAAATCAAGTACCATTTTAATATATTTCATGATTTGATGATGCTAAAAGTTTAATATAGCACTTTTTCTGTTGCTGAAGTCTTCTCCCACTTGGTTAAAAATATTTAAGGCAGAATATTTAGAAGCTACTAGGTTTCACACGTGTTTTAGAATAGAAGTCACAGTTAAGATGTGATTGAGAATAGCTCATCTTGTGACTTTGGAGGAAAAAAGCAGAAACAAAAAATGCTAATATGATAGCTTGCAGGCTGTAAAGCACTAGGGTATCACCTGCCTGGCATGGTACCTGCCTGCTCAGATGCTGAGCAGTGGGTTTCATTTCAGGAGAGAAAAACCCTGAGTTTCCAAGGCTATAAGCAAATCTGCTGTCTGCTACCAAAGAAGATACCATTTCTACCTTTCAACTGTTCACTCTACAAACATCCTAAAGATATTCCAGAACAAGGAGCAGTTAGTGACTCACTCACAAGATACACAGAAAACGCACAAGCACATGTACTAGTAAAATATCCCCTCAATGATCTCCGTAAGAGAACAGGAAGTTATACATGCATGCTGCCTTCTTTCCAACCGAAAATACCTTGGGTTTGCTTCCTTTTCTGATTTCCCATATATTGCTAAATGAAATGTTACCAGGAAGTTTGAATATAAAAATCTATCTTCCCATAATCATATTAAATTATGTTCTCATGGGGGAAATAGTTGCCTTAAGGAGCATTTAGCATTTGCCAGACCACCCGTCTTTATTCATCCAATTACTCTCTGACTGAAAAATCATATCCGTCAATTGTTCAAATTAATTATAAAGGTCTTTACACACTGATTCAAAATCCGAATCCATCCCCCTTCTACAAAACCCTGCACAACATGGCCCTCGCTGGTCTCTCTCGCCTCATTTTATGCCAGCCATGCTCCAGCACTGGCTGGCACTCAGCTTTTCAACACCCTCCCCATGCCAAGCTATTTTGCACATCAGTGGCTCTGCTCTAACTTTCCCTGCATTCTCTTCACTCTCACCATAATATGTATCACTAGTTGTACTGAGACATTTATTTTCCTGTTGCTTATTTACAGTGCATTTTCTCACCAGAAGGCCTGGCTCCTTGAGGGCAGGGATTGTGTCTAAGTAACTGAAATAAACCTAGAAGCTAAGTTGATGCTCAATAAAAAGTACCAAATAATGTCACATAATTAATTACCACTTCACGCCTCATGGTTATGACTCCCAGGGCCTAAATATTTAGGCAACTGTAACTAGAAAAATCAACTAACTCAAGAATTCCATCAAATCCAGTAGTTTGGCCCTCTCTGGTTTGGCTCAGCCAATAGAGCCTCAGCCTGCGGACTGAAGAGTTGGGGTTCGATTCTGGTCAAGGGTACATGCCTGGTGGTGGGCTCGATCCCCAGTAGGGGGAGTGCAGGAGGCAGCCGATCAATGATCCTCTTTCATCAATGATGTTTCTATCTCTCTCTCCCTCTCCCTTTCTGTCTGAAATCAGTAAGAATATATTTTTTAAAAATTCAGTAGTTTGAAAATGCAAAAGGACAAAACCCAAGTTACATCAGTTCATTAGCAAACTACCACAGTATATGTGTACTTCTTGTTCCTTGTTGGGGGGTATGACTCTATGAAGGTTAATTTTATGTATTAAGTTGACTGGGCCAGGAGTTGCCCATATATTTGGTTAAACATGATCTGGGAGTGTTTCTGGATGTTTCTCAATGAGATTAATATTTGCATCAGACTAAGTGGTGAATCAGATTGCCCTCCCCAAAGTGAGTGGGTCTCATTCAATCCACTGGAAGTCTGAACAGGACAAAAAGATGGAGTAAGGGAGACTTTACTCTCTTTACCTGTCCTGGAGCAGGGACATCAGTCTTCTCCTGCCTTCAAACTCAAACTAGGACTGGAACCACACCCTCAGCTCTCCTGAGTCTCAGCTTGCTGACTGCAGATCTTGGGACTTCTCAGCCTCTACCAGTATAATTGTATGAGCCAATTCCTATAATGAACAAATGGATGGATGGATGGGTAGATGAATGGATGAATGAATGGATATATAAATAAATATGTATCTCCTATTCTTTCTTTTTCTCTGGAGAATTCAGACTAATGCAGACTCTTTTTCTTTTCTTCTTTTCTTCTTCTCCTTGTCTCCTTTCCTCCTTCTCCTTCTCCTTCTCCAGATTCTTTATCAAGTTCACAGCCTAACTGTTGCCATGATTTCTACCAATTTTCATCAAATCAACTGCAGAGTTGATTAGAACCAAGGTAGTAAATGAAATACTTATAAGTGCTTTTGATTTAAATATTAATGTTTCTTACTTTAGATTCCTTTTTGACTTCTTGGAACATGGGTAATGTATCAAATTAGTGGCACATACTAGTATTTACATTCCTGGCTCTCAAGCTAAACTGGGAAAGGAAGCCCATTCTTTCATAAATTTGTCCATTAAACAAGCATTCATTGTCATGTGCTAGATGTCAGGAACACAAGGTAAAAAAAGACCCAGTCCTAGCCTCCAGGAAGCTCTCAGCCCAGTGATGTGTAGAAATGTGAACACATAATTGCTGGTTGAACACCTTTAGGATGTTGCACCTAGCAAACCAGTGACCTTCACCTCATGAGGTCAGTATGCATCCCTTGGTACTGGGATCTATGAGCTACTATAGTGCCCTTCCAATAATTTGGCTTTTGTTCTTAACACAGCTTGAAGGAAGTTCTTTCACTTGTAGTACAAAAGGACCTTATTGAAAGGGATTTCTAGATAACAAATTTAGTGTAATAATAGAGGCATGGACTGGAAGGGAGGTTTGTGGGACAGGGAGAACCTAACAGAACTGGGTCCTAGGGAGAAAGAGGCCTCCACCACGCTCAAAAATGCTCTCACCAAGTACCTGCAGGATTCCCACCTCAACAGACAGGAATCAGAGTTAAAATTCACTAAAACAAAACTTGTATTGAGAATATATGCTATCTGATGTTGCCCTATACTTTAAACCATCATTTATAAGAAGAGCAATATGAATTCTTTGGACAAAAATTAATTAGCACACTTAATTTCAAAGAGAGCAATGTGTCCAACTACTTAGTAAAAATCCAAGATGTTTGCTAAATAATTAAATTTGGAAAGTTTAACTTAAAACCTAAGTAAATTTTAAAATCGGCACATGAACATATCATTTGTAGTATTAAAAATGTTATCTATAAAATGGTTACAGATTCATTCATTTGGGTTATTTTCATAATCAGTAAGGACTGCTAGGAACAAGATAAAAAGATAATGGTTTAAATCTGTGGAAAAATTATTCCTGTCCAGAACACCTCATTTCTTTTCTTCCTCTCTTATTCTATTTCCTCACTCCTCCTTTTTCTCTCTTGTAGTATAAAACACTCAAAAATTTTCATTTACTTTTATAGTTTTTAAATTTATATATTATAATTTACATATTATTACATTTAAATTATATATATACTAGAGGCCCGGTGCACAAAAATTTGTGCACTGGGGGGAAGAGGGGTCCCTCAGCCTGGCCTGTGCCCTCTCGCAGTCTGGGACACCTCAGGAGATAACGACCTGCTGGCTTAGGCCTGCTCCCGGGTGGCAGAGGGCAGGCCCAATCCCTAGGTGCAGCCCCTGGTCGGGCTCAGAGCAGGGCCGATTGGGGCGCTGGGGGGCCGCCCCCTGTCATGCACAGAGCAGGGCCCGTGGCGGGGGCGGGGGGTTGGGGCCCCGCACCCTGTAACACACAGAGCCGCAGGGCGATCAGGAGTTTGGGCGCTGCCCCCTGTCACGCTGATGCCGGGAGGCCTCAGCGGCGCCGCTAATCCCGGTGCTGGGAGGCATATTACCCTTTTCCTATATAGGGTAGAGGCCTGGTGCATGGGTGGGTGCCGGCTGGTTTGCCCTGAAGGGTGTCCTGGATCAGGGGAGGGGGCCCCTTGGGGGGCCTAGCCAGCCTAGGTGAGAGGCTGATGTGTGTTTGCAGGCTGGTCACACCTCCTTCAGGGTGGGGGTCCCCACTGGGGTGCCTGGCCAGCCTGGGTCAGGGGATGATGGCTGTTTTCAGGCTGGGGGTGACTGAAGCTCCCACTGCTCCTTTTTTTCTTTTTTTATTCTGGGCCAGCTTTAGCTTTGAGGCTTGGCTCCAGCTCTTAGGCCTCCACTGCTGAAAGTAGGTTTCTGGCCTTTGCTTACAATGTTGCGATCCTGCTGGCTGAAGCCCGGCAGGTTTCTGGGGTTTTGTTTAGCTTCTATGTTTGTTACATAGTTGCTTGCAGCTCAGAGGCCTGCAGCGGCAGGCGGGGAATGGTGGAGTCCTCCGTCACTGAAGCAAGCAAGCCTCATGTTAGTTTCAAGCTGCCTGGCTGCTGGCCGCCATCTTGGCTGGCAGTTAATTTGCATATCTCCCTGATTAGCCAATGGGAAGGATAGCGGTCATATGCCAATTACCATGTTTCTCTTTTATTAGATAGGATGGCCTAATATGCTAATTGTCCCTCCAACCGTTCAACTGTTCAACCAGTCACTATGATTGATGGGTACTGACCACCAGGGGATAGATCAGGGGTCCTCAAACTTTTTAAACAGGGGTCCAGTTCACTGTCCCTCAGACCATTGGAGGGCCAGACTATAGTTTAAAAAAAAACTATGAACAAATTCCTATGCACACTGCACATATCTTATTTTGAAGTAAAAAAACAAAACGGGAACAAAAACAATATTTGTATTTGGATGTGGCCCGCAGGCTGTAGCTTGAGGACCCCTGGGATACATGCTCCAACAGGTAGGTTAGCTTGCTGCTGGGGTCTGGCCAATCAGGACTGGTCAAGGTGGGCCAGACACGCCCTGGAGCCAACCTCCCCCAGTCCCTCCCCTGTGGGCCAATCTTCTGCAGTCCCTCCCCGGCCTCTAAAATATTTCTTTTAATTCACTTCCTTTCAATGTGCACAAATTTGTGCACCAGGCCTCTAGTCTAGAAACAATCCCGGTGAATCTTCATTTTACTGAGGAATGCAAAGGCTAAAAGAGTGACCTGCAGCCATTCCTCATCACCATAGATCAATTAGTCCAAACTGAACTCACTGACAGAACAGATCTGGCCTGTCTACCAGATTCTTAAACCTCTCCAGGGAATGAGATTCTAAAATGTAATATTCCAGGAAGTGAGTAACAGTATCTTTCTTTTCCTAGTGAGAAAAATTATCTTTCATTTCTTATAACTCAAAGTTCCCTACTGAAATAGAAGCCTATGTTATTTTGTTTGGTTCTCAGCCAAGTTAGAGAAGACCTGAGGAATAATTTAATATGCATATTAAAATGATAACTCCCCGGAACTTCACAAAGGATATCGAAGAACAACATTGTCAAGCCCCTCTAGATCCTACACAGAAATTTAATTATAATAACAAGAATTTTAATGATGAAGCCTGAATATTAGTAAGATTATATGGCACTACATACGTATTTCTTTTGTTCCACCAGGGAATAGATATGAGAATAACCACTGTACCAAAAAGTAGCTAGAATGAGAAAATAAGAGATCTAATTCGTTTTGGATAGAGGAAAACTTATGTTTAATAATTTAATCAGGTAAAATGAAGCACTCAATATTCATCACTAGTAGTTATACAGAGCATGTAATCATCGGTCTTACCCTTACTGCTTCTTCTTCCTCACTTAAAGCTGTTATTTTAACTTCCTGTCACACTTCCATAGCAACTAATGCCTCCAATTTTACAGCTACAGCACAAGCAATTGTTTCCAACTATTCTAAATGCTCCATTATCAGTTGTCAACGTTGTTAAAACTTCCAAAAAGCTAGCTTCTCCCCTATACAGTGTGAAGGCATCACCTTTAGCCTAAATCTCCCCATCAACTGATCTAATTTCAAAATATCAATCCTTCTTCTTAGTTGACAGGGGTAGGCTCTGAGAGAAATCAAATAATAATACCTACTACCCTACCTGAGTGCTAAACCAACATAAATAAGGTAAGTGGAGAAGCAAATACCACCTTCATTACTGCGGAAGGCCAGAATGGAGGGCAAAGTTCAGCACAGGAGCAAGATGGATTGTAACTGAACCCCTTTCCCCGGAAGACAGACATGGCAGACTATCCTGGCGGCACTGGACCCTCCATAGGGAAGAGAAGTTGCCCCAAGAGAACCAGGAGAAACGCACTCAGTGGGCAAGTGCCAGGAGCCGGTCCATCCTTGCTGTTTCAAGGGACCTGGCATATATGGCATACTGTTCTTAATATGTTTGCTCACCTTCTTGGCACTATGTGTTTTAACCAAGGTCACCTCTCCGAGAAAGGTTGTTTCCCCAGGTAGGGATTTTCCCCTGAAGTTAGGGAGGGAATAAAACAGAACCTAGACACAGAACCTAGCAAGAGAACCTGGCTGAAGAACCTAGACACCGAACCTAGAGACAGAACATGGCAAAAGATCCTGGACAGAACCTGGCTCCAGAACTTGGCTGGAGAACCTAGACAGAACCTGGCTGAAGAACCCGGCTACAGAACCTGGCTCCAGAACCTGGCTGGAGAACCTGGAGAACCTGGCTGGAGAACCTAGCCAGAGAACATGGACACAGAACTTGGTTGTAGATACTGGCTAGAGAACCCAACTATGCTGATCAACTGAACGCTGCCTCTGAGTCTTTCCTTCTTCACCGACTCCGTCCACACCTTTGGGGACCCCTGGACCTGCTGGGGTCGGACCCCAGCAGGCAAGCTGGGTCCACACAAGAAAATAAAGAAGAGCTGAATGAACATGCCTAGATTATTCTTCCTCCATTTATCACAGATGTCACCCCTCCTCACCTGGCTTGAAATAAGGAGTTACACTAATTTAAATCCTCCTACTTGGAAGGAAATACTAGGAAAGAGGGAAACTTGTTCTCCTTCCTGCCCCTCCCTCAACATTTCAAGAACTACAAACAGCATTCTTCTGTGACAAGGTGTCTACTGGTTTCCCTATACTTCTAGTAAGCCATGAACATGCAAGTTATAATAAGAATACTTCAGTCTTGCCCTGGCCTGTGTGGCTCAGATGGCTAGAGTGTTATCCCAAACACCTGACTAGATCCTACCCCAAACCCTGTTAAAATCCAACTCTCCATCTACCCAGTCACTACACTGAATGAAGCTGAAGAAGATAAAAACCATGTTGACTTATGTAACTTCATAGCTAGTTTCAAATTGGCCCTCAGAACTGTTCCACGATCCCACATTCCTTTGTCAATCTATCTTTTCACATTCCTAGATTAGAAGGGAAAATATATGTTAGAACCTAATCCCTATATGATGGTTTGTTTTTTTAATCCTCACTCAAGGACATGATTATCAATTTTTTCTTTTAGAGAAAGGGGAGGAGGGAGGGAGGAGAGAGAGAGAAACATTGATAGATATGTACCTTGGTGTGCCCTGACCAGAATCAAACCTTTTGGTGCACTGGACAATACTTCAACCAACCGAGTCACACTGGCAAGGGTCATATGATGGTATTAGAGGGCAAGGCCACTGGGAAGTGATTGGGTCATAACCCTCATAAATGGGATTATAAAGAGACCTCAATGGGTCAATTATATCTCAATACAATTTGAAAAAACAAAACAAAAAATAAATAAGAGACACCAGAGAGCTGCCTTGGCCCTTCTGCCATTTGAGGTTATAGCAAAATGAGACTCATTTATGAACCAGAAAGGGCTCTTAACAGACACTGAATCTGTCAGCACCTTGATTTTGGATGTCCCAGTCTCCAGAACTGTGATAAATTTCTGTTTATAAGCCTTCCAGTCTATGGTAATTTGTTATAGCAACCCAAATGGACTAAGTAACTATACCTCAGCAAAATGGGGATACTGTATTTACTTGTCAGCATTGTGAGAATTAAATGAATTAATAAACGGAAGGCACCTAAAATAGTATGTGTCACAAAGTACTATTTAAAGCTAGCATTGTTATCTTAGATCAGGGGTCCTCAATTTGTTCCCGTTTTGTTTTTTTACTTCAAAATAAGATATGTGCAGTGTGCATAGGAATTTGTTCATAGTTTTTTTTAAACTATAGTCTGGCCCTTCAACGGTCTGAGGGACAGTAAACTGGCCCCCTGTTTAAAAAGTTTGAGGACCCCTGTCCTAGATGATTTCACATGGTACCCTCTCTCCTCAAGCTTCTTTCCCCTGCTCATTCTCTTCTTTGGTGACTTTGCTCAAAACAGTTCTACATCTTCCCATGAGCAATCCTCCCATTTACTTACACTTTGCCTTCTGTAGATAGATAAGCTGTTATTATTCCTGAGGTCACCTCCTCCACTTGCGCTCCCCTCTAGTCTACTCAAGTGAATTACCTATTTTTTCTTCTCTATTGGGACAATCCCATCAGCATACGAAAATGCCATAAAACAAACCCATCCTGCTGCACACCTCTCCCCAGATATAGCCCCTTTTCTCTACACACGATAGAAAAATTCCTTGCAAAAACTGTCTCTAGTCCCGATCTACACTTCCTTCTCTTTCATTCTCCGTTGACTCCAAGCCTATCCGTCTCCCCTGGCACCACAGGCCTCATTCACCGTGCTCCTCCTCCCGGGTCCTTCAGTTCTTGAAACGCTCCAGCTCATTCTTGTTGGGAACTCTTCTTCCTGGACGGATCTACCCACCATACCTGCCTAAGGGCCTCCCCCTCTTCGGGGATGTCAGCTCAGCTGAGGGTCCACAAAGATGCTTTCTTCATCAACCCTATGGAGAGTAGCCAGTTTCACCCCCAACTCAGTATCACCTTAACCAACTGTACTTTCTCTTTAGCACTAACTACTATGTAAAATTATCTTCTGTTGATTTAAAAATATATTTATACATAGTTCCTGCCTTCTCACACCTAGAATATAAACTTGGTAAGAGTAACCTTCACTCTTGTTACCTGTTGTATTCCCAATGTCTGGCACAGAGAGGACAACTTAAAACAGAGTTCTGGGATGAACCAAAATCGCAACCAACTCTTACTCTACAAAACAAACCGAGACTGAAAGAGCTAATTAAATGACTTGCCCAAGGTCGCCCAACCAGTAAATGGCAGCTTTGGGGCTTAAGGCCTGGTCTACTTCCAGAGCTTGGGTTTTTGATGACTGCATCCCATGACCTCAGTACAACTATGTCCCTTTACCATGCTGCTTGCGAGTGGGTGTTAGGCGCGGAGGTCTAAGCTCCCACACTCTCTAGGCACATGGCCCACACGCCGCTTCCCAGACGCAGGCGGGGCCCTCTCCTTCCTCCCCCGCAGCGCCCCGAGCCCCGCCCCCGTAGCTTTGCCGACCGCGCCAGTGCCGCACTGTGAGCGGGTCTATGTGCCTTCTGCCTCCGGCATCCACGTAAAAAGAAATAAACTCCGATCTAAGTTATATGTCCCTGAATTTCAAAAAGATTAAATAAGACGTAGGTTCTGGAAAGTGCTGCACATTTGTGTCTTTCAACTGCGAGGCTCCAGACTCGGGTCAGGCGCGGCGCAGACAGCCGCAGGGGTCCTTGGCGGGGCGGGGCCTGCTCGCGGGGGCGGGCGGCTCCTTCCCGTGCAGCCTCTCTCTTTCGCTCAGGCCCGTGGCGCCAGCAGGATGGGTGAGGAGTCCCTGCGGGGTGGAGGGG
>NW_006299705.1:7189463-7203777 GCF_000327345.1 Myotis davidii | reverse complement strand
CCCCGTGGGGCCCAGGCCGCGGCGCTGGGCGGCCGACGCTGCTGCGGAGCCTGCGCGCGGGGCCTGGGGCCTTTGGGAGGATGCACCCAGGGGAGCGCGAGTGCCCACCTCTTAGTTGGCTCAAGGGAAGCTGACGTTTTGGACCCTGTGCCAAGATGTGAGGCGGGAGCCTCCCGGTTTGGAGCAGCGGAGGCTGGTGTCTCAGGTGCCAAGTAGGCCCGGGGCGCCTTTCCGGGGGAACTGAGGGGAGTGTGGCTTTCAGGCAAGTGTCGCGGTCTTCGCACGGCCCGGAAGCTGCGGAGCCACCGGCGAGACCAGAAGTGGCATGACAAGCAGTACAAGAAGGCCCACCTGGGCACGGCGCTGAAGGCCAACCCTTTCGGGGGCGCGTCCCACGCGAAGGGGATTGTGCTGGAAAAAGTGTAAGTGAGACCTCACGGCCGTCTTTTATTTTGCTGGGGCGACTCCTACCTTTAACGAAGCCGGGGTGGAAACCCCAGGTCTCGGCGTAGCTGTAGCATCGTTATTTGGGAGTTGGTAACGGGGTTCGGAGGCTAGGTGACTGAGGGTTTTAATAAACGCTTCACAGAGCTGGAGGAATCGGGTGGGAGTGGAGGGGAGAAGTAAGGGACAAACCGCGGGACGTGTGGGGATGGTCCCGAGCAGTTGACGTCCATGAACTTTTTAAAGCAGCCAGTCACATCTTCCTACCTGAGAGTGTTACAGCTAACGTTGAACCACATCACTTGAATTTACAGTATTCAGTGGGTTTTTTTATTTAATAAAATCACACTCTCATATCCAGTCAAATTTAGTGACAGTCAAGATCTAAATACAGAATTTCCTGTTTTTGTATTTTACAACTATAGAGGGGCCCGTTTCTCTTGTTGGGCCAATGACCCTAAGACAGGAAATACTTGGTTGAAATCACAGGCATTTCGCAATTTAGGGATAGATAGAAAAGGTAGGGACAGTACAATTTCTAATGCGCTTTGTGCCGAATGAACTAAAATGTCACTCTTTTCAGAAAATCAACTCTTGTGCTGTTTGTGTTTCAGGGGGGTTGAAGCCAAACAGCCCAATTCTGCTATCAGGAAGTGTGTCAGGGTCCAGCTGATCAAGAACGGCAAAAAAATCACAGCCTTTGTACCCAATGATGGTTGTTTGAATTTTATTGAGGTAAGTGCTTTTAAGTCTGATGTAGCTTCCGTTCCTGGAGCTGTTCCCCCCCAGTTATCTTATATGATGAATATTTTTAGGATTGCTACCGATACCAGAATAAACTGTCGATTTTATTCCAGGAAAATGACGAAGTTCTGGTTGCTGGATTTGGTCGCAAAGGTCATGCTGTTGGTGACATTCCTGGAGTTCGCTTTAAGGTTGTCAAAGTAGCCAATGTGTCTCTCCTAGCCTTATACAAAGGCAAGAAGGAAAGGCCAAGATCCTAAGCTCTGATGGTAATATCACAGTAGTAATAAATTTTCGTATGCCTAAAATGTGTTTGTGCTTATTTTCATTACCATAGACTATATTGTATAACTTAACAAACTTAACAATTTTAGGAGATTGGGAAGACAGTTAATTCAGAATTCCCTAGAGTAAATGGGATTCATAGCAAAGTCCCCCCCCTCCCCCCACCCATTCAATAAACAAAATAACAGTAAATTTAAAAAATTGCCTGAGTGGCCTTGCTCAGTGGTTGAGGTTCATCCTATGAACCAGGAGGTCACGGTTCGATTCCTGGTCAAGGCACATGCCACGGTTTCGGGCCTAATCCAAAATAGGAGACAGCCAATCAGTCTCCCTCTCTGAAATTAATAAAAATATATTAAATCACTAAACTAGCAGGAATCACCTTGGATACAACATCGTGGGACCCAATATGATAAATACCACCCTTAAGTTGCTCCCTGCTTGGTGTTTAGTATCTAAAAGGTCTATCCATGTAGCTTCTGTGGTTATGACAGCAAAATTTAGGCATTGGATGATTTAATAAAGTGGATTTCAGGCATAGAAGAAAAGCTTGCATAAAGGGAAGACCAGGTATACAAAGTGTTCTGGGTCCTGAGTTTCAGTAACTGGATTGACTTTCTACTACAAAGAACAAAGGAAGTGAAGAGGTAGCAATGGTCAAGATGGGTTGTGTTTTAATAATTGAAGCTGGGTGTGGAGTCCATGGGGGTTCATTTTTCCATGAATTATTTCAAAATTTGTATAGGGGGGAAATTTTTATGTCTGCAGTGAGGCTCATTAGCCTTAAGTCAGAGAAACTGCTATTGTTAGCATTAATAAATATGGGTTGATTTCTATCTAACCAAAGGTTAGGGTTAGGGTGTTTGGAAAATGTTCTTGGGCTTCCCGTTCCCAAAAGATCAAGATGAGTTCTTAAAGGAAACCCTGTGTCTCACTTCTCTGGTCAAACTTGCATTCCTCATCCAGCTTCAGGAGGTGTGTGGTATTTCCCCTGCTCCTCATTTCACAGGTTATCCTTGTCAAATGTTTGAGCACTTATCTATTTCCACAGGAGTGGAGAGAGGCTGGCTTTTATTTTTTAACTGACATATTTGACAGCATTGTGTGTATTTATGAACACCTTGTTAAATAGGCTGGCTGCACTTGGTTTCCATCCCAGCACTTCTAGTGTGTGTAGTTGCACACAGTATTCCTTTCCAAAGGCTGACCAGATGCTTTGGGATTGGCATACCTGGGCCTCATTCACCTGGCCTGGACCTGAAAAGCCCGGGGAGGGTTCCATGCTGGGTTCAAGGTACTGCTGGAGGGAGGAGGTGTTCGTGGCCAGGATGAGAGGGTGGCAGTAACTGCTGCCTGCCTACAGCCTGCGGTCCCCTGCAGTGTTGAGACCTTTGTCAACCTGTAAAGAAACATGCCGAGAAGAAGTAAAACACCCTGCAGTGATGGTTCCTACTTGTCTCCAGCATGCACCCAGGACACAAGGCCTATGGCTAAGTGACTGACCGACACAGGACCTGAAGCTCAAACAGCACCTGTGCTGCCAAGGTCTCCTCCCTCAGAAGTAGGAAATCGGCCTAGATCACTCCAGTCAGGTACCAGCTCCCTCTGCAGGTCCTTACTCACCCTCAGCTCCCTCTGCAGGTCCTTATCTGCTTGTTTGTGGTACAAGTTACTAACAAATTCTGTTCTCTAGTCTACTTATTGTGGGCGTGTTTGTTCATTTGCTTAAGTTTAGCTTTCTAAAACATCACTGTAGTTAACTAGAAATAGAAAAGATAAGGCCCTGGCCAGGTAGCTCAGCTGGTTAGAGCGTCATCCTGATACTCCAAGGTTGCGGGTTTGAACCTGTCAGGGCATATACAAGAATCAACCAATGAATGCATAAGTAAGTGGAACAACCAATCAATGTTTCTCTCCCTTTCTAAAATCAATAAGTAAATGGGGGATATAGAAAAAAAAATAGGAAAAATAGAACAAGGAGTCAGTTACTTGGCTGGTTTAAAAGTGTAGGACATACTGAGCATACCCACATTTTCAAATAAGTTTAAATGCTAATGAATATGTTTCTTCTTTTAGCAACCAGCTGATGTTTAAATGTGTACAAGAGCGGGTAGAGTAAGCCACATAATTTACTTCAATAACAGCATAAAACAGTTGAAATTTACTTGTTGAAACATTTGTCCATTAAGACCTGCTTTAGAAACAGTGATACGAAATAATTTTGTTGTACCTTTTCCCCCCAACAGCTTTGTTTAGAATTTACTTATCCAGCTTATAATAAGGTTTATTTCTCTCTAGTTGGCAGCTTCAGGAATAAAGCCCCACCCTCAGAAGGAAAAGCAGAGAACAAAACCCCAAAGATTTTAACAGCTAAGAATGGAGTAAAAGGACAGAATACAGCAAATAAAAAGTATTCCAAATGCACTTATAAAAACAAATAACAATGGTTAAAACTTTAGAATGTTTGAACAAATATATATAAAGTTAAGGGGGTTAAATGAAGCAAACATGGCAATAATTATAATTGCTGATTCTGATTTTAAGTATGTGAGGATTCATTGTACTCTTGAGTATGTATGAAATTTCTCATAATAATTCTTTGAATTACATACACATTCTAATTTTTAACTCCATGCTTCTGGTTGTAAAGGAACCAGTACATGGACAGTCCGCTCTGACTGGAGGGAAGTGGAGATGTGGGCAATCAATCATGTGGACAATGCACAAGATGAAAAATTAACCCAGCACCATTGAGAAATGTATAACATCGGGAAGGAACAAAGCTGAGAATGCATGCATATTTTAGCAAGACAGGAAGAGAAAAAGGTTTGATTCAATAATAAAAGTAAGGTAAAAGGAATTATTTCCAAAGATTTTAGGAAATGGTAAACATGCTGCTGGGAATGTAAATTGGTACAGCCTTACTGGTGCACAATTTAGCAACATCAAAAGTCTTAAGACATTACCTATCTTTTGATCTGCTTATTCCCTTAATAACAGACCTTTTATTTTTACATGCATTATATATGCACTATAGAAAACTTAAAGATAGCAACTGTCCCAGCACACATTTCTGACTGAATTACATTTTGGAAAAAAAAGCTCTGTGACTGTGGGGTTTTGTCTACTCTGCAGACTGCCATATCCCTAGCACAGGTCCTGACAATGCAAGAAATAAGTACTCAATGAATAGACAGTAAATGAACAGTGAAGAATTAGAAATACCCTAAAACCCCAACGACAGTAGAGTTACTTGGTACGTTTTTATCTAGAAGAAGTACTAGTTATTTTAAGTTGCTTTTTTCAAAGAATACTAAATGACATGGGAAAATGTTCCAAATATAATGGGAAAAATCAGGATGTTCAAATACAGAATGATCCTAATTAGATATGTTTAAACTGGTACCAGGAAATATATCAACATTTTAACTGCAGCTTTCCCTGGGTGATATGTATTAAAACAATTTACATTTTCTCCTTCAAATGTCTCTATGGCTTCCAAATTATCTATGAGGACTAAAATTCTTTTCAAAATTGAACTTCAAGTTTCACAGTCTGTGGATAGATACGTGGAGCATTATAAAAAAATTTAAAAAAAGCCACGGTCGTCTAGGTTCACTCCAGTCCAAATTCACCCTCTCCACCCTCCTAGGTAACTAACCTCTCTTACAAGTCTGGCATGCATCCTTCCAGACCATTTTTTTTTTTTTTTACCTACATTATATATGGACTATAGAAAACGTGTGGTATTGGTGTATTTTTGATATAAAATAGTATTGATTGCACCGTTTACATCTAGTTTTTTTTTCTGTTTTAACTGTTTATGTGCACTGCCTATTTTGATACATGGGATTGAATTCACACCCCTTAATTGCAATACAGAATCACATTTTATTTAGCCAGCTCCCTGTTAATAAGCAGGAAAAGCCTGGACATTCTCTCTCTGAACCTATTGAAGGAGGGGGCTGAGGAGACCACATCCCATTCTGCTGCTGGTGTCAGGGGGAAAGGAATCTTCTCTAAGGATGGAGTAGGTGGCAATTCCCAATGAGGAAAGCAGGTCCAGTCCCTGGCGCCTGCAGAAAGGAGACCCTTTCCCTGGGCTCAGTGCCGACCCACATATACAGACCCTCCACAAAGACTGAGTACTACCAAGCGCCAGGCACCACGCTAAACCCTGACGGTCTGGCATACCCATGTAAATAACAGTGCACCAAAGGCAGTAGATAATCTAGACTGTGACTTCCCATTAACCTATCAGGGCATGCTTTGTTAAATTTCTCACTGTTGCGATTAACAGTGATTTCTAGGTACTATTTTAAAAGCTTCAAAATAATCCAAGAAGTTATAGACTTTATTCTCATGTAAAGTTAATGAATTAATGAATAAATGAATACATGTGAGTTCCCCCCCTTTTTTAAAAAAATAATTTACAAAATGGGACTTGGTGATCTCTAAAATTACTTACAGCTCTGAGGATACAGGATACCTGCAACAGTGCTATATTTCCACTAGGTGTCGCTATTGACAGCACAAAAGTTGCATAGAAAGCAAGGGCTTCAACATTACTGGTTGAAAGAACACTACCAAATATAAGAACAAAAATGTGAAAGCACTTTTACAGACACGCCCTGTAAAAATCCAGGGGAGCAGCTGCGGGGACCTATGTACATATTAAAGTAGCTCAGTCCCATGTGCACAGTAATAAAGTAGTTCATATATCCTTCTAGAACAATCTTCAGCAACCTACTGGTCAGCAATATAAGGAAGACAGGGGGTCTTAGAACTGGAAGGGAGACTATTTATTAGTTTTCAAATATCCCATTGTTTTCTGGAGTTAGAAATACAATTTCATCACAACCTAGCGCGCGCGCGCGCACACACACACACACACACACACACACACACACACACGAATGATGTAGTTGAAACCAAAGCTTCTCAAAACAATAACAACAATAACCTTATTTGTGCAATGCACTTTTTCCTATGTATTTGTGAAATAATAGAAAATACATATATTGGTCTCTGCCCCCAGTTCCTGACACAGAGCTCCTAAATCCCTTGGAAAGTCCTGGGTGGAAGGAGTGACATTTGTTGTAATGAGGCAACTCTTGGTGGGCTCCTGAATAGCTTCAAGATGGGTGGAGGTCACCAGAAAGACCAAGCTCTGATTAGAAGCGTGGAACTTTCAGCCCATCTGCCATCATTTGGGAAGGGGATCTGGAATAGCAGTGGAGTAAATGATCAGTCATGCCCGATGTGCAGAAGTCTCCATAAAATCCCCAAAGCACAGGGTTCAGGGAGCTTCCAGGATGGTAAGCACACCTACACACCGGGAGGGCGATGCACCCCAGCTCCATGGGGACAGAGGCTCCTGCATGTGGGGCCCTCTGGACCTTGCCGTATATACCTTTTCATCTTCCTAGTTTTCATATTTATTATATAATAAACCGGTAAATATAAGTGTTTCCCTGAGTACTATGAGCCATTCTAGTAAATTATTGTACCCAAGGAGGTGGTCATGGGAACCCCAATTTAAGGCTGATTGGTTAAAAATACAGGTGACAACCTGGAACTTGAGACTGGAGTCTTAGAGGGGGGCAGTCTTGTGGGATTGAAATCTTGACCTACAAGATCTGACTCTGACTCCAAACAGGTAGTATCAGAACTGACAGAACTGGTGTGTTGTAGGACACCTAGTGGTGTCACAGCATTGTTTGGTGTGTGGCAAACCCACACATCTGGTATCAGAAGTGCTGTGAGCATGGTAGTATTGTGAGAGTAAAGGAAACACACAGAATGTTCTTCCCAGACATACTCTATTTCACACACACACACAAAATACTGGTCATAAACCAATAAATTGATTTCACTTCATCTAATGCACTTCCTTCCATTAAGAACCAGTGGCTCAGGGAGTGTAGTGACTTGCCCCAGGTGAAACAGTAAGCCAGGATTTAGGCCTTTCAGGACACTGGCAGGTTCTGTTGTGGAAGGCTCCAGGCAAAACTGAAAAGCATCCCTGGCATACTCCCAGCCCTTTCTGCACTCCTGTACCTTCTAAAGCCAATGGGCTAGTACCTGCTGGTGAGAAAACTGACTCAAGTGTATTATGCTTAGTTATATGAAATAGTCATTTGAAAAATAAAGGTTCATTGTAAAATGCAGATGTGATCCCTTTAACTCCTTTACTTGAATATTCCCTCAGTGGCCCTTTGTGGTTTTCAGGCCAGATATAAATGATCAGTGTGGCAATAAAGGCTCCTCCAGACCTGGCCCCAGTCCCACCAGCCAGCCTCTCTTCACCTCTTCCCCATCTGCACCTTCAAGAGCTCTCCTCCGTTTCTGCTGTGGCTCCATTCACATTCCTCTGCGAACGTTCCCTCGTGCTTGCTTTCCATGCCCTGCCACAGGCTGCATCTTACTGTCCCTGAGTCTTCCCCTGGTCTTCTCCACTGGACTGTGGCATTCTTATGAGCCAGGGTCGTGTCTTTCTGTTTGCCATCCCTGGCACCTAGCCTAGGGCTCAGTACATAAGAGGAACCCAGTAAGTATCTGCCGAAGTGAATGTTTGCATATTCTTATTTTCAAATTTTAATCCTAATAAAACCCAACTCATTGGAATATCAGCTCCCTGATTTATATAAAGAGCTGGTTTTGACCATGCAGATCTCCATTTCCTAATATCTTGAGAGTATGAATAAAAACTATATCAATCTTGGGAGAAATGGAGGTGAAAATCCAATTTTGAAATCTTTTTTCCTTTATTTTACTACATTTTCATTGAAGGGGTGGTTAGTCTTCTGCTTTTAACCTCCAGCTTGTAGGCTAGTTCCCGATGTTCACAGCCTCTGGTCCTTCCGCTGGTTGATCAATGAACTGGTCAACCCACTCGAATCCCCAGACCCAGCCTTCTATGGACCACTGATCAGGCCAAACAGCAACTCTTCCTTACATGCCACCTTAGAACATGCCCCAAAAGGGGTCATCACCTTACATCACTTATTACCCATAGTTAAGAAAGGAGAGAAATCAGAGTGAAAGGGAGACAACTAAATGCTAATAAGACTTTGTACAGTGAGTAATTCCGGGAGAGCTCTCCCAGCGGGTGGTCGGTGATGGCTCTGTGAAGACTGAACCTTAGAGGCTAGGTTGAGAATTGGTAGAGGGATAGGGAAGGAAGCATTTCCAGGTGGGACCCATGCACAAGGGTCAGGTAAGGATGTGGGCAGAGGAGAACAGCCTGATCTGGAGCCCGTTTGCGTTGGGGAGGAGTCAGGCATGAAATGAGGTGGGAAGGAGGAGGTGTGCTGGGTCCCCACGGGAGCAGGCGCCAATGATCCCCGTCCCCCTAGCTCCACATGGCACCGTTGGTTATAAAGCACATCTAGATTGACTTACCATTTTGATTTCTGTGCCCTTGTTCGACTAGTGGGATAGATACTGTAGGCTTTTTTTTTTTTTGATAGAAATGGTGAAAGACTACAGGAGATTAAGAAAATTGGCCTAAGTCACACAGAGAGCAGCTAACCAGACTCACAGATTTCTCTGTGTTTCACAGACCCAAGAATTGGAGTGGGCCTCACCAGCCACATAGTTAAACTGAGGACCAAAGAGGTGAAACAACTTCTCCAAGGTCACACAACGACAGAGATAAGGAGGCTGGCTGGGAGCAGCTTTAACCAGCCTGATGTCTGACTGAAGGGGCTGGAGAGGAATCCCAGAGGGAAGAGAAATCCCATCTTCCAGAGAAAGAACTGTTACTTTGACAAAATGAATTTCTTTCCAATGTTGTATAACTGTTGGGATGGCAGTCTGCTATATAACTGCATTTTTAGAAATGAAAATTTTGATCAACCAAAAAGTAAAAAAAAAAAATTTTAAGTGAAAAACAGTCTGAAGGAAACATAGCTGCGGAGGAGAGGGGTTCATCTGGGGAGGGAGGCTCCATCGCCTCCCGGAGGGAGCACTTCAGAACTTTTCCCTCCACTCCTGAATTTTCAGGTCTCCATTAATCAGAGAGAAAAAAACCTTTTTTTTAAAACTTAAACAAAACCTACACACTGGCCCCAAATTGATAGACTACTATCATCTCAGAAACTGTTAGCAAAATATATTTCTAGGCAAGTACATAATCTAGATGATGCATTACTTTTTTTTTGCCCCCCAGAATGACCTGCCTTGAGAAATGGCTTGCTGAGAAATCTGTGTTTGCATTAGGTTATTTACTAGAGGCCCGGTGCACGATATTCATGCATTTGGCAAGGCAGGGGGGGGGGGGGGGGGGGATCCCTTGCAGAAGTTGAAAAGATGTTAAGTGGTAAATTCCAAAATGCCAGCAAGCATGTAAGCAGGCTCTCACCCCAGCATGAATATGTGCAGATCAGCATTTTAAAATTTACTTTTAGCTTTCCTAGCAGTTTGAATTAACCCTTTCTCTACTCCCACTCCCTCTGTGAGAGTTCAGCCCTTAACCTACAGACTGGAGGAACTGTCACAGTTCTCTTCCATTCACCCCGCACCCTAACCGCTCACCCCAGAGGGCCTCCTTGTGAACAGCTGCCTCCTGGCCTTCCTTACTACCGGCAAGTCTCTCGGGGCAATGCCCAGACACATGCTCGCAAGTCAGTCCAGCCTGCTGGAGCTGTGCACAGAATCAGAGGCGGCCTTCCAGGAGACCAACACAGTTCAGATAAATGCCACACATCCACACCAGCAGTCCCCCAAAGTCCGTGCATCACAATCGCCCGGAGAGGCTGCTTCAGATGGGGGCAGCCAGCATTTGTACTTGTAAAACAGCCTCGGTGATTCTAAAGTGCGTCCCTCAGCAACAGACACTGAACTAGATGCTCTAAGGAGCCCAATTACACTTTTCTCTCAGTTACAAAACAAGCAACTCCCAACCAAAAATTCTTCCAGATTAGGTTCGTCTTCATACCTTACTGGCTAGTAAACTTACTGACAGACTGGGTGAATAACAATCAAATATAAGAAAGGTGAATATAATATAATAAATAAATATTTGCTTTCTAATATTTTTCCATTTATTCATGATCTCACGTGGCTCCCACACAACCCTATTGAGGTAGCTTGTTATTCTCATGCTAACGGTGAAGAAAACAAGTCTCGGGCATGAAAGAATGACTTGAAGATGCCTGAATGATGTCAGCATTTCTGTTACTGAGTTGGATTCATTTTATGCTATTTATATTGATTTTTGTCTTTGGGTGTTTCTTTTAAATATATGGTATATCAGTTGCTGCAGACATTTGCTTCCAAGGGAAAAAAAATAATCCATGTTAAAATCTTGGTGAGCTGAAAACTCATGGCATTGGTCCCATTAAAACCAGCGTCAGCCATAAACTTCCAGCATTCTTCATGCTGCAATTTCTAAGGTCTTCGGCTCAACAGAAGAATCTGAAGAACAAGAATGAAACAAAAGCCAAGAGAATAAAAGGTTAGCTGAGCAGTAAAGACTTATTTCAAGAATATCAATTCTAAAATAAAACCACTCAGTCTTTTGTTGTATGAGCGTCGCAGCGTAGTAAAATGCTTCCTAAATGATTGGGTGCTAGTTGGTTGGAAAGTTTTAAGAAACAAGTCAGTGATCATCCTATGAAATATGAAACTAAACTTCATATATGGCGGGGCCAGCAGGGGACGACGTATCTACATGCAACAAGGACACCAGGGTCTTTGTAACAGCAAACACTCAGTCCAGGCTTTGCTTTTTACCTTGCCAGTCGACATTTCATTCATTCTGAGCGGCTGCTCTGGCATAACTCAGAGGTAGATTCAGCCCAACAACTGGCCCAACAATGCTCAGCCAAGACGTGATGTAGTTGACATTCCTGGGAAACAAGTGAAAACACAGGCAAGTCCATGTACTTCCATTGTAGTTTGGATGAATGGTAGAAAATCAGTTATTGAAAATAAAAGAAACAAGGCTTTCTTCAAAGATGCATTCCCACCACTTGAAACCCCAGCATTTCCAAAGCCTGCCCCATTGCTTGACAAGGACTCAAGCTCCAAAAATAGTGTAAGGATCCCTCACTAAGAAAGTTGAAGGCACTGGGACTCCAGAGTCCCCTTGATGATTCCAATTTTACACCTAAAATTTATAGCATTTGCTAAGGTAGTAGAGTGCAGTGATGAGAGCATGGCTCTAAGGCAAAATGCCTGGTTTTTCAATTTTCAAGTCCCAGTTCCACCACTTAACTAGCTTTCTGACCTTGGCCAAATCCTTTAACCCTTCTATGCTTTAGCTTCTTCCTCTGCAAGCTGCATAAAATAATAGAACTTGGCTCATAGGGGCGTTATAAAAATCCAATGCATTAATATATCTGGAATAGAACAGTGCCTAGCACACAGTAAAAATCAATAAATGTTAGCCATTATTATTATTACAAAGAATATTTCTTTTTTAGCTTAGCTTCCAGAGTCACATAAAAAGATTTACACTTTTAAAATAAGAGTTAACGCCAATGTATCTTGATGGTGTTTCTTACCTATTGATTTTTCGAGAATTCTTTAAGACGGGAGTCATAAATTCATTCGTCTTGCAGGGATGGAGTACAAAAAAGGGTTGCCCAAGTATGGGATGCTCCTGTAAGAATGAGAGTGGGTCCAGGATGGCCAGTGTGAGTTACTTTGAAAAAGTTAAAATACATGATCTGGTTTACTCCTTTAAAATAAAAGGTTTGTTTTACATTCCAGGCTGTGAAAATCAACCAACAGCAAATAAAAAATTTGAAATATGATTAATTCATAAAAAGCTGCTAGCACAGAGAGAGAGCCTGCAGCCTTCTGGCCTAGAAATACCTCCATATCCCCTTCCACCTCCACCCACTGTATCAACAGTAAGTTTTACCAGAAAGGAGCTGGCCATAAGAACCAGTGGCTGTGCTGCCAGCAGGGCTGACCCGATTTGCAACAGACAGCAAACACTACTGCCCAGTGACACCGGCAATATAAATCGCAAAAACGGTACTAAATGAAAAGAAAATTAAACCCACAGCTCTGCTAGCCAGATGTGATCCCAGTTAAGGCAAGCAGCAGACCAGCTAGAAATTTAATGGGGAGATTCTGGAGAGGAGACAGTTTGTAGAAGGACTAGGCAAGTTCTCTAGACGTCTCTGGCTGGTGGGTAACTACACACATGTGCAGGGGAGATATGAGAAGGCCTGATGGAAAGTAAAAGCTGACAGGAACTTGAACATTAACTGAAATCTGAGCACGCTCCCAACTCCCACACACATCCATCGGCAAAGGATAGAAGACTTACAGACTACAGGTACCTGGACACAGTCTGTCCAATCCCTGGCTAACCAGCAAGCTATATTGACATAGCTGGGTGACCCCAAGGAAGCCAGGAAATAAGAATAAAAAATAAAATAGCAAAAACATCAATGACTACAGTTACAGAGAGGCAAGTTCTATAGATAAATCCTAGAAGTTACTAAAACAAACAAAAACAATAACAACAAAAACTAAAATATAACCTTCAGGGGAAAACTTTGGAATCCAGAATTGCTACAGTATAATATCTAAAATGTCTAGCTTTCAATGAAATTTGAGACATGCAAAGAAACAGAAAGTGTGAAGCATACCAAAGAAAAAATCCATTAATAAAATTGGTAGGTATAAAATAGTCAGAGGGAAGTAAGTAAAGCATAGGAAATAAGTCAATAATATTGTGATAACTATGTGTAGTGCCAGTTGGGCTCCTGGAAATATCAATGGGAACACTATGTAAAGTATATAATTGTCTAACCACTAACCTGTTTACCAAAACCAATACATAAAATAATAATAATAATAATAACACTGAGTGGGCCCAGATATTGCATTACAAAGAATTCAAAACAGCTACTATAACTATGTTTGAAAAACTAAAGAAACTGTTTAAAGAGTTAAAAGGTAAAAATTATGACAATGATAATCAATTAATGAATACAAACTATGAAAAGTACCAAATGAAAAATCTCGATTTGAAAAGTACAACACAGAAATAAAAAAATTCACTAGATAGGTTTAATAATAGATATGAGATGGCAGTAAAAAGACTTAGTGAATTTGAAGAGATATTAATGTAAATTATTCAATCAGAATGGAAGAAAAAATAAAAATAAAAATAAAAAAATGAACAGCATCCCTTGGACAATACCAATCATACCAGCATCCATGTAATAGGAGTCTGGGACAAGAGGAGAGACAGAAAGGAGCAGGCAAAATATTTGAAAAAAATACTAACTTAAAACTTCTAAACTTTGATTAAAAAACTTAATCTACAGATATAAGAAGAGCAACAAACCCTAAGTAGAAACATAAAGAAAGTCACAGGTAAATACATTACAGTCTAAAGGCTGAAAGCCAAAGATAGAAGAAAAATCTTAAAAGCACCAAGAGGGAAAGGACTCAGCACATAAAGAGAAATAACAGTGCAATAATGACTAGCTTCTCATCAGCTCAGAGGGTAACAGAAGGGCCTATTCAAAGTTTGAGTGAAAAAACAAACAAAAAACCTAGAGATGTCAACCAAGAATTCTTTATCCAGCAAAACCATCCCTCAAAAAATAAAGGTAATTTAAATACTTGCCCAGGGAAACAGACTGAGAATTCCTTGCTATTAGAGCTCCCTTATAAGATATACTAGAGGAAGTCCTTCAGGCAACAATACCAGAGGGTAACTCAAATTCACAGGAAAAAAATAAAAGCATAATAATTGGTAAATACAGAAAATTAAGTAATTTTTCTTCTCTTATTTACTTGAATAGACATAAGATTATATAAACAAAAATTACAATACTGTAGTGTTGGGTTTATAATATATATATAT
>NW_006299705.1:7173061-7189011 GCF_000327345.1 Myotis davidii | reverse complement strand
TGCCCAGACCCCCTTCAGGGTAGGGGATCCTGCTGGGGTGCCTGGTCAGTCTGGGTGAGGGGCTGATGGCTGTTTGCAGGCTGGCCAAGCCCCCAGTCACCCAAGCTTCCAGTGGAGACTAGCTGGAAGCAGGTATCTGGAATTTATTTATCTTCTATAATTGAAACTTTGTTGCCTTGAGCGGAGCTGACAGCTGGCCAGGGCAGGTGGGAAGCTTGGCTTCCTCCATCGCCGGGGCAACCAAGACTCCTGCTTGCTCCAGCTCTGCAGCTGCCACCCGCCATCTCAGTTGGGTTAATTTGCATATAGTCGCTCTGATTGGTTGGTGGGCGTGGCTTGTGAGTGTAGTGAAGGTACGGCCAATTTGCATGTTTCTCTTTTATTAGATAAGATACATGACAGTAATAGCACAAAGGATGGAGTGATGGAAATATATTGAACAGAGTTGCTATATTTTAGCTAATTTAAGTCAGTATTAACTTGTGTTCCTATTGTTAGAATCTTAGTAAGGATGTTGTTTTAAGAGAATTGGAACCCAAACGCTCCTTCTTGTTGTTAAATAAATCCTTTAAGTATGTTGTTAATCATGACCACTTTTCTAGCAATATGTCAAAAGCATCCATAATTAATGGCATGGTTAAACTGTATACAGTCAACATTCAATGCTTTCTCAAGTGTATTAGCTTTTCTTAGTTGTGGCAAATTAACCAAATCATGAACTAGTCAGTATTCAAATACAGCTAGAAGGTGATTTTTAAAATACTCAAAAGAAATCCTGTTTCTTTTGTAACTGTGTAAGATTACTAAACATAGGCCTTGAGTTATTAAGAATATAATAATGGTTACATAATGAAGAAAATATAACATTTTCCTGGTGTGATTAGAATTCATATATTCCCTCATTCATCATTTATCAAATATTAAGTCTTCTTGTCTTGTAATGATATAAAGACTTAACCCTAACTAAAGACAAAGGATATGCAATTTTAAAATGTGCTTTCTGGTATGGGTATCTTAATGCTGCAGCAGTGACAGAATTAGTTTTGCAACCTGAGCCAATACTATTTTTTCAGTCACTTTCAATCAGCTGATCCTGCAAGCCAAACAATTTGTATTCAAAGTACGATAGATAATTTTAAAATAATTTGAAGCATCTGATCAGTGTAGACAATCAATCTGGATAATATTCTCCAACAGCCACTTTTCTGCCATGGAGATTTATTAAGTCTTATGCTATCAGGCAAGATTATCTGTATTTTCTACTTTCTCCCTCAAACAGCCAGAATCAGAGATGAAAGCTGTCTTTAGTTGGTTTAGGAATTATGTTAAAAAAAAAAAAAACCCAACCTAAAATCCTACACCTTATTTATTTAACATACCATTTTCAGAAATGGAAGAACATCAAAACTGTCAGGATCTTTTTAGTGACATTTCTTAGATCAATTCGGAAGGTAAATTTGTGTGAAAGTGCTACCATCTGCTGTCAGTACTAATGAACTGATGCAAATCTGCGCTGAGAAAAATGTCAGTGTGGAAATACATGCAGCCAATGAACTGTGTTAGGCTTACAACTCAATAAACACTTCTACTGGAACAAAGTTCTGCTAAATGGTTTTCCGTGAAAATAGAAATGATGGGTCAGATTTCTATCTCTAACTCCAGAGAAGTTATATGGACACATTCTCTTATGAAATTTAATTTAGCAATGGTTAAATGTCTCATAAAATAAGTCTGACATGAATTTTGGGAATTGGTTTCAGAACTATTAGATATGACTATCACAAGGAAATGATCATACTGCACCTTCATTCTTACATCTATTAAATATGAGTTACTTGGTTCGTATCTTAATATTCTCGGCTCTCCAGGAGGGCACAAATATAATTTCATGTACTAAGCTTTCATCCAGTTTCACATTCCAAACTGATCAAATTTGCTTTCCACCCTGGGCACATTCCTTAGCTATAGGGAGGGTCTCTCCCTCAAGCAGGGAAGGGGAAATGGCTGTTGAGCACCTACAGTATGAGGCACTGTGCTAAGTACTTTGTACGAGGTCACCTATCTAAATAATTCTTTGATGAAGTCTTTATTATTGCCCCTTTGGAGAACAGGTTCAAAGAGATTATGCTTAAAGTTATCCCTGTAGTGAGGAGCAAAGCAAGTCCACACCCTTACGTTGCACCTCCTCACCCCACTGACCAGAGTTGGTGTCAAGAATATTGCCTCTAGGATAGTCCTCTCTAGTGCACCTCTTCAAAAATCTATTTTTTACTTAAAAATAATGCATTTTCATAAACTTAAGAGAGCAATCCATATAGAGTTCAGCAAATACAAAAAAAGAGAACAAAAAGTAAAAGCAGGATAACTTAAATAACTGCCCAACTCAGATGTAAGCATTCATCGGTGAATTTCCTTTCAGACTTTTTATACACACACATTGGTAGTTTTCTGTTTCTTTTTATTCACTCAACACTAAAGCTTCCTAAAGAATGAAGCTTTAGTGCAAACAGATATTTATCAAGAGCCTAGTATGTGCCACTCCCTGCCATGTGCTTATTGTTGATCTTCCCTAAGTATCTTCGTCTTCTGTTTTACTGATTTCTGTACTTATTTTTATTAGTCCCTTCCATATATTTTATTTGGATTTATCTTGTTGTTCTTAATTTTTAAATATTCCATGGGTGCTTACAAGAATATGCATAAAAATATGTAATATTCAGTTGCTGGCTACAATGCTGTCCATGTGTTACTAGATCAAGTAAGATAACTGTGTTGTCCACATCTTCTATATCCTTATCAGCTTGATTTACCAATTTCTAAGAGAAGTTGATTTGTCCATTTTTGCTTGTAGTTTGTAAAATTTTGCTTTATAGGTCCTGAAGCTTTTATCTAAACTAATAGAACTATATCTTCCTAGAGAATGAAGCTTTAGTATGAAATAATCACACATTTCTGATTAGACTTCCTGCCAACAAAGGACTTTTATCTGATATTAGTATAGCCATACCCGTTTCTATTTACCTTATACATTTAAAACACTATTTACCTTTCAATATTTCCATGTCCTTGTGTTTGAGGTATTTCATGTAAAAAGAACATAGTTGGATTTTATTAAAGGAATCCACCTTTATAATCTGTCTCTTAAATGAAGTGTTTAGTTCATTTACAGGCTCTGTGATCTGATTTCATTTCTCCCATCTTATTTTAGACTTTTTACTCCTTCTACTTTTAATGTTTCTTCTTTTGGTTTCTTTTTTCCCTCATCTGCTGCTTTCTTTTGGATTGGTTGAGTGTAGGTTCTGTTTTTTTCCCCCTGATTGCTTTTTCTCTTTTAATTAATTTGAAAAATACATACTGTATTTCTAAACTTGTAGTAGTTATCCCACAAATTTTAAGTAAATGTTTCACTCAATAAAATTCTAAAGATATTATTCAATATCCTTGCCTTTTTCCTAAACAAGTACCTTAGGATGTTTAACTCTGATCACCCCTTCCTCATTTCTGTATTACTGTTGTTCAGTATTTCAATTGTATCTTTTGTTTTTTAACTCCATAAATTAGATATTATCAGTACTTTGTAACCCAAATGTGTGTTGAGATCCACTCACATTTTACAATTCTTTTTTTTTAATACTCACCCAAGAATATGTTTTTTAATGATTTTAGGGAGAGAGAGAGGGAGAGAGAAACATCGATTGGTTGCCTCTCATACGTGCCCCAACTGGGAATCATCAAACCTACAAGCTAGGTATGTGCCCTGACTGGGAATCAAACCTGCAACCTTTCAGTGTATGGGATGATGCTCCAATGAACTGAGCCACCTGGCCAGGGTCCCTACTATTCTTTTTGCTTACCATTTTTTCCTATTATCAGATATTTATTCTTGGATCATTTTCTTATTGTTTACTACCTATAGATATTTACTAAAGATCTATAGGTAGTACTAGTAAATAGTCCCATATAATGATTGCTTTATCTTGCCCTCATTTTTGAAAAATAAGTGTTTTAGATATAAAATTTTAGGTTGCAATTACGTTTTCTCAGCACTTTATTAGGATTTCCAAAAAATGGAAAAGCAGCTTCCTAGGGAGAACAGCAATTTTACTTGCCCTGATGGTGGATGGGGTGAGTAAGAGGGCTTGTGACCAAGAACAAGAAAAGCTGGCAAGAGAGATGCCATCCGTGGGAAGGGTTTTTCTTTGTCATTTGGAGAGGAGGCATGGGAGGCTCACACTGGAGAGAAGACAGTGAAGGGATCGTGGTGGCACAAGGAAAGAATGAAGTACTTTCCATTATAAGGTGGAGGGTGTTTGAGACAGGCTTGTGAGTGTCAGGCCAGAGAGGAGTCACCAGTAAACTACAGGAAAACCAGGTGCAGAGGTGGCCTGGGTCTGAGACCGCGCAGATGGAAAGAACACTCATAGAATAATACTCACAGTGAGATCCTGATGCCTGAAACTCAACCACTATTTCACCCTACAGATCTAATACATGATGTACCTGTGCCATTTCTGTAGTGCTGTGTTGAATCCCTGCAGTCAGAAACACCAGGCTGTACACAGGGTATATGTTTTCATGAGCTGAGAGGGACATTGAGTCTCCAAAAATATACCTGAGTCAAATGAAATAGGACATCTCATCCCCTCTCCTCATCTCTCCCCACGCTCTGTCAGGGCATCTGTAATTCAAGGGTTACCGAAATCACTAGAACACACAACAGACAACTCAAAAGGTACAAATCCAGGAATATGGGAATTCAGAGAAAGGAGAGATCACTTCTGTCTGGCAGGAGGAGTGGGCAGCAAATACTTCCTGAGGACATGGGATTTAACCTGGCCCAGACCTTAAAGCTTGGGCAGGACTTAGGTGGGGGAAGAGAAGAAAGTGGCAGCAGGATTTACAGCAGAAGAGGCTACTCCAAGTTTAATAGTGAGAGATACACAGAATTCCATCTTTTAAATAAGACGGTGAAGTTTGGTAAATTTGGAGAAGGAAAAAATGTTTATTTTTCTTTGTGTTAATGGTGGTGCTGTTAAATGATTGAGGCAATCTCTGTAAGATCCAAGTATCTCCTGGATATAATCAACACCTATCCAAGACATGGAAGCAAAGTTTTAAGTACAAATAATTCTCTACCTTTTGGGAGGGCAGGGGAGAGACAAAAACAGGGAAAAGAGGTGGAAAGAAGAAATATCCAAGTACCGATTTCTATCCCTAATAAATGAGTGAGGATACAGATACAAAGACAGTGAGAAAATATTTAAGAAAAAACAATGTGGAAAAGACACAAAAGTTCCGCCCAAATGCTCAGAAAGGTCAGCAAGTTTCTCCTCAGTTCTGGATGGGCAGCGGAGCCCAGTGAAGCTATGCTTCGTTCTAGCTGCACCTGTTGACATTTTGTGGCCAGTTAATTAAAAATGAAATTCTAATGGTTTGGGGGAAGGTTAATTCAAATGAAAAGAAACAGGACAGTTCTTTAAAACTGTATGCTATCCAGAAGCCAACAGACTTCCTAGAATTTTTATTAAAAATTACAGACATCACAGCAATAGTTCTGAGACACCCTCTTCTCTGCGGAGAAAACTTTGCTTTCATGGATCCAGAGGGAGTGGAGCAGTGAATTCTCCCACACCTGCATAAATCTACAAAGGGCTCCCTCCCTGGGCGCCTGGCAATCCCATTTCTAACTCCTGGAGGAGAGAGCAGAGCTTGTATATATTAATAGAGTCTATATAGGTTGTAGCTTTAAGCAACACCATTAATATGCCAGAACTCTGAGTTCCCAAACTTACTCAGTTATCAATTTGTTGTACATAATTTAATCTCTCTGTATTTTGATATGCAAAATGGAAATAGCACTGCTGATCCTTCAGAGGGTGAAAGGAGATAACCAACAAGACCAGTATAAAGCTTGCTGGGGGGGAAAAAGAGCTTATGCAAATGCCTATTAATTAAACAGGAATGGCTGCACAACTAGGTCAGGCATGATGATAAGACTGAACAACCCACCCCAGCCACCAGCATCAAAAAGAAGAAATGAACATTTAATCCTAACAGCACTTGTTGGTTGCATTTTATAAAGAACACTGAATTATAATATTCTGTAACATAACACAGAGTAGCACATTTCAGACCATCCTCAAAGAATTCTTTGATAGAATATAAACTTATTAGAGACATCAAAAAAACCCACCCCACCGAAACAGCAAGCCAATTACTAATTAAGAACTTGTAAAAAGCTAATCAAAGCTCTCATCCAGAGAAAATGAGAAAATCTGAGACTCAGAATGATTCTGTATATTGATGAGATTTTATATAGCATCGCAGAAAGAAAAATAAAACAGATTTTAATGAAGAAAAAGGACTCTCAGTCTCTGTTGAAAAGCCTTGTTATGTTCCATATCAGTGTTTTTATTAAAATGTTCTGTTCTGGTGGAAACATGCATTTAAAACAAGTACCTGATGGGCGGTGCTGTCAGCAGAGGATGGCTCTCCGTCTCCAGTCAAACCTGAGTGTTAGGAAGGCTAGAGAGAAGGACCTTCATCCAGCCTCCACCCACTTTGTTGCTCAGAGAGGTAACTAATCCAAGGTCATGACACTCAGAAAGGAGGGAGCTGAGACACGCCCAGATTCAAGAATAGAATTAGGGTTTCCCTATGGGTGCCAAGCCTGCTAAGACCAAACGCGCTACTTTAGCATTGAACAACGTGCCGGCATTACATTTATTCTAATTTCATCTTAAAGGAAAACAATTTGGAGCTTGTGCTTTACAAGCATTATTCTTTTCCTTCCACTACATTACATAATGTGACAATTCTGTCTTAGGAGTCTATTCCTGAGGTACTAAACAGTTACACCACTTTAGAGCTAGGTCTGTTGGGGTATAACAGAGTGATGAGTCAGCAATCAGAATATTCAAGGATTTTCAAAAACAAATACACAAAGCAGCCTAATTTATTGATAACCAGATATCAATGTCTGACAACTATCACATAGGAAGATATTTTATGAGCAACACAAAATAAAGTAGCATTTTCTTAGTATAATTACTTGTGATAATGGTGCCAAATAGAATTTTAAATCAACTGAAAAGCGTACAGATGAATCTTCAAGATGATTTTTAAAAATACCATAACGCTTCTCTTTAGATATATAATCCATGCAAATTTCTAATAAAGCACCACAGGAATGTATTTTCTTCTTGCTTCCAACCCAACTTTGGTAATAAAAAGATTCCTTTTATTCCCAGAAGCAGATTTCCCAGTGATTTCTTTAGTTTTTCTCTTTAGATAATCTCCCAAAAGAGACTCCATGAAGAAAATTTCTAAGGATGTGATAAACCTCTTACAAAATCTGTTATTCATCATCTAATAAAAAATGTTAGGTAAAGATTCGACATTTAAAAATTTAGCTATGGCCGAAGCCGGTTTGGCTCAGTGGATAGAGCGTCGGCCTGTGGACTGAAAGGTCCCAGGTTCGATTCCAGACAAGGGCATGGGCCTGGGTTGCGGGCACATCCCCAGTAGGAGATGTACAAGAGGCAGCTGATCGATGTTTCTCTCTCATCGATGTTTCTAACTCTCTATCTCTCTCCCTTCCTCTCTGTAAAAAAAAATCAATAAAATATATTTAAATAAATAAATAAATAAATAAATAAAAATTTAGCTATGATAAGATATTTCTTTCACTTTTTAGACTGCTAATAATTTGAAAGTAGGTAACAAAAAGTGCTACTTAACAGGCTGTAGTATTAAGAAGTCATACTTTCTATATTAAAATGTAATCATAGATTTTTTTTAAAGACAATGATTGTATCCTGGTATTTTGCAAGTAAGTATTTAAACTGATATATATGGGGAAAAATGGCAGTTTCTGATTTTAAAGATATTTTATTAAAATTGTAAGCAACCTGCCCAGCCAGTGTGGCTCAATGATTGACCACTGACCCATGCACTAAGAGGTCGCTGGTTCTATTCCTGGTCAGGGCACATCCTGGGTTGTGGGCTCAATCCCTAGTAGTCATGCAGGAAGCAGCTTATTGATGCTTATGTTTCTATCTCTCTCTCCCTTTTCCTTCTCCCTTCCTCTCTCTCTAAAAATCAATAAAAAACATATTTTTAAAAAATATAAGCAACCTAATATGTCAAGTTAAAACTGTATACTCTAATCTGATTTCCTGAACAAATCTTTTTCTTTCTTTTTTTTTTCATTTCTACATAGAAACTTTTGTTGAGATTTTAAGAACTTATTTTTATAGTTTGGATCTAGTTCATTATTTTCTAGACAACAAGGTCTAGGACCCCCCAAAATATCTAAAATCAAAAAAGAAAACTGGTAGCAGGAAATACCATCTTTCCACATGAACCCAGGGGTTAAACCCTGATTTAAAGGCTGAGTTCTGGGCTCATGATTATTTTCGCCCCCTGGCCCTTCAGGCCAGCAAATATAATAAATTTCATAATTGCTTCAGACTAGGTCAGCCGTGGGCAAACTATGGCCCGCGGGCCGGATGCGGCCCGTTTGAAATGAATAAAACTATTGAAATAAAAGACCGTACCCTTGTATGTAATGATGTTTACTTTGAATTTATATTAGTTCACACAAACACTCCATCCATGCTTTTGTTCCGGCCCTCCGGTCCAGTTTAAGAACCCATTGTGGCCCTCGAGTCAAAAAGTTTGCCCACCCCTGGACTAGGTCATCCTTGAGCTCTTTTTTACCCCCTTCTTCGTAAAGGTTGATTTCTTCCCATTTTTTAAAAAATATCTACCTACCGTCTCACTTTTCATAGTTATGTACACTGTGACTACATAATTTAATTTTTCCTCTTATGTCTAACATTATTTCATATACAGTGTCCCCAAAAATGTATACACATTTTAACATCTGATAGTTCAATTTTGAAAATGAAATGTTTTAATAAACACTGCCTTTATAATTATTCATAGTGTGTATATACATTTTTTGGGACACCTTATATACTGTTTTACATTTTGCATAATCCTTGTAATTTTATTTTCAATTACATAATATTCCATCTAGTTAATATATCATAAGTTTTGCCATTATTCTTCTGTTAAACATTTAGATAATTTTCCAGTTTTATATTACTATAAATTGTTTGTGTGGAATATACATATACTTTATATAGAATATGGATTATTTCCTAAGAATAAAATGTCAGGAATCAGTAAAAACAGCATGGCTATTTATATGGCGGTTGATCTATATTACTGTATTTTCCTCCAAAACAATTAAACTAATTTATATTACTACCAATAAAAACTACTCGATTAGCCCTTCACTTTTTTAAAAGTATATTTTTATTGCTTTCAGAGAGGAAGAGAGAGACAGAAACATCAATGCCGAGGGGAAATCATTGATCAGCTGCCTCCTGCACACCCCACACTGGGGATCTAGCCCACAACCTGGGCATGTACCCTGATTGCGAATCTAACCATGACCTCCTGGTTTATAATTCGATGCTCAACCACTGACCCACACCAGCCAGGCAGCCCCGCACTGTTTTAAGTAGAGCTGTCTTCATGTTCAATTTAGACTCTTCCATGAAATATTTCACAAAAACATCACACGGACTCTAAACAACCAGCTTAGGCTGTATGCCACTCCTGACTTGGCCGCAGGCTGCAACCCTTGGGAGTTCCTGACTTGAGGCAGGAGAACATATGGAGTGGGGTTAGGGCTCAGGGTGGGGCTGGGTGACTCTCCTGAATGCTTGTAAACACATGATGTCCCTCGGTGCTGCTTCACCAGACTGGCTGAGGCAGGGGCCACAACTTTTAGGAAATGATGCCAAGGCCCCAATCTCTCCGAGCAGGCTACGTTTTCCCACCCAAGTCTCCAACAAGCTGGTACCTGGATCCCGAAAGGCCACGAGAACAGGCCATAACAACTCACATTAGCTAAAGCTCATGCTCTCCTCAGATTCTGCGCCAGCTGGTATAAATATGGCTACGCTATTATCATATCACTCCTCTAAAAAGCACTACTTTCCTTGGCAAGGTCTGGAAAATAACGTTAAGTGTAAGAACCAGCACATAACATTGTATATTCATTATGGTTACAGCGATAGAGATGCTGACATGAAGCCTGCCCAGTACGAAAATGGCATCCAAAGTTTCATCTTGAGGCATGGCATGAATTAAGAATGAAAACTAAAACTGTGCATCTCTAACTGATATAATTGGCAGCAAAACACACCCAAGGGCATGTGCATTTCCTCCCACACTTCTTTTTTACTTATGTAGAAAATAGTCCGTTCCTAGCATGTTCCTCATCAGAAGCTACTTATTCTCTCTTGCTCCCCCAGGAGCGGCAACAGCTGCCTTGTCCAGTGGGAAGCAAACCTATTAGAGCAGTGGTTCTCAACCTTGGCTGCACATTAGAAGTACCTGGGAAGCCGAAACTGGTTTGGCTCAGTAGATAGAGCGTCAGCCTGCGGACTGAAGGGTCCCAGGTTCGATTCCGGCCAAGGGCATGTCCCTGGGTTGTGGGCACATCCCCAGTGGGAGATGTGCAAGAGGCAGCTGATCGATGTTTCTCTCTCATCAATGTTTCTAACTCTCTATCTCTCTCCCTTCCTCTCTGTAAAAAATCAATAAAATATATTTTTTTTTAAAAAAGAAGTAACTGGGAATCGTTTTAAAATCCTGATTTCTGGGCCTCATCCTCTGGAAATTCTGTTTCTTTGTTACTAATGTTGTGGCCTCACCCCATAACAAAGAAACAGAATTTCCGAAGGATGAGGCCCAGAAATCAGGATTTTAAAAAGATTCCCAGGTGATTCTAATGTGCAGCCAAGGTTGAGAACCATTGTCTTAGAGCATCCACCCAACAGTACAGCCTCCCCATTTCTGGCTCAGGGCAGGGTCCACGCCAAAAGGGCCTCTTCCACAGACAGATCAAAGAACAAATCCAGCTCCATCACAGGGCAAGGCTCTCCCCTGGGCATTGCGAATTGGCTTGGGAACACACTGTGATCTACACACAATCTCTCTGAAACATTGAGGCATTCAGCCAAGCTAGTCCACACAGAGTCTAATGACTTCTGCCAGGGGAGCCCAAGATCTAGAATTTTGTGTAGTTGTATAACTCGATAAAGAATATATTACTATTTTTTTAAATATGTTTTTTATTGATTTCAGGGAGGAATGGAGAGGGAGAGATAGAAACATCAGTGATGAGAGAGAATCATTGATTAGCTGCCTCCTGCACACCTCACAATGGGGACTGAGCCCACAACCTGGGCATGTGCCCTAACAGGGAATCGAACAGTGACCTCCTGGTTCATAGGTCGAAACTCAACCACTAAGCAACACTGGCTGTGCAGAGATATTATTCTTAATACCTAGTACTCAGAGAACAAATTATAAAGGTAATTTTATAATTTCATTTACTCCTATAAGTCAATGTTTTATTCCAATGTCTTTGAACATTTTTGCTTGCACAAACCTACATTTAAAAAATACATATTTATATACCCCTCAGCACATAAGTGACCTCTAAAATGCTTTACCTCTAAAATTTTCATTAAATAGTTGCAAAGAATGTAATTTTCCAGTGTATTATAAATATTGACAATCTTAAATATACATATGGTTTTATATGTACCTATAATTTAAAATAATATGATTGTTTTCACTTCTCTAAAAGAACTTCATCCTAATGTATATTTTATGCTTAAAAGCTTTTTATTGATCATACTCTTGTAAATAAAAAATATATAAAGGAATTTCTTTTCCAAAATTTCCTGTGACCATTTTGCTCTAAGTGTTAACTAAGATGTCTGAGTTGTCATTATAATTATTAGTAGTACTTGGTCGATCAAAACAATAAATATGTTATAAAATTGGAGATCATGAGTCAATTGCATCATTTAGTATGTATTACAATCATACCTTTTTCATGTACGTGTAGGAATCTACTTAATCTTCACAATACCCCACAATTATTATTCTCCCCATCTTACATATGCAGAAACTGAGGTTGAGAACTGGCTCCTCTAGGTTGCAGATTCACACACTGACTCTCCGACGCCAGAGCCCAGACCCTCAACCACTGTCCTATACTTCCTGGCTCTTAAAAATATGGATCAGGCCTGGCCAGCATGGCTCAGTGGTTGAATGTTGACCTATGAACCAGGAGGTCATGGTTTGATTCCCGCTCAAGGGCACATGCCCGGGTTGCGGGCTCCATCCCCAGTGTGGGGCGTGCAGGAGGTGGCCAATGAATGATTTTCTCATCATTGATGTTTCTGTCTTTCTCTCCCTCTCCCGTCCTCTCTGAAATCAATAAAAGTATATTTAAAAAAATATTTGGATCAGGGTGGAGGGCGGGATAAATAAAGATGTTTCAAATTGCTCCTTTGCTTGATGCCCTGGCTGAGCAATAGACCATGGTAAGGGATGGGAGGGGTGTGAGGTGTGCCTTTGTGTTGTACAGTGGGAGAAAGGCAACAATGCAAGATGGGGAAGGAAAATCTCAGCCACAAATACTTTTTCGGGCAGATAGATTTTATGGGAGGCTGCATACAGAAGTAAGATCTGGGAACTAATTTCTTTAAAAGTCTCCATACCCACATTTCCTTTGGGAAATCTTCATTTACACCCAAGAGTACATACATACAATCCAGTCTGAATGCTATGGGTCCACTCCATCTCTGATACAATAAACATTAGAAAAGGTTTGTGAAACATTTTTAATGCTCTAGAAACAAAATTTAATTAAAATTTAAATTATTTTAACCCTTGAATTTTACTTCAAAACGGCAGTTAATTTCAATAATTTGGAAGAATACAATGCTAAATTGTAACAGTACAGTAATAAGCATAATAGTAATCTACACAGTAGGTTCATAATGATGAGATGTAGTGCATGAAAAGCTTGCAGGTCAGTAATGGAGTCATGCATAAAATACTCCTCTCAAAATCTTTATTTGCATTTCTATTACTGAAATCATTTCCTAATAATGAAGTTGCCATGAGAGAAGTTCCATTACTAAGGAATCACTGTTACAGAAACAACATTATTAAAGCATTGCTATGTACAGGAACTTTTATTAGGATGATACAAGTTATATATCATTGTAATAAAGCTTCCATTATAATCCTAATTGCATAAAACTGTGTTAGTGGATAGCAATGCTAGAGCTATAGGATTTTTAATAAAGTGTCAAAGTAATGCTTTGGTAATAGGATTGTTTAGAATACTAATACTTCAGGGAAGGCTGAACTGAGTAATGGATGATGTTTATGTCACTGATTATACACGCTCTACCAAGAATTTAAAAGAAAAAGCATGAAAAGAACCCTCATGCACCTAGTAGCATGCAGTGCGAAAATGTATGTGTTGAGGCATACATCCCAGCTCTCCTGGATATGTCAAGTCACTTACTGGTACAAGATAGCAAGTTGCTAAAATGGATATTTGTAACTGTGATAATTAAGAGGTTTGATGTTCAGATCTGGAAATCAAAAAGTTAACAACACAATTCTATACACCCACAGACACCCACACAGGCACATCTTGCACATCTTGGGAACTGTCTGTTAGAAGAACCATTAGAGAAATGTGAGGTGTGGTTGTTTTTTTTGTTTGTTTGTTTGTTTTGTTTTGTTTATTTTGGGAGGTGGGGGTGATGGAGAGAGAAAGAAAATGCTTAAATGCTATAAAAATAACTCATGTTAATATGCTACTCTATGTTACATATAAATAATATAGTGATCCCTCTGAGTTATATAGCATTGGACTGGTTCACACCAGAGAATTTTAGCATATACATTCAAATGTTTGTTTTTACATTTGCTCAAATGAAGTCTAGTATTAGGCGGTCCCCTCTAGAAGCATATATAATATTCACCAGCAGAGACCGCCAGAGAGCCATCCTAACACCGGGTAGGTGGGACTTGCTCCTTAATAAACCTGCTGTGTGAACACCAGCAAGGAAGGCCAGGCTGTCTGAGGAGGGATTGGGCAGAGGCTACAGTGGCAGAGCCTGACTGGTGGCTTTGGCACAGCACATTCGCCATCAGGAATGGGGCCAAAGCCATTTTGTTTTTGAGATCACTTGTGGCAGCTAAAATCACCTGAAATCTGCTTAGAAAGTAATGTACTTTTACCTTTGAAAATAGTGTATACTTTCCACAGTTTCCTCTTGACCTCCTTCTCCCAGATGTGGTGAACTGCAAGCAGTTGGGTGGGGTTAACTTCAAGCCCAGAAGGTTCATTTTCCCTACTGACTCAGGGGATCAAGGGCAAATGGGTAAAGAATTATTTTAAAAATGTTTAAATAAATAAAAATAAAAAAGGACAAATGGGAACATTCCCTTAATGTGATGGTCCTCAAATGTTTTCATTACCTGTAGGTAAGGTATAAGATTTTCTTTTCTTTTTTTACTGTACAGCCAGATGAAATGTTATTTTTAGGATTCTAATATTCTCTCATTAAATACGATCAACCCAAACTAAGCTGCACTGAGACAATGAGGGATTGCATTTTTGAAATATCTACAAAATTTGAAATCTCTTGACTTGGTAGTATGTGACATTGCAGAAGTGAAAGGGCTTAATTACCCAACTGGTCTTCTAGACACCTGCAAAAACAGAGGCACCCCAAATATGTGAAGATATTTCAACTTCCACGTATTTAACCAGAGATTTGAATCCAGATAATTGTGAAAGAAACGGTTTGAATTTTGGCATTTGTGTGAGTTTGCTGCTTATAATTCACTGATGTCCTTATTTTTAATATGGGGGCGGGGGCCATCCTTCCAATCAGGCCTTGCAAGGAAGGTCTGAGTTCTCACTGGGACAGGAATAGAGTTCTTACATGAAAGCCTTACATCAAAGTGAAGACTCAGGAGGCTTGAATAAATAAATGTTGATTGATTTCTTTGGAAAATGATTCTAACTTCACTGTTCCCATCTTCCCCATGAACGTTTTGTCAGTATCCCTCAAAGTATAGCTTTCCGTTAAACACCTCCCTTTTCCTCTGTCTCCTTGAATTGGTCCCATACATGGATATCACAACCACTGTTTTCCTTCCAGAGTGCACATCCCCTTCCTGGTTTCCTTAGCTCCAGTCTCTCCATCCCCCACCCCCCTCACCTGATTTATCATCCCAGTAAGCAACTTTATATGACTCTCTTGCTTAAAATCATTCCTTATTACCCACTGCTTATTAAGCAAAGCTTAATCTTTTGGGAGCATGACTCCCTTACAATATCCAACAAGAGCTTTGGCCTTCAAATAGTGCATAATGCACACAGGTTTTTCCCTATGATTCAAGGGGTTACATATATCCTGAAGCAATTTGTGACCCTGAGGTAAACACACACACACACACACACACACACACACACACAAAATACAAACAAACCCCTCTAAATATATAGAGAGTCAAATTTGAACTGCATGGCCCTCTACTCAGTTTCTTTGAAAGCTTGCATCAAACAATATTCCTAGCATTATTTTCTATCAGAATACCCTTAATCACAGGCGAGAATGAAGGCTTCATGAGCATCTACCACAAGCCAGAGATTATTCCTAAATACATAGCAGCAAACAAGGTAACAAAGGTCCTTGTGTTGCTCATATTCTATTAGCCCATAATGATCCCGTGTCTTGTCACACCCTAACATACTACTGCATATCCTCAAAGGTGAGCAATTCCTAGTTTTAGAAACCTGGCTCTTCATGCATTTTAGACTCTTGTTAATTGGGCTTGCTCCATTGCTAGGACACCTTATGTTTCCTCATCTCTGTGCTGGACCCCTACCTGGAATAAGCCTTCATATCTCTCCCCACTTACCAAATATTAAAAGACAAGCTCAACACACTCTCACTCACTCTCTCTCTCTCTCTCTCTCTCTCTCTCTCTCTCTCACAATAAGCACACTCTTTTTTTTTCTCATTTGCCTCAGTGATTTG
>NW_006299705.1:7155554-7172979 GCF_000327345.1 Myotis davidii | reverse complement strand
TATATTCTAAATAATGATTTGCTTAATCCATCTACATGTGGTAGAGATGGGATGCATTCTTATCTGACCTAACCTCATGTTAGTACCTGAATTGCAATCTTTAAAGGCAACAAAGGGCATTTTAAAACAAACAAACAACCAAACAAACAACCAGATAGCAGAAGATAATGCTGCACTGAATGCAGCCTGTTTGCTGTTATTAGTCACTGTAAATGCATTTACTATCTTTGTCTGCGTCTATAACTCTCACCATCATTTCCTTGCAGAGTAAACAAATGTTGCTTATAAACTTACCTTTGCAGGATTTTCTAACCTACCAATGTGCTTAACAGAATCAAATAAAATGCCTCGTTAAAACCAAGTATACAGCATACAAATTACAATGTTATTCTTAGGACTGTGTCAGAGATGGTGTGACTAAACTTCTTAAGCATGATGCTTGTTTTCTTTGAAACCTGAAAGAACAATATGTCCTGATTGTTGCCCTGGCATGTACAGTTCCACTTATGCCTATGCAACCGCACGTCAATGTGCCTTTGAAATCCTGAAGAATGTCTTCTACCTTACGGAGCCTGGGGCAATCACCACGTGGGTTGCTGTTTACCCCAGTGGCAGATTTCCATAAAGCCATAATCACTACCAGATGGTCTACCAAATGATGATTGTTTGATGGAAAAAAAAATATGAATTTATCTCTATAAAAGTTTATTTGTTACTTGAGCTTATGTCCTATACTAGCCACATAGTAGTATTCATTTTGAATTTGGTGAATGATTAATAAAGACCATGTTTATCATTAACTTCAGATAAGGTCATCGACAACAATAGCAGCAAAATTTATTGTGTGGTATTACTATGTACTAGAACCTGTGCTAAATATTTTATATGTACTTTTTTATTTAATCCATGCAACAACTCCATGAAATATGTTCTACTATTATCACTATTTTATATAGGAGAAACCAAGGCAGAGAGAAGCGAGGTACCTTGCTCCAGGTTTCACAATTAGTTTGGAAAAGCCAACATTTGAATTCAAGCAGTTTGACACAAAATCAAAATTTTGTAACCACTATGCTGTACTACTTCTCAGTTATTTAATTCCCTTTTTTCCAGTTTTATTGAGACATACAGCACTGTGTAAGTTTAAGGCGTAGAGCATAATGATTTATTTGACTTACATATGTTGTGAAATAATTACTACAACAAATTTACTTAACATCCATCATCTCATGCCATTAGAAAAAGAAAAAAAAATGTATTTTTTTCCTTGTGATGAGAACTCTATTTAGTTCCATTATTAAAATAGGAATTTGAGGCATCAACACTACCCTGCCTTGCCATGCCCAAGGAAAAATGATGTAAGATATTTACCATAATTCCAAATATATGATATTCACTGGATGACCTATGGGTAGGTGTCTGGTAGGTGTCTAGTATTAATAACTCTGAGTTTCCTTCATATATCCATGAAACATGCTCCATAGCGTTGTTGGTATTATAGATTTTGTGATGACCAACAACTTTTCTGACTTGATGGTTCCAGCTAAAACAAGCATGATATCACCAAGAATTCTGCTGGCTTTTCAACAACGCTGCGGAGAGGGTACTAGTCAAACCACCACAGGCATTTTTCTCTGATAGTTTTTGCTTCCTCAACATAGGAAGAAAGCACTAGTCCATTGCACGTTTTGGTCTACCTCAAGCATGACCTTCAATGTAACTCTGATACAAGTTTCTCTGTTAACATGCTCAGTGAAAGACTAGCGAAATATTTCTGTGCTGAATATTCTGAGTAGAGTGCAAAGTCAGGGCTTCAGACTTGGAATAAATGCTGAGTCTGCTAACTACACACTCAAGGTCTATTGGCCTTCTGCACCTCCTCTATATGCCTCAGCACACAACAGCCCGGACCGTTCATCTGGTTCTGAGCATTCCTTTGCTGCTATCATTATTTTTTATTTATTTGCAGGCCACATGTTACGTTGCCAGCATTGGGTCCTTGAATCATCTCTACACTGTGGATTCAGAGTCCTGACAAGTGGCCTGATGCTACCTTGGCTGTTGGCTTCTCTGGATTTTGGAAAAGCCCCAGAGTGAACCAAGAAAAGTGGCAAAGCCAAGACATGTTGCCTGGATTGCCCTGTGCTGGTGATTATATGACACCTGGGTATTTTTCTAAGTTATTACTGCACTTGGCACCTAATCTGCAACCTGAAGGCAAAAATATGCGCCAATGTAGTTTTCTAAAGAACTGTCAGCTCAGTTCATGTCGATGAACATTATCAGCCTTTACTTATGCAAAGGTTATAAACTGCTTATGCATGTCACATGCAACAAAACAAAATGTAGCCCCTACCATGGAGGAGGTTGCACTGCTTTTAAATGAAAAGAACAAGCCTTCCATGATAGGACCTGTGTTCACCTGTTTGCTCTGACTCCGTTGCTTTCCTGTGCTCTGCACACCAGCATTAAAGACTGGCTTCAGCCTGTTCCCTGGTCATGCCTTTGGGACCTGCACACACTGCTCACGCTGGCTTAGCCCATCCCCAAATGTATTACCAGCAAATTCTTATTCAGCTGGAAGATTATTCCATCTGTGAGGCCTCTGCTCATTCTCCCAGGCAGAAAACTGTACTTGTTCCTGCACTGGCTCCTTTGCACTTTCAAGGTGGCTCTTATCTTGCTGTTTAGCATCTGTTTGTGTGCAGAGCTGTTTCCTCACTAGACTATAAATTCTTTGAGGGTAATGACTGACTGTGTTAACTGTGTCCTAGCCCCATCACTATCCACAGCTCCCTGCTCATATCAGGTGCTCATTTAATGCTGGTGAATGAGAGAAAAACATGAATAATTGCTACTCTCTCCCCAGATTCTAATAAAAAGCCCCGAAGTAATAAAGCACATAGAGCAGGAGGTAGAGTAATGTTCCCACGTGGGGCAAGCCTTCTCTCAGTAGCCAGGTGAAGTTCAGCTAATAGGATGTGGAGGTATAACTGAATAGCCCAACAGTCCTCACTGGGATGGTGCACTGAGTTGGTGTTAGTTGGGCTGCTGGCCCGACTCCCCCAGCAATATAAGCCTCAGCGAAAGTAGCGGGTGAAAGTCTCTTCACTATCTACAAGGCCACAGCTAATCAGAGAGGACAATTTGAGGACACAACCATTACAGGCCAAGAGGATGTCTCTGTAGATTCTACTAAACAGTCGGTGCCCATTAAATGTTTACTATTAATACAGCCTTGCCACGAAAGGAGAAGGGAGTCTGTGGAACCACCATCCTAGCATGCTAATTAATTCTCTGTGTGAAAAGAAGGACTAATCTCCATTTTAAAGCATCAATCATGGAAAATAAACTGAAATGTGACCAGATTTTAAAATGCTACTTGTTCTAAAATCAGATGTAAATGAAAGCTCCCAGGATTCTGTAAGAGGCGATTATATGGTGCTAAGAAACCCCACGGAAACTCAATCTTCTAGGAAACTTTAAAAATCCCTTTTCCAGTTTGAAACCGTGTCAGACTTCATATGCTTTCCTTGTCTAAGAAGCTTTGCTCTGTAAAAATTTCTCTCAATTTCTAAGTAAAATATTACAAAATTTCCCAGAAGCATTAGCGACAGTTCCTTAGCAACTGTTGATATGTCTCAAAACAACCTGAGACAATCTTCTCTGAGACATGTAGTCTCTCCCTCTCCCTGCTAACAGAATTCCACAATATGGCACAAAAGATTCATGTGGCTAAAAATAGCTCCCGACACACATTTTTTTTTTAAGTTGACGGAGTCTTAATGATTTAAGTCTTTCATATCACAGCTTTGGGTAGGTGCGCCTTAACCACAGTATATCAAAGGGTTCTGTGCAGAGAGATTTTAGAATCTTTTTCTTTTTTAATCACACCATTAACACTCTTGACATTTCAGAAATAATGTTTATCGATTTTGGTGTTAGCACTCCCATAAATTAAGTGATGTAATGGACGGAATTATTGTGGTACTATAAAGAACATGCCATTCAGATTGTTAACTACATATTAGAAAAAGCACAGACTCTGGATTCATGTAAAAATAACCCCTCATCTGAGTAGTAAATAGGAGATGCAGGAAACTGACATGTTCCAGTGGGGATGGGTCTATCTCACCATTCCATCCTGGCTGTTGTACCCAAAAATAACTGAATTTGTTTAATAAAAGCGTGCTACAATTCCAGTGATCACTCTGTGCGCATGCGTGCGCGCACACACACGTACACACGCGCGCACACACACACACAAATACACACACCTCAAAGATGAAAACATGACACATGAGTTCAAGGCTATTCACTCTAAAGGAGTCAGCATAACGAAAAGTAGTGAAGATGGAGAAAAAGCCCGGCCGGTGTGGTTCCGTGGCTGAGTGTCAACCCATGAACCAAGAGGCCTCCCATTTGATTCCAGGTCAGGGCACATGCCCGGGTCATGGGCTCAATCCCCAGTAGGAGTCATTCAGGAGGCAGCCTATTGATGTTTCTTTTTCTTTGATGTTTCCATCTCTCTAACCCTCACCCTTCCTCTCTCTGAAAAATCAATAAAAGTATATTTTAAATAAAGAATGGAGAAAAAGCATTTGGAACCTGTAGCAGAAAAGAACCGTCTGATACAGAAAACAAAAATGACCTGGAGATACAAGCTTCCACAAGGAATGTGCCTCTTTCAATAGAAGAAAGGCAAAGTCTAGCCAAAATCTGTGATTATGGTTCCAGGGTAGAGGTCGGTAAAGTCAGAAATGGTGAAATCACCATGTAATAGATCAAAAGAATTCCTCTGTGTTTGTGTAATAGGACATGGACATACATGGGGTAAGAACTGTATTTACACCTCACACAGTTATTATGAGAAATAAATGAAAACACAAAAAAATAACACAGTGCCTGGTCCATAGCATAGCAAGTGCTTAATGAATGTTAGCTGTGATCATCATCATCATCACCATCATTAACACCTTATTTTCTCCCATTTTATATAGAAGGACAGTGAGTTTCCAGGAAAGTTAGATAACTTACTCAAGGTCACATAGCTAACAAGGGGCTAGGCAGAGACTGAAGTCTGCCTAGTTGCAAAGCCCATGACCTTTCCAATTTCACCAAAGGTCTTAGCATTCTTACAGAAGGGATAAACATTTTGCTCCTATGAAATGGGTTTTGAGTAAACAGAGAACATAGCTGCTGCTACTATCTTCATTCTTATAGTTGTAAATGCAAATAAATCTAATTAAAACTACTAAGAGCATGAGTTTTATTGGCTAGGCATATTAGAATAATCTATTGCTAGGCTAAGACATTTCCTGGTCAGAGGTTAAGTATCTGGAAGTGTCTTTTGCTGAAGTGTTGCCAGTCTGTCATTGATCTCCCATTCTATACCTATCCAATTAGCATTCTTAAAGTCACACAAGTTGCTGAGGTGACTAACCTGATTATGTTGTTTTAAAACAATACTATTACTGATGAAATAATGAATAATCTTTCCATATCAGAACACCAAAATTCATTCACTAAAGAGTCCATCAAATAAGTCTAGATATAAATTAATAATATGTGTCTGTGTTCTGGTTTGGAGATGAAGGAGGAAAGTTACTTGAAAATGAAAGGGCAGAGATTTATTTTTAGCCCGGGATATACTTAGAGTTAATAGTTCTAAGCCAGTGTGGCTCAGGGCCAGAGCAAAATTCACTAATTTGAATCTCTTTTTGTTGCCCTTCCTCTTTGCTCTCAAACAGACAAGCTAATAAGCAGTGGGGACATATCTTGGATCTAAAGAATATTTCTGCAGTTTCTATTTTCTAAGTCATCAAGCTGTTCTTTAGTTTTATAGAGCAGTTTTTCAATTGTTGAGGATCTTTCTGCAGAAAGACAATTTGATTTCTATCCTTGGCTTTTCAATTTTACATTCCATTATCACTAAACATTGATTAAGCCTGCTGCAATACACTCCCTTGTATTTGGGTCTTTGAATTCCCAGAAGGTCATTATTTCTTATAATTTAACAATCTGGAAATATTTTAAAAATATGGTCAATGCAGGTGCTGTATTTATCAGTGTTAACCTTTGTTGATTTTTTATTTCAAAAAAAAATGAACTGCTGTTTCTTAACAAATATGGCACATAGTAATTAAAATGCTTTAAAAAAGATACAAATTAATATTCTTTTTCTGAGAATATCATTAAAAAATACTCAAGATCTGGTGGGCAGCTTTCTAAAATATCTCAATAATCTTCATCTCCTGGTATTCATTCCCTGTGTAATCCCCTCTCCCTGCATGTTGACTGGACCTAGTGACTTGCTTCTAATGAATCGGAGGTGGCCAAAGTGATGGGATGTCACTTCCATGATGAGGCTACAAAAGCCTATGACTTCATGCTCTTCCTTCTCACTTCTTCGCTGAGGGAGCAAGCTGCCATGTAGTTAGAGGATCTCTGGAGAGACCTCAGTCCGACAGCCTGTGAGGAATTGAGTCCCACCAACAACCATGTGAGTGAGCCAGAAAGTGGATCCTTCCCAGTGGAGCCTTGAGATGATTGCACCGAGTGAGAGCCCCAGGACCAGAGGACCCAGGTAAGTCACGCTATTTTCCCTGGCCACACAGGAAAGGAAATACTAGAAATGTTTGTGGTGACTTGTTACACAGCAATAAATAACAAAGAAAAGCTCTAAATACACAATGTCATCATTCCTACTTTTTAGTAAACATTGAATAAGAGCTTCCTTCCTATGTGCCTGGCACTTGGCTAGGTACTGGGAATGCTGTGGAGAATGAAATATACATGGTCTCTCTCTCCTCTGGGCCCAGGAGATGATTACCCTGTGTGCTCCCCCCCTGGCTCCCGATTTTATTCGGCTCCCCAAAGGGACTTTGATGAGCATTCACGGCCATTTGAGGAGAGAGCCCCTCCACCAGAGAGAGGCACGCCTCCACAGAGAGCCTCGGGTAAGCCATGGCCTGGTCAGAACAATGGTCCCCAGCTCTGAGGGGGTGACAGTCCTCTTCTCAGGAACAACAAGAGCCCTGGCACATGGAGGTAGTGACACTTTATTACTCAGATTCTTTTACATGAGAGGGATAAGAACGGCCTTAAATAATTTTTTCATATTAAAAAAACTTATCCTATTAGTCTAATCATAATAGTAATTATAATTGGAACGTAATTATAATTGTTGCAACAACAATGCAACTGCAAATCTTCTGTAAATTAGTAATCTTCATCTACTTCTACAAAATCATTCCTATCAAACTTACACGATATCATATATTTAGCTCATTATCATGTCTAGTTTTTTGTTCATTTTACCCATCAATAAAGTCAGTTTTATTCACATTGTCTTAAAATTTTGTGGCACATTATTTTGGTGGTGGGAAATCTTTCTTCTTGAAGACCATTTATATTTTTAGAGAGATTTTAAGCCCTTAATATTTAAATATGTGGATGGTGCAGTAGTGTTTGAACATTATTATGTGGAAGTTCATGGGTCTGAGTAGACATCTTAACCTTCCAGCTTCTGGACACACAGTTAGACCATGAGTCGTTTAGGCAGTACACAGAGGTGACAGTGAGCAGAGCTTTATAATTAGACTGCGGGAATCAACTCCAAATGTTTGGGATCAAATTTATTAAGTTACTTTAAAAGATAATATCTGAGGCCCAACAATGGAGAGAGAGCAACTCAGGTTTGAATAATTCAGAAAGAATGTATCAATAGAAGGGTAAGAATTAGCAGAGATCAGGGGAAAATGGGAGTCAGAGAGCAGTTGGCAGTGCTCATGTAGCACAATCCAGGACAGAGAGTTCTGGGAGTATTGATCCATGTGTTAAGCACTGGATTAAGTGGAGAACACAAAAGATATGGACCCTGCTCTCATGAAATCTACATTCCACTAGACCAGATGACAAAGCGACTAGTCTAGTTGGCAGCAATATGCCTAGTGGAGTTGGCCACACCAGGCTAGATATTACCTTTAAAATCATCTAACTCATCTTGCTGTGTTTCTAGGCTCACCAGATAATATTCTTATTATAATGTGGCGTCCAATAACTTTCCTCAATTCTTATTATAAGGTGGCTTCCAATAGTTTTCCTCAATGCTGACATAAGCTTTCCCATTCACTTGGCAGTCACAACTCATAATTATCCATTAATACACTGGCACTCTAAGTTTTCCATATCAATCACTTAAGTCTAGCTAGCATTCTCTCTGAGTTTATCCCAAAAAGCTGAAGTGAGGTGGTAGCCAAAGGAAGGAATGTCACCACCAGACAGGACTGGGGGAGGTAGTTGGAAGCAGCCAAGGCTGGGAGAGATGACAAGCCAGGACCATCCATGGTCAGGAGGAACCAAACTCCTAGCCTGGAAAATGACAACTTGTTTTAAATCCAAAGGGGAAGCTTAAAATAGAAACTGGAGAGTGAGAAGCAAAGTCAATATCTTCAAGTTAAGATAAGTTAAAAATGGAATAAATAGAGGCAAAAAGTTCAGGACTAAATGAAATCAAAGTTGTTACTATGATTTTGGCTTGAGAGATTAGGAAGATAGTGAAATCATTTATTAAAATGAAAAAAGGCTTGGTGAGAGGGGAAGTGGATTTAGTAGGAAGAAAATCAATCCTATTTGAGATACTGTTAAACTACCACATAGATTATTTAGATAAACGAATCTGGAGTGTTCAGGAGTCTCTGAGATGAAGGTTTAACTTTAGTCACTGACATATAAAAGGCACCGAAAGACATGGAACTGGATAGAACCATTTAGGAAGAACAGATAGACAATGTCTACAAAGGCCTGGAGCCAGTCTAACACTTATAGTTCTAATACAGGATAAACTCGAGAAGTGCATGTGCATTTGGTAATTTTTCTACATAACGTCAAATTGATTTCCATAGAGGTTGTGCTAATTTGCTCCAATAGCACAATATGGAAATACCCTTTCTCCCATATCCTTCTCAATATGATGTTTTCAAACTTGTTTATCTTCACTAATATGGTAGGTTAAAAATGTCATTTCAATATAGTTTTAATTTGCTTTATTCTTTTTAAGGGTGAGCTTGAGTATCTTTTTAAATGTTCAAGATGCTTATTTGTACCCACCTATGAACTGCCTATTCATAATCTTGGAAGGTAAGGTTTCCCAAGTTAGGTGAAAAGAATGGTGTTTGAATCGCAATGGGAAGGATCCTGTGACAGGGAGACCTGATGATGCAAGAAAGGGCATTACTGAGAAGAAAGAGGGTTCAGGATCCAGGGCACAGGGCAGGGGTGAATGTTGGAAGGGGGCGAGGCCACTTCTCCCATGGTAACAGGATTTAAGGCAGAGTGTGTGAGTATGGATGTCGGAAGGCTCAAGCACTGGTGCCGAGAAGATAAGGTGGCTCTATCGTGATTGTATCCATCCTGACTGGGGGGTATGAAAGAGGAAGAGGAGCTGTAGCCATGAGAGGAGTGGGAAAGTGAACTTACTAGAAGAGTTGAATAGAATGGCCTGACAGTTTGACATGTCCTTTTGAGGTTTGTGGTCAGCAATCTGACAACATGGTTGTGTGATTTTTCTCCAGAGATGTTCAATCACTTGGATATGAGTACAACATGTGAGAGATACAAGATATTAAAGATATTAGGCAATACACAGGGGTGACAGTGAGCCATGGAACCTACACTGGGTACAGAGATGTGAGAACAGTGAAGTATCAAGGTGGTGACAGTAAACAGTGGAGGTAAATGGACTGAAGGATTTAGTGAAGTTGGGGGACTGCTAGAGTAGGAATACGTGAGTATGTGAGTAGGGGGAGTCGTAGGAGGTAGTACCTGAGAGGAATCAAGAGAGTTGGCAGTGGGTTAGCACCAGCCTGAAAGAAACTGAAGATTTTGCACAAAGATGAAGGGGTCATGAGTCTAAAATAGTAGGTTGATATATTCAGGAGAGAGAAGGCTGTAAGAGAAGCAAGATCCTCTTGAGAGAGCCAAGATTCAGTTGAGGACAAAGCTGAAAGGAATATTCAGAGGAAAGGTTGAGAATGTCGGAAGTTTTCCCCCATAGAAGAGGCATTCTAGCGAGCACAGTGAGAAGTGTGGCATGGAGGGACAGTGGGAAACAGGGCCAGGGGAGAGAAAGGACAGAAGAGAATGAGCAGGAGGACCCAGGAGAGGTTACATGAGTAGAGGCACTTACATCATGCGCAGAGAAAAATCCAGAACTTAGTAGATTATATGTAAGAAATAATAAAATCATACAGTATAAGATATGAGGCAGTTTCCATAAACGTATGCTATACAATGATCCACAGAATAACAAATTCCTACCAGATAAAATTGCAACTGGTTCCCTTTGGACCTGAGATTTTAGAGTCTTATTGTGCACTATGGCAAGAAGCTGTTCAGTGTTTTACACCCAGGAGCTATTGCACTGAAATTAAAACCCGGAAGTTTTCTGTATGATGATAAGCCTCCTTATCGCTATAGGAGAAATTTTAAATTCTAATTAAACTTCTAAATTAACCTAAATAGAAACCCTGCTCATTTAATAGAAGTCTAGAATTTCAAATTATGTAGAAACTTAGATGTCATCTAGTTCAACCAACCCATCCTAAAAATAAAAAAATAAAAAACCACACCTTTTATATTAACCCGCCCCTCCTCCAAACTCCCTAACTTTCTCAGCAGCTGTCCTTTCCCTCTTGTCCTGACTGAAATTGGACAGTCCCTAACAACTCCGTTTCTCTATAGGCTCTCAAGTAAAAACCCAGTGCCTGTAGGTGGGGCAGATATGATCCATCCCTCCCACTGCCAATACCAAGCCTCCCCACCCTCTCCCCCCTACATCTGCTGGTCCCACAAATGAGTTAGTTCCATGTCTAGCCTGGGCCCCATTAACTGGAAAAGATTTAATAACTTGTCTGAAGGCATGAGAGAGTTACAAAAACATGGTATTTCAGGACAAAGGAAGAAACCCAGCAAAGTGAGCCTGGCACGTGACTGCTGACTCTGAAAGTTCAGGGTCTGCCAAGGAAGAGGGGACCCAGTAAACACATAAACACACTTTGGACAGGATTTGGAAGGACTACACTTCAAAAGTAAGGGCCTTAGAAACAGACCAGCCCTCTTGGTGACTGAAGGCCAGCTTCAAAATCTCAAACCTTAGCTGGATCAATGTGATCAGAAATTGCTAGTATCCTAAGCTAGCTGCCTGCCTAAAGCAGAAACAAATCCTTTCTGGAGAAAAGAAACATTTCAGAGTCTTAAATTATCTCTGTAAATTTTATATGCACAACATCTGGTTCCTTAAAAAAGTAAGCTAAATATATACATAATTAGGAATATATACACACATATAAATATATATATTTATGAATATATATGAAAAGACTTGATGAAAACCTAAGAGGAAAGCAGACAATAGAACAACCCAGATGGTCCAGATAAAGGAGTTAGCAGACATGAACTCCACGTTTCTAATAATGTTTTCAACACAAACTTAAGCGTTTGAGTATAAAACTGGAAATTTTTAAATGAACTAAATTAAAATGCTAGACCCGAAAATACTGGAACTCAAATTTAGAACTCAATGACTTTCAGAGCAGATTTACACAGATGAAGCTGGAAGGAAGGTCAGAAAAAAAAATCCAGAATGAAGTACGGAGAAACAAAAGTGGTGGGGGAGGGAGCTTAAAGAAAGAGATATGGCGAAGACATCTAAGTATTTATTATTGGAGTCACCAAAAGAGAGGATAGAGAGCCTGGGGAAGAAGCAATATATTTAAAAATAAAATGACCAAAAAGTTTCAAAAACCAATGAAAATCATCAAGCTGTAGGTTTAAAGGGAACTATGAATCTCAAGGAGGACACATATAAAGGCTTAAACACATAAATATGTAACAGAAAAAAAAACCAAGAAGTTAATCCTGAAAGCGGCCAGAGAAAAAAGAAACTACCTTCAATGAAGCCACAATTAGACTGATAGATAGCTGGATAGTACCATACATATCTGTTGAAGAAATTAAATCTATTATTAAGAACCTTCCCATGAAGGAAACTCCAGGCCCAGAGAGCTTCACTAATTAATTCTCCCAACATCTAAAGTAGAAATAACATCATCATTACATAAACTCTTCCACATAATAGAAAAAGAAGATTCCTTCCCTCCCATTTTATGGAGGTAACATATCCTTGATCTAAACTGAGAAGGATATTATAAGAAAGAAAAATTACAGGCCAAATTCTCTTAGGACACTAAGCAAAATATTAGCAAACTAAATCAAGCAATATATTAAGAGAAGTGTATTAAAACCAAGTTGGATTTTGTCCCAGGAATATAAGGTTGACTTAACATTTGAAAATCCATCAATGTAATTTACAATATTAAAAGAGAAAAATCATTTGATCATATCAAAAGATGCAGATAAAGCATGATTTAAAAAATCCACATCTCAAAAACTTTGAGTAAGATATAGGAGAAAATTTCCTGAATCAGATAAAGAAAACCTACAATAAAACCTAATGCAAACCTCACACTTATACAAAGTTTTCCTTCTGAAAATGGGAATGAGATGCCAATATCACCACTTCTATGCAACAAAGTCCTGGATGACATAGACAAAGCAAGAAGCTAAAAAGTCAACAAAAAATATGCCAGACCTATAAGTAGAATACCATAAAACAATATTAAAGGAAAAAATTTAAACTAATAAAAGGATATACCATGTTCATAGACTGAAAGAGTCAATACTGTAAAAATTCCCACTCTCTCCAAATTGATCTCTAGATCCAATTTAATATCAAAGTCCCAGAATGATTTTGTGGAAATTGAAAAACTGCTTATAAAATTTAAATGAAAATTAAAAGAGTAAAAGAATAGTTAAGAAAAAGAAGAATGAAATTAGACAACTTTCTCTAGTGGATATCAAGACTTACTATAACCTACCGTAATAAAGATAGTGTGGTATTGACATAAAGACAGGCTACAAAATGGAACAGAGAATCCAGAAACGGACCTCTGCATATGTGGAAACTTAATATTCATCAAAGGTAACAGAGCAGTGGACCCTCATGCCTCCTCCCTGTCCTGACCTATTTCTCTAGTCTGCTCTTCCATCCCCCATGGAAGAAAGTCAATTCTCCATTCTTTCTAAAGCTCTGAAATCCCTCTCTGTCAGCAGATGAATTTGCTTCCAATTTCACAGAAAATATAGAAACCATAAAATACCCTTTTCTAAACTAAAAATACATCTGAATCCATAACCACATCTTGTTCCTTATAACTTCTGTTAAAAAGAAAAAGCCATCTCTTGTTCCTCCATCAGCCCCACCTTTTCTGGGACTTTGCTCTTCCAGCTCTCTTCCTCCTGTATTTTCTTTCTCTATTGGCTCTTTCCTATCCGTTTTTTAAAAAATAGTCAAGCCCTTTCCATCTTAAAAACAAACAAATCAGTGAAAAGTAAAATCATCTTTCCCTTCCACTTTCCTATCCAAGAATAATCCTATCTTCCTCTCCCAATTCATGAAAGAAATATGAATTCTGTCTACTTCCTCATGTCTCCATGCAGGCATCCAACCACAACAGTCTGTTTACTCATCATATGTACACAAATGACTTTTCAGGCTTTTCTTACACAGCTTTCCTAAACACTGGACATGCTCACAGTACATGGCTGCAGGTGGCTCCTAGAGTTTCCTCCTACACTTCTGGCCACCCTTTCCTAGTGCCTGCCACAGGCAGTCTTCTGTTCATCTCTTAAATGATGGTATATTTCAGAATTCTCTATCAGTCCATTTTCCCTTTTCATCTTACATATGTCTGCATGATCTCCTCTATTTCCATGGCTTCAGTTACTATTTATTGCTGATAACTTCCAAATCCACATTTCTATTCCTGACATGTATCATGAAGTTCAGAGACATGACACTTGGATGTGTTGCATGCTCTCTAAACAGGATCCTGACAATGCTGCCATTCCATCCCTCCTCTGTGAGTGGCATCATCCATCACCCAATTTCCACAACACTGTCAGTGCTGCCTCCCAAAATATAGTTTCTCTTTACCTCTAGTATCATCATTTATTTATGGACACCTCCACTCCCATCTAGACCATCTTCTTGCTCTTAACTGGTCTCCTGCCTCCAGTCCTGCTCCCTTACAATCTTCTCCATAGGAAGATCAGATTGTTTAAACTTTTGTCTTCTCATTAAATTATGAGATTTTTGAGAATGGGTATCATGTCTGTCTTGATAACCAATCAATACTATAGTGACTGGTACATTGTAAAATTAAAGAAATATTTTTGGAAGAGATAAATAAATTGGCAACATTTGTATCATTGTTAAGAGCTGAATGTGCACATATACTTGAAAACATTTAGGGCATGTCCTGCTCCTTAACGGAAGTTAAAGGTAAATTATCATATTAACCATTAAGTCATACTTCCACTGACAAACTTAGAATGTTAGGTTTTCGGAAAAGCTAACATGAAAAGTCATGAAAAATAGCAATTAAAGTTCCAAGCAAGTCCCAAAATTCCAAGAAACTATTCTGTTCCTTTCTAGGAATTTTGTATTCCAATTAAAATACAATAGCTGCCTGTCCTTAACATGTTGCAAAATGAGAGCAATAATCTCTTAGAACATGGATTCAGGTTGTAAAATCTCTGCTTTTCGGATTGGATATAAAGTTAAACCAAAACTACATAAAACACACAGAAAATGTGAAGAATTTGGGAGTCAGGGAAGGCCTGGGCCTGGGGAAGGTTGATTCAGGGGATTCAGCTAGTAATGCAATGCATTTCCCTTGGGGGTTTCATTTAATTCACCCGCCCAATTCTAGATTTTATTTGTAGACATTCTGACTAAGTAATATTAGCCCACTTAAAGGTGAACAGAAGAAACCAGACTTGCATTTACAAAATAGAAAGCTAGGCTGAGGATGCTAGGAAAAGGATCCAGAGTTTTCACCAGATTCTTAAAGGGGTCCATGGCTCCAAATGAATCAGACCCAGTTTAATATAGTATCATTCATATGATACCAGCATAAGAATAAGATTGGCATTATGGGAAAAGTGAAAACATAGTGCGTAAGGATGTGAGCTCTTAAGTACAGCTGAGTTCCAATTCTGCTTCTATAACTTAGTAGATGTTTGACCTTTAGCATGTTACCTAATTTCTTTGTTCCTCAGTATCCCCGTCTCTAAAAGGTGGAAAGTAGGTAGCATCAACCTAATCAGAAGATTAAGTGAAACAATATATACTTAGCAGAATAACTGGTACTTGGAAAACGTTACCTATTGTTACTGGAATAATCTTTAGACGAGATAAGTTCTAATCTTAAAATGTTATATAATAGAGTTACAGTCAAGCCCCACACTTTTAAATTTATTTCCAATTTCATAGAGCTTTTAGAAGTAAGAACTTGATTTCCTCTGACAGCCAACAGAAAGACAAGCACTCATCTTTATGATGATGACCTGGTTCTACTTAAAGAATACATTAATCTAGTGGCCAATGACTGCCAGGAGGAACAGCTCAGGCACAACTGTGCCCAAACCAAACTTGTCAGTTCTAAAATACATTCTTCAGGGCTGAAGTGGATAATATTTTGGAAGTGTTCAAAATGCCAACTCTTTAATTATTTGGAGGGGAGTGTATTTATAGTTACTTCATCTTGGCAGGCCCACTCTGATACAATTTCACTCTATCAAATATTCCACACAAGTCATGTTATCTTGGGTGAGGTGGATGACTGATAACTCCAGCTCACAAAAACCTTGCGACCCAAGATCCTACCTTCCATGCTTAAAGGAGCAGGACCCACGAGCATCCGTGGATTTAGTTCAATCATTTGTAAGAAAGCTTACAAAGAGAAGCCTCGGTCCTGCTGGCAGGTACTCTAGCAGCTGCCTCTGGACAGCAGAAATGATAGTCAGTCTTGGCAAGAATGGAAATCAGACCCTTAATTCTGACCTTATGTCACCTTCCCCAGTGTCTAAAACAGGGGTGGGCTAACTTTTGGACTCAAGGGCCACAATGGGTTCTTAAACTGGACCGGAGGGCCGGAACGAAATCATGGATGGAGTGTTTGTGTGAACTAATATAAATTCAAAGTAATCATCATTACATAAAAGGGTACGGTCTTTTTTTTAGTTTTATTCATTTCAAACAGGCTGGATCCGGTCCGTGGGCCGTAGTTTGCCCATGGCTGGTCTAAAATGCGTGTGCCAATCAACAGCAAGGACAACCTGCATTTCAGCTATTCATCAGTAACCTCCATGTTAAATTGTTTGGTACATGGCTCCAATTAGAAGCCTGGTTGCCATCACACTGTAACATATTAAGAACAATTATGACTAGTGCCAGTGAGCATGTAGGGTTCAAATGGGTTCTCTAATATACTGCTGTAGAAGTACACCTTTTCTCAGATTGACATAGGTATATCTAACAAAATCTTGAAAGTGAATACTCACTGACTCACCAATTCTACTTCTAAGAATTTATTCCAAAGAAATAATCTGACAACTGCATAAATTATATGTGTAAGAATGTTCACCTAGGAACTGTTTATAATACAAACAATTGGAAAAGAATTCAATGCTCACAACATATAATTGGATAAAACAATTTTGGCATGGCCTTAGAATGGAATTCTATGCAGTCATTAAAAGGAAAATTTAGACATATTTAAGTATTGGCACAAAAGGTAATCTGTGATGCAAATTTTAAAAACCAAGTGCATAGTATGATCTCATTTTTATTGTGTACATTTATATCTAACATATACATATATCTGAATATATGTATTGTATATGTATATATCCTATCTAATAAAGAGGGGGTATGCTAATTGACCCTCACTTCATCACAAAGATGGCAGCGCCCACAGCCAATAAGGAGGGAAATGCTAATTGACTGCCCCACCCTCAAAGATGGCGGTACCCACAGCCAATAAGGAGGGAATATGCGAATTGACTGCCATGCCCTCAAAGATGGTGGTGCCCACAGCCACAAGATGGTGGTGCTCAGTTCCCTCAGCCCTACTGGGGCAGCAAGCACACGCCTGTCTCCGGAGTCCTGCAGTCCCCTCAGCCCCCGAGCTGCCCAGGGCTGGCTCGAGGTGCAGGCCACCCTCAGACGGTGGCTGCTCAGCCACCTAGGGCTGCTTGAGGCTCAGGTAACCAGGGCCGGCCGAGGCTTGCGCTGCCAGCAGTGGCAGCAGCAGAGGTGTGATGGGGGTGTTGCCTTCCCCTGATTGCCGGGTCACCTCCCGCCCTTGAGGGCTCCCAGACTGTGAAGAGGGGGCAGGCCGGGCTGAGAGACACCCCCCCCCCCGCCTCCAGTGCATGAATTTTCATGCACTGGGCCTCTAGTAGTTATATAAATACATATTTAATTATAGAAAGTTATGCACTGAAAGATTAACAGTGG
>NW_006299705.1:7116965-7155376 GCF_000327345.1 Myotis davidii | reverse complement strand
ACATCAATGATGAGAGAGAATCACTGATTGGACACCTCCCACTTGCCCACCACTGGGGAGCGAGCCCATAACCCAGGTACATGCCCCTGACTGGAATCGAACCTGGGACCCTTCAGTCCACAGGTCAACGCTCTATCCCCTGAACCAAATCAGTTAGGGCAACAGTGGTAACTTTTAATGCTTGAGATTATGAGTAGCTTTTATTTATTTATGCCATTCTGTATTTTATTAAAAATTATCATTATGTATTACTTTTTTAATCATGAAAATAAGTTAATAAAACTTTTAAAGCCCAGATAGCACTTTTATTAGAGGATAGTAACAGAAATATACTGAGGTTCACACATTCAGAATCATACAAAATCTCTAAGCTCTTTCTTTTCATATTGTATCAATACAGGAATAGGCAAACTTAAGTGCCTTTAGAGGACAGGCAGACAAAATAACTAAATGAAATAGAAAGGGTATGCAGCAATAGGGAGGGGAAGTGACCACAATTAACTACAGAGCACATGCTTAGTCTAAAGGCATCCAAAGTAAAACAAAAATTCCCAAGCATTCAAAATACATCTACAGGCCTAGTGTGATTAGTAACTTGCTATTTAGGATCTTTACGGTATAAAGCTATACACACAGTGCATTACTATAACTCGCTCACATGAGGACAATTAAACATCCCTCCCTTGCATCTCCTAGAGTTGATTTAAGTGGTCTCTAAAAGGAGATATTTTTTCATATTTATAAATTATCTTTCTAAAATGTAATATAAGAAAAAAGTTTTGCCTCCTTCTATAACAGAATGAAAGCAATTAATGTAATTAGCTTTCCCTTTCTCTTTTTTGTTCTAGAAAGCTCAGGAACTTCCTTAGCCCCGGTTTACTGTTACAACTGTCTTCCCCCCCTCCATCATTTAGTTCTTATTCACTTGCTTTGATGGTTATAGTAAGTGTATCTGAGTATAGTATAGCATAGAATAGTATACTGTATATATATATATATATATATATATATCACTTGAAATATTTTTGAAATTCAGATTAGACATAGAAAAGTAGAAATAAATTAATATACTAAAGAATAACATTAGCATATAGTAAAATAACTGTAGTTACTTGCACAAACATTTTATATACTTTGGTATTATCTCCATTAATTGGCCAAATTTTAAACTATATAATGTAGACTGCAAATGTATTAAGGGGAATTTAGCAGCTGACATGGAAATGAAGTAGGAAAACAACAGGTAAAAAGAGAAGGTGAAGGGGGTTGGAAGGGGGATGAAAAAAATGATGCAACAATTGCATTGTAGAATATGTATGTGCAGCAACTATTGTGCCAAAATAGAATAAAAACAGCATCTTTCTTCAGAAGCTTTTACCTGTTCAAGGAACTCAAAACCTATCTGGGTAAGTGAGTCTAAAAGTCTACCTCCCACTGCCTTCCGCTCCCCCAGCTGCCATACCTGCCTCTAGCCGCTGCTTACTGCCCACCCACCAAAAACTGGAAATGAGAGCATAAATATTCCTCAAACTTGAAGTTTTGGAACTAAGATGTTTATTAAAAATTAAAAATTGATGGTGGGTAATTATCGAAATGGAATGTGCTAAGATGACTAATATCAAAATCAATTATTAAATATTTTAAATGGTATTTTATTTTTAAATTTATAAGCTGCTCCCTTTTTTTTTAGGAATAGAAATTCCAAGGATCAATGAAATGCTGGGAAATTCTTTAAAGAAAGCTTTTGTATAAATTCAAGGCATGTGTATAACTTTGATGGCAAAGAATTAAGCAAATATTCTGCTCAATCATGTATACACATAACAGAAGATTAACCAGCCTCTTGTTTTTATTGACTCCTGAACTAAGCTTCAATTTAAAGAAGTAAAACCGCAACACCCCAGTATAATCTGGTTAGTTATAAGAAATACATTTCTTGTTTACTATGAATCTTGAATTCTGATTAAAATGGAATAAAACAAAACATCTTAGAAATTAATTTAATAAGACAAAATCACCCTCCTGTTTATTTAGATTAATTTGAACACTTAATTTGTGGTTAGTGGTCAGAAAACTTTAGAAAGCAAAAGCTGGATAAGAGAGTAATATTATACCAAAGCCTAAATAGCATTTAGTATGAAGTTAAGACTTTCCAAAAACATTCCAGGGTATAAAACCAAAACATTTTTGAGAAAAATTAATTAGAGATAATGAGAAAGAAGTTACATATATTTCTTAATGCAAGGAAAGTCTGAAGAACAAACAAAATTTATAAAAATGTGAAATAAGAAAAGCACAATGGAGTGTAAGAGACAGGAGACGTTTCTGAATTGATTTTTAAAAAATGAAAATGGAAAGTGAAGTACTTTAATGATGTAAGGTAGCCCCAGTATCAGTATTTAATAAATATGAAAAGTCACAATGCATGTGCAGACTGACAATCTAAAAATACTTACTATCCAAAACAGAGAAAAATAGCACTGACAGTATTATCCTAAGATACCAAAGAAAGTGAGATACAACAACGAAACCATATTTCATTCTCTTAAGACAGAAAGTGTGGAGGAATCCCTGAGTACTATTAAAACATTGGAAGGTTTCTATAAAAGTGTGTAAGACAATACACATTTACTGTGTATACATAGTACATATTTATACATGGGATACACAGATACATTTATATTTATAAACCTCCCCATGAAGTGATTTATTAATGTCCAGAATGAATACCTAGAAACTCGGAATCAACAAACTAGCAGCAAATTACAGAGAAAACAATCACGTGAGGTCTGCAATCCCGTTTAAATAAAGCCCCGCCAGGAAAGGGCCAGCAAAGCCACTGGCAGCGATTCTGAAGCAGCAGCAGCAATCCATAAAGCGTCTTAATTTTCTTGTCATTTAAGAATTAAGCCACTTCCAGTTCACACAGATCCTACCAGGTGCACTAAATTGATGTCATTATGTGCCATCAGGAAATACCCACCGAAACCTATACCAACACCTTGAAGTTTTGTTAAACAGCTGTGTGTTTTAATTGATTTGTATTATTTAAAATAGGAACAGTTAAAAGTCAGTTTTCGGATGTTGTGTAAAAGAGATGCCAAAAGACTCCAGGGAGACAAGTTCAGAAGAAAGCCAATCACTGGAACTTCACTTGAGCACTGAAGATTATTACCAGAGGAAGCACAATTAAATCATCAGGTTATCAGCCATCATTATAAATCACCAGGCAACATATCAAGCTTCATTATTTAAGCATCCTTAACCAGTGGGTTCCTGTACCAGTGAGAGTCAAAAGCAATCTACTCACCTAAGGTACCTACAGAGCTCTGCTTTTTGGGGTGTTCTGATTTTTCACCCTGAGAGATTTATCATGGAAATATAATGAAGACTCACTGAAAGTGATTTATTATCCTATTTTCTAAGTTTTAGACATCATACATTCTACAAAGGGAATCAGTAGTATTTGTTATATGCAAACTGTGTACCACATAGGCTCCTTCTATTCCACTATATATATAAATATTTAACCCTGTTCTCTCAAGGTACTTGTACAGGAACATATGACAAAAAAATAATCAATGAGTTCCTTTCCACTTTTATCCACCTGATGCCATTCACTTACTTGTATTTAGACAACCTTCCCTGGGTATGTGGAATGAGAAAACAGTGTTTTGGTTTCTAAATTTAAAGTGCACAGTTCAGGTACTAAAATGAATATATTTGAAAGGAGATATGACACACATTTAATTTATATACGATCCTCTTTTCTTAGTCTTCCCACGAACTCTCTGTAGATGCTACCATTATGTTTAATGAAAAAGTAAGAGAGTCTCCATCATTTGTCCAAAGCCGGGCAGCTTGTAAGTGGTGGTCTGAGTCTAATCCACTCTGTCTGGCTCCAGCACCTAGATAAAGGCTCTTAGAGGAAGCAAGCCTCCTGGAAAATGGCTGACCCCCAAGTCTGGGCAGGAATGTGCAACAAACTGTCACACCAAAAAAGCAAGAAGCCAGCAAGCTACCTGGCTTGTATCAAAATAGCTCAGGAGATAAGTTAAAGAGACTTTCACTGGCCAAAGATAAGGTAAATCAAGCATCAATAAAGAGAACCACTACAATGAATTGAAATAGATAAAACATTTATATCCATGAACTCATAAAGTTATATTTAAAAAGTTCTTGATCACCTTTGGAGGATGCTAGAGAACCAACTATTATCTTGAAAGCTAGAATATAAAGAGAAAGAATCAAGCATTTATCCTGCCTTTTGTATACAAAACCTACATTGGGTAACTAAGCCATTATAGAAGTAGTCCAGCCAGTAAATAATGAGTGATAGAATTAGAACATCACCACTCTGCAACCCCTAATGAATTAATGAATCTAGGTAATAACGGCTGCTAACATCACAAAGAAGAAACAATAACTGGGCTTCATGTGCTTCCTGTTGGAAGCATCCAGAACCTAGGAAATATTCTTGCCCCAAAAGCCAAGCCTGAACCTGGTCAAGCCTCAAGATCTAACTATAGTTTATAGAAAATAGAGGGAGAAACATTAAACACTACTGAGAGATACAATTAGAAAAAAAAATCCCGTCTGCAAATACTCTAGGACAAATAATCATGTTTCTAAAAAAAAATAAAAAAGTAAGGAAAAAAAGAGAGGGAGTAATGGGAATCTTAGATTCAAAATGTCTTATGAAATGTTAATCATTTTAATGTGTAAAGCTTATTTGGATCCTCATCAAAGAAAGTGTAAAAAGAAATAAAACGTTTAGGAAAATGTAAACACCAATTGCTACTTAAAGATATTAAAATTTTTAAAATTTAGTTGTGATAATAGTTGTGACAATAGCTTCCTTACCTTTATTTAAAAAATTAAACTTTTTATATTGAGATAACAGTAGACTCACATGTAGTTGGAAGAAATGATACAAAGAAATCCCTCATACCCTTTACCCTGTTTCCCCAATGGTAACTATAGTACAATATCACAGCCAAGATAATGACATTAATTCAGTCAGATACAGAACACTTCCCTCATGTTGCCTTTGCTAGTCATACCCACTTCCCTCCAACCCTGGCAACCACAAATCTGTTCTCCAATCTATAGTTCTGTCATTTCAAAAATGTTAGATAAATGGAATCATATGCAACCTTTGGGATTGGCTTTTTACACTCAGCATAATTACCTGGACATTCAGCTAGGTTGTTCAGTGTATCAAAAGTGGGTTCCTTTGTGTGTGTGTGTGTGTGTGTGTGTTTGTTGTTGTTAATCCTCACCTGAGGATATTTTTCCATTGATTTTTAGAGAGAGTGGAAGGGAGAAAGAGAGAGAGGAACATCAATGTGAGAGAGACACATCAACTGGTTGTCTCAGCACCCTGACCAGGGCAGGGGATTGAGCAACCGAGGCACCTGCCCTCGACTGGAATCAAAACTGGGACCCTTCAGTCTGCAGGCGGACACTCTATCCACTGAGTCAAACCAACTAGGGCAATAGTTGATTCCTTTGCATTGCTGAGTAATGTTCCATGGTTAAGATATATAACAGTTTGTATAACCATCCACCCTCTCAGGAACATCTGGGCAGTTTCCATAGGCTATGTGAATAAAGCTGCTATGAACGTTTGTGTAGAGCCCTTACCTTTAACAAATATTTCCTTAAATATTTATGGGCGATATAATATGATATCGAAGATTTGCTTCCAAAAAAATTCCACATTAGATGAAATATGCACCCCTCCCGTCAAAAAAAAAAATCAGCCAAGCCATGAATTTGTAAGTACACTATACTATCATCTCTACCTTGGTACATATTTATAAAAAGAGAACATTAAGAGAAAATTACTTACACCCAAGCTCACTATACACCCAAGATCACAGGAGCACTTTCCCTAAAACACAGAGCCCACACCTCCCAGTGATCACTGTTGTCATATTCACTCTACCAATTTAGGCAGATCCAACCTGGGCATCTGTTAACTCTTTTTCAGAAGTTCTTTAAAAAAATAAGTTTTTATTAGACTGCAGGGTTGAGGTAATAGGTAGTCTGTAATATTGGACAAAAGCAGGTAAGTAATCACCATAATCAAATGTATGAGATTCATGAGTGGCTTATCTTCAAAAGAGAGAGTTCGTGTCTGACATGAGCAGGTCCTTATCATCAAGACAAATGCTGAGAGAACACAAGTGTGATTACCAAAGATGAAGAGCAACAAACTATAAAAGCACAATCAAGCCTGAAAATGAACTGAAATGCATTTTATATTATGCGAAGGCTGCTTTTGTTTTTAAGCCACTCTAGAGGACGGGATATTATTATGTTCAGTGTGCAAGCTAAGGATTTTTTAGTATAATTCTGCAAAATGGAACCCACTATTTGGGGCCATCAATACAAGGTGGGGCAAAAGTAGGTCTACAGTTGTGAGTACCTGAAACACAGAGTTTATTATTATTTACTAATTGTTGCATTATTTTCCATATGAACAACTGTAAAACCTACTTTTGTCCCACCCTGTATTAGCTCATTCTCCCCTCGGGCTATATCATACCCTCCCCTACATCCCACTATTTTTTCTCCACACAGGCCTTCCAAAAATGAAGACCAATCCTCTCAAAGATCTCAAGCAAAGAAAGGTACATAAATACCAACCCATTAGCTAATTTGGGACTAGAAGTCAAGGCCTCCCAAGGAAATATTCATGATGACTTTCAAATGCCAAGTGCAACGGCAACAAATGAGTGTCTCTTGCTAGGTCTTTAGTGCCTGACAGGCACCATGATAAGCAATTCTAAAGCTTAAATAAAGTTTGTTATCAAAAGTAGGAGAGCTGTCCACAAATCAATCACAATAAGAACAAATTCCAAAGGAACATCTAAATGTTATAGTTGTGTTGTAGTTTGGTTACATCAAATATCCTTCCTAGTAAGTGGGCCCACACTTGGTGTTAGGACTATAATGCTTACTGTGAGCGGCTATGTAGAAAAAAAAAAGTTCCACTAACAGACTATTTGTATGACACTTAAATGCCTATAAACTGAAATATATTAATCAATTCCATTAAGAATAAGTAAGGTACAGATTGGTTCATTCGGTTGGTTTAGTAACTTAGGAATTCTTTTAAAGGAATGAAATAACAGAATGAAATCTATTTGTAACATCATATTGGGAAACTAAGAAAACAGAGTTGAGTTCAAAATCTTATTCATATGACATGAGTCAGAACAGAGACGTGTGGAATTAAAACCCCAAAATGACATAGACCACCAGGAATTGGGCTATAGGCTTGCAGTGAGGAGATTAATAACAGAGCTGCTAGAGGAAAGAAAAGGAAAAGGGTAACAATCGGGCTGAGGGACATGATGGAAAACATAACTGAGAAGGAGCTGAGAAAAAAGGCGGTCAAGTTAAACACATATAGTTTTGGATGCTCTCTTCTATCCTTTTGCCTTCTTTCTTCCAACCAAACATTTTCTGGCCCTCTGGATTCTGGTATTACAGTACACATTTTGAATGGCTTGTGGTCAATGACAAGACATTGTTAGTTGAAAGTCTTAGCACTCCTCACCTTGACATACTTGAAGGTCAATCTAAAATATTTTGCAGAAACTAAAATGTTCTTGCCAAAAATCTTTATGGCTGATTTGCTTCTATATCTCATTACCCTTTTATCATAGCAACCATCCCATACTTGTTCTACATAACTAGGATTTCGGGGGGTGGGGGGGGTGGGTAAATTCTTGTGAGCTGAGAGGGTTTCAGAGGAAGGAACATGGGAAAGAACAAGAGAAGGGACTATATACAGCTAGAACAAAGGCAACAGGGAGAGTATTAAACCTGGGAAGAATTCCAGGAACAAACTGCACAAGATGGGCTCAGGGAAATGAATGGCTGGGTTTGGCAGGAGCTGAGAGTGTGTGGAGGGAAGGAGAAGATAAGCTTGAAAGGGCAGGTCAGTGCCAGGGAGTGGCAGCCCCTGCAGGCCAGCGGAGGCATTTAGCCCACACGCCATAGGCCCTTGGGAATCTACTGCAGGTCTGCCCACGGGGAAGAGAAAAGCAGCCGTGCTTAAGAAGATGTGACTAACGGTACAGGGCAGGGAGGAAAGGAGCAGAAGACCAGGGGTGGGAAGCTTTACTAATTGTTTCAGGTGAGGCTACAGGGCTTGATCTAGGAGGGTCAAAGTGGGAAGAGAAAGGAAAAAAACTAATTTGAGGGGCAGTGTGAAAGATACATATACTTAAATCTAGTTTTGTCCTCAATTAAAATCTGAAAAATGGCCATTTGTAATCATTGTCAAATGCTACTTATAAAATGCTAAGGATTCTTCTGTTGATTGGGAGGTAAACTATCATTATTATGATCAAACACATAAGAGAGCATAAAAATGTTAATGGTTGATAAAGTCATTTTTAAAGGAAGCTTTGATTAAGCTTAACAGAGCCTTGGAAAAATAAGATTTTGATATAAGAACAAATTATATTTAAGGAGACTATGATTGGATGCAAGGTGATGAGTATTTTTAAATTTCTAAAATAATTAACTGCTGATTTTAGCAAGGCAGCTATAATGACAGAAATGATTGACATCTATTTTATCTACTTTTGCAAATCTACTTTTTATATGTACTTTTGCAGATCTATTTTCTCTGCTTTTTAGATCACTATTGCAAAGCTATTATTAATCAAAAGTTAATTTTTTGCAAATACTCCTATGAGTAAAACTTAGAACATCAGGTGTGACACCAGCTAAATCATCTATTTTTTAGTGTATATGCCAATTCAGTTTCTATTCTCGTTTTCTTAATACATTTTTATTGTGCAGCTACTATATTTTAAGGACCGTGCTGGTGCTGGTGTACAATGAAGAGTAAACAGACATGATCTGTCCACATGACAGCACACCATATAACGTGAAAGATGGACATTATTTTTTTGAAATATCCAAACATATAATTTAAAATGTGACAAGCACTATGAAAAAAATTACAGATTTTTTTTTCAATATATTTTATTGATTTTTTACAGAGAGGAAGGGAGAGAGATAGAGAGTTAGAAACATCGATGAGAGAGAGACATCGATCAGCTGCCTCCTGCACATCTCCTACTGGGGATGTGCCCGCAACCCAGGTACATGCCCTTGACCGGAATCGAACCTGGGACCTTTCAGTCCGCAGGCCGATGCTCTATCCACTGAGCCAAACCGGTTTCGGCAAAAAATTACAGATTTTTACGAGAGTTGGTAACAGGGAGGCTAAACTAAAACTGGGTCTGGGAAGGTTTGTAATTTTTAAGGAAACTGTCTTAGAATTGAAGCTTTTAAGTGGGTAGAAGGGTGAGAGAGGAAAAAGAATAGGGAAAAGAGAACTAGGTAAAAAGGTGAGCAGAGAGAAAGCATCATGTATAATAACATGAGAATACTCTCTAACCTGTTGGGTAATGGTGTCCCAGGGTCCCTGCTGCAGCCGCGTCTTGTAGCACTCGTGGACTCCTTCCCATATGTCCTTCAGAGACAAGGGTCTCCCATCTGCAGAAGAGCATGGGGAAGACCCACAGTTAGTAATCTGTGTGACAGTGGTATTTGGTGTCTATCTAAAACTATTAGAAGAATATTATGACTTTTTAAAAAATCAAAAGAGTGCTATATGAATGACCATTATCTTCCTGAAGGAAACTTAACTATTCACATCTCTCTCCTTTGTAATTATCTAGCAGTTAAATTATCTGCTCATTCAGTGCCTTTATGAATCTGAATCCAAATGTGTTTTAGAGAGAACTAATAGATACAAGCACAGGCAAAGGATCAGATAGACAGACTCCGATAGTCAGAAGGGTGCACTACCGATACCTCTGAAGTCTTAATATTTCCTGTAGTACTTAAAATCAGAGACCACACACATGCTTCTTTCACTCTCACTGACCGAGTGTCTGTAATGTTCAAATCACTCTGTTGGGTACCACAGGGAATAGAGAGAAGGAAAACACACAGTTTTTCCTACTAAGGAGCCTGCCTTCCTAGGGAAACTATGACAAGTGTATCGATAGTGTTATCAGTAACGCTCGGAGGTCACTGCCAGAGGAAAACTGCAGTCCTCTGACCGTCGAGGGGAGGGGGCCGTAAGCACCCGGTGTGTGTGCAGGTGGAGAAAGGGCTGTTAGGGGTGAAGGGACCTGAGATGAGTAAAAGCTTTATCGAACAATAATTCCCCTTTTCTTTGTTTGTTTAAACGACTTCACTTATTCACCATATTCTTAACCACTCAAATAATGTGCTTTATGAAGACCACACGGCAGAAGATAAGTAAAATAGAAAAATAGACATCTAAGTTCAGAAAAGGAAGCAGGGAGTGAACCTAAGGACTTCTAAGCACATTCTGCTAGAAAGGAGGTGGCCTGACTGCTAGAATCTAGTGCTACTTGACCCATCCAGAGCTATCAAGTCCTCAAGACTTACAAGTGTGCTATGTTTCTTAGACAAGTGGTCAATATCATTTAAAGTCATCATATAGTAAGTTATTAGACACAAAGAAATACTTGGTTACCAAATGCAACAAAACTTGGGGGGATAATCTACTATAAAACAAAACTAAACTAAAGGCATGTATTCAGACTTATAGGGTATAACTGGAGATGTGGGGGTTAGGAGAAAGATTTGGAGCCTGGGCTGAATTAGAATCCTGGTGTTTGCATTTCTTCTCTATGTGGCTGCAAATGAGGATTTTAAAATCTTGTTCTCATGAGGTTTACATCAGTGAACACACTCAGGACTATGTTAGATACCTAATAAGAGCTAAATAAATATTAGTTGTCTCCTCCCAGCCCCCATTGCACTATTCCAGTAATGCGCAAAGCTGAAAGAGTCCTTTAGAGACCATTATTTCTTAGAATTTTCCTATGTTTCTATACTGCGCACATTGTGTTTGATATAGTAATACACTAATACCACAGGCAGAGCATTTCTCATGTTTGACCTGAAAAGTTGAACTTTTCCTCAACCTTTATTTTCAATAAATAGCAATAGAATATTTTGATACATTTTCAATAAGTATCTTCATCTTGGCATTTATCTGGCGGCAGGAGACCATTATCGTGTGATAAATAGTTTTATTCCATTGACATTTCCATGTCTGTAAAATGAACAAGATTTATTCATCCAATTAACATTTGAATGTCATGTTTAGCTACAAGTTAAAAACAAGCTGCCTTCAGTATCTGTGTTATATTGTTTTCTGAACACATTTACAGAGTAGGGCCAAACTTTGCCCTTAAGATAAGCACTACATGTCTTCAAAATATGCACAATCCTGTGTGTGTGTGTGTGTGTGTGTGTGTGTGTGTGTGTGTGTGTGTGTTTATGTTAGAAGAGGAGAAGAGGATTTTAAGTACTTCGGTGTCAAACAGCAAATGAAATAATCAAATTATAAATAAAAAGATGACATGCTTTCAAAATAATTTTCAGATGTTGAAGTTAGAAGAAATCAAGTTATAAGATAATAGAATGTTGGAGCTGGTACACTTACTAGCTTTATAAATAAGGCAACTAAGGTCTTGGGAAAAATGCATCTGCCAAAATGATGCAGCCAGTACGTGATGGCAGTAGAGCTGGAGTTCAAGTCTCAGGACTCACAGCTCCATGCTCTCCCTGCTACTTACTCCACGCTGCCTCTGAAGGCGGAGGCTGCATCTATCCTTTCCCACTGCAGTCCCGCCATGTGTTCTCACCCTCTCGCACATTGCAAATGCTTCATAAATATTCACTGAGTAAGTGGCCAATGAAAGAATGCCTTCCTTAGCTTTATTTCCTCTAAGACAGAGGACGGCTTTGGAGACCTGGAGAAGAATCAATAATGATTTTAATTTTATTCCTGAAAATATTTTTTAGTCAACAATCTAAGGATGAAGTAGGTGGTTTGGATATTCCCACTGTCAAAACCCTGCATAGTCTGTGAGGAACAGCCATCCAAATGCACTGGTCAGCAGCACAGCAACAATATGGAGAGACCCAAAGCAAAGGTTATAGAATAATGTCATCAGATTTGATGCTTGAATTGAGGTGATGTGCCATAAGTTTTCAAACAACATTTAGGGAAAAAAAGATATAATACCTTCGAATACAGGAATAAAAAATGATCTGGTCAACTTAGAATAACCACCACAAGGAGTTAATAATTTCAAAACATAAAAAATGCATGACACTCCTATATGCACGTTAATAAGAGTGCTACTTACCAGTTGCTATGAAGAGAACAGTGTATTTTGTGAATAGATGTGACTTGGTTTTCTATTGCATTTACAGAACCATTTAAAAACACACATATTAATGGTAGTTAAATGAGTGCTTGTGTAAGCTACCTTGACAAGAGTGTCAATCGCTCCAGTTTCTGCTGACCATTTACATGGTGGAAGATCTGGGTAATATAGCTTTGTCTCTCTCATATACAGATACAATGAAAATGATTTTAAAAAGGATATGTGGATTCCTTTCCTGAGGCTTCATCATTTGTTTGCTTAGTCATAGCTCACACCTTCATGGTCAAAGACATACAAGAGTTAGTTTTGCCTTCTTTTATACACCAACTAATTTTTTTACACCTAATCAGCAATATCTTCATCCATGCCATACACTACTGACACCTAAAATATATTCAAATATGATTGTGGCTAATTATTCCAAAACCAAAATGGAGCTTTCAGAAATCCCAATGAAATCATTGCACTGAGTTAGTCAAACATATAAAGAACCACTTCACAAAATAGAGCTTAAATATGGCAGGCATTTTAAGAATGTTGTAATATTGTATCTATTCGGTCTATATACAAACCTTTAGCTTAAGTTAAAATGTGGGCATAAACAAGTACTTGCTTAAGCTCATGTAACACATCATATGCCTTCATGTTCAGTTCAAAGTATCTTCAATCAGAAACGTTAAGCCCTGTTAAGAGAGTCTATTTTTTCTGTCTGGCCTCAGTCAGAGGAGACATAAGCATACTCAATCAACAACTGTCTAGTTTCAGACCCTAGATATTCGATAGCACCAATTTGAACATGCTTGGAAATCTCATTAATCACACTGAGGCTGAGAAGCTCAGTATAATCCCTTGCATTCTTGAAAAAGTGAAACAGAAGCCAAAACAATTTCAGAAGTAGCCCACAAAGTGAGCATGGTAAATTAAAGTCATTTATTTCACAATAAGCATTTACTGCATGCCTACTATGTGTCTGTATCACCTGAAATGATACTACACATTTGAGTTAAAGGAATGTTCTGTCAACAACCTAAAATGTCAATGACAAAACAAGAAGAGACATTGGATGAAAAATGGAATAATTAAAAAGTACAATCTTTAGCAACTGCCAGTAGCATTTAATTTAACATTTTCATATAAAATCTCTCAATTGAATAATAACCTACATGTCAAGTAATCTATATATTACTCAAAATGTGCAGCTTTCTAAATTAAATTTCTCAAGGTTATTAGTTTTCATGAACCAAATAACAATGTGAAATATTTCACTAGCACTACCTAACTCCAGTCCAAGCACGCTGAAGTAACCTTTATCTTATTGTGCGTGGTTTCACTGAAGCTCATAACTCCTGAAATGAAGATTACAGAAAGTATAAATTATTTAGAGTAAGTTTAAGAATAATGTTCTGAATGTGGTCACTAGAAATAAAAAGAGTGGGTTTTTCACAATGAAATATGCCATTATTCAGTATATTGTCTCCAAGAGTGCTTGAAGAATATAAAAATTCATGTCATACTCCACAGTAAGACAGCGATGATGCTCCACCAAAGGGGAAAATTCATTTTTGCTTCAGTGAGAAAATTACATTGTGATATGAAATGAGTGTTAATTGTTCATGTGCATTCATATCAGCTACTGTGCTGGCTAATTCTGCAATTTTTATTTATCCCTACATACACTGTTTAGCATTTTGTATCTCTCTTAATCTTAGGAAATATGAATAAAAAAATCCTCAAATATAGATTATTTTTACTTATGTATGGCATCAATTAATTGACTTGTGTTCCTTAAATTTTAGTTGTTATTCGAATGACAGCATCATGCAGTAAAAAAAAAAAAATGTGGCTGAAACCGGTTTGGCTCAGTGGATTGAGCGTCGGCTTGCGGACTGAAAGGTCCCAGGTTCGGTTCCGGTCAAGGGCACGTACCTGGGTTGCAGGCACATCCCCAGTGGGAGATGTGCAGGAGGCAGTTGATTGATGTTCCTCTCTCATCGATGTTTCTAACTCTCTATCTCTCTCCCTTCCTCTCTGTAAAAAATCAATAAAATATATTAAAAAAAAATGTGGGGGGTAGTGAGGCGCCTAGAATTTGAGCCTTAACTCCTTAGTTTTCCGTGTACCCTTGAATGCATCACTGAACTTTTCTGAGCACTCGATTTTTACACCTGGGCATGGGATTAATAACAGCTCCTACCTTACAAGGTTATGTGAGGATCAAGATACATAACTCAACCAGCACTGTTGAAAGGTACTATGTGCCAAGCCTCATTTTATGTATTAGCTCACAATCCTCAAAACTCTATGAAGTTGGTCTTATTATTTTTATCTCAAATTGGTGGCAGTTTGTACCTCTCTTGTGGTCCTTAACATATTCTTCTTGTTACAGTGAATTTCAGATGATGAAAGAAAGGAAACAAAGTTCAATATGTTCCCCCAGGTCATAGAGTTAGTAAGTAGCAGAGCCAGGAATCAGAACCAAGAATTCCAGCTCCAGACCCTGCACTTTCACCATTATAATGTACTAGTAGCCCTGTGCACGAACCGTGGGCCAGTAGCTCACCAGTAGCTCACTGCCGCCCTCTTGTACTTCCCATGCCCGCCCTCTTCCATGGCCCCCCATCATAGCTTGCTGCCCTGCCCCCTCCTGTAGTCTCTGCTGCCTGCTTGTAGCTCGCTGCCCCACACTCCTGCTGACCCATGATCCAGTCGTTATGCGGTTGGTCGTTATGCTTCACAGTGTAACAACCATTTGCATATTACATCTTTATTATATAGGCTGTCCTGAACCCAAGAGCTCTTTGAAAACCATAAAGGGATACACACATGTGAGTTGTATCTTTGGCTTTGATGCTGTTGTAACTAGTTGTCTCCACCCACACTGCCTAACCTAGGAGTCTCTAGAATTCTGCCTCTCCTGGTTTTCTCACTGGGCCTGGCCTGTCTTTTCCATCACTGCATGGACAAATCCCAAGTCCAGCAGCCATGGCCTCTCTTGACTACTCCAGCTCAAGGTAATCTCTGCCCTTTGAGCCTTGGTGGCAATTTATTTTAAATCCAGCTTTACTGAGATAGAATGAACATATAACATTGTGGAAGTTTAAGGTATACAATATGATGATTTCATATACATATGTATTGGGAAATGATTGCCTCAATAACGTTAATTAATACATTCATTACCTCACATAGTTACCTTTATCTGGTGTGTGTGTAATGCGAACTTTAAAAAAAAATCTACTCTCTTAACTTTCATGTATACAATACAGTATTATTAACTATTTACTATGCTGTACATTACATCCCCAGAACTTACTCATCTCAGTGATGAAAATGTATAACAACATTTCCCCATTTTCCTCATCCTACAGCTTCTGGCAAACACCAATCTACTCTCTGCCTGGTGGCAATTTTTAGCTCTCTTGTGCATATTCTTTTTGTTACAGTGAATTTCAGACCTGGCTTTTTTCCCTTGCTAGACTGAAAGCTCTGTGAGGGTATCATTCATCTCTGACTTCCTTTACTCATCCCTGCATTCCAAAAACTGCTTCATGCCTTGGGCATAAACATTTTCCAGTGAATGGATAGATGGATAATATAGAGTAATTAGCACAATTATTACTAATAATACTCAACAATCATGATGAGAAATTCATTAGTTAAGTGTTTCATGATTGTATTTTAAGAACGTCATACTTATACAAAAACCCATGGTATTAAGTAGATGAAAATACTATGGATATTTGATTTTCAGTATTCAAACATACTTCCAATTTGGGAGAGAAATTCCAAAATAAATGGAAGACAGAGCCCCATTCTGCACCACTAAAGCCTAACAGAGGCATTTCTTCATCTTGTCATTCTTAATGCCTTCGATTGACTCTATGATCTAACCTCCTAATAAGTCCTTTTCTGCTTATCATAGTCGGGTTCAATTATTTGCAACCAAATATACCTAACTAATATAGTCCCAGAGCCGTCGGGAGCTTGTGACTCCCTCCGGATTCAAAAAGACCGCCGCGTCCTCGGGTGCCAGCCCCTTTCCGCGCGCGCGAGCCCTGTACCTCTGCGCTTCTCTTCTGCAGCTTCTCTTGCTCTCAGTGTGCTTTTCCTTCCTTCTAGTTGTAGAATTTACAGTCAGCCAGGCTTCCTATGGTTCTGGATGAAGTCCGTATTGTTTCTCTGAGGTATTAATCAATTGTTGTGAGCGGCATTAATTTCCCAGTGTTTATCTCTGCCGCCATCTTAGTTTCTCCATCTTGTCATTCTTAATGCCTTCGATTGACTCTATGATCTAACCTCCTAATAAGTCCTTTTCTGCTTATCATAGTCGGGTTCAATTATTTGCAACCAAATATACCTAACTAATATAGTCCTAATAAATGGTTTAAAACTCTTGCCTATTGATAATCTACATTCCAAATTATAAGCCCCAACTTTTAAAATGTTAAATATTTGCTTAGTAATTTTGAGTAGCAAATAAATGTAAGGAGTCTTTAAATCACATGATGAAGTTTATGGATGTTATAATCTACTAGTGGCCCAGTGCATGAATTCATGCACACTGAAAGGAAATTACTTAGAGGAAATATTTTAAAATCGCTATACGCCCTTTCTCTATAATAGAAGTGTCAACCAAATTCACGATTGACAATGACAGATGGAAACACACAAGTGCGATTGGCACCAGCGAGAGCTTTATATGTGTGCGTGTTAACTTAGCCTTTTATATGTATAGAATAAACTTGCTTAATTAGACCTGCTTTCTGATTTAGCTAAACCTTTTCCAGCCCAGTGAAGCACCCCAACTTCCCTTTCAGGTAATTGTCAGCAACACAGCAGTAAATATCAACATGAAGCAGATTATTATTGTAGATCACACAGGGAGAACAAAGGATAAAATATTTAATGGTAACTGCAGCAGTGTTTGACTATATTCTGCGTAGTGAGAAAACCTGAAGTCATTTTCAAGTTCCACCATTTCTTACTTCTTTTCAGTTGGGCCAAGTGTCTAAGCTTTCTAAATCTCCATTTTCCAGCTAGTAAAAAGAAAATAGGATTCCACTGAGTGTGATTCCTATGTACATGCTCCAGGACTTCTGTGAGGATCAAATGAGATGAAGCATGGGAAAACACTTCACAGACATTCTGTTAAAGTGTAAAATGTTTGCATCTGGCTATAAAGCAAGTTGTATTCCTGGGCTGAAGGAACTGCAAGGAGGCCAGTCATCACTAGAGAGAGGAAGCCGGGCTTTGCTATGTGATGTCATTACCCGGTACCCACAGTGACTGTTAAGGGCTGGCCATGGGGCCTTGACGGTGTTGGCTACGATTTAGTGGGGTGTTGCTCCAGAGTGGTGGCAGGGCCTGTGTCCCACTTGGGAGAAGCCAAGTGTTGATTTGTCAGCCAGCTCCGCGCTACCGTTTCTCTATAAAATGGTAAGTGTGTTTCACGGCAGCTCCTGCATTGAGCATCTGCCCCTTGGTGGTCAATGCACATCATAGCGACCAGTCAGAAGGTGGGAAGGACACTTAGCATGTTAGCCTTTTATATAGATAGATTTTTATGAGAAAAATGCCCAGCATACAACACGAAGAGGAATAATTTTGAGTCACTTGAAACTGTCCATACACTGTGTTAAGAAACCTATAATAATGCACGATGCTGTAACTTCTCGTTTAAATTAAATTAAACACTTAACCTGGCAGAAGTACATACAAGCCCTTCTTGAGAAATCAGAAAATGTCCCAAGATACCACTATTCATCAGGACTCTGAGGACCACACCACAAGGTACATAACACTGCGTCTACTGGTTCTAAAGCAGAAGACATTCTACTTTCAGTCCTCTTCAAAGAATCCCGAGGTTTTGACCCAGCTTGTTGGTCGGACACCCCAGCACTCAGCATTTTGGATTTCTGGCTCTGTTCACACCTCCTTACTCCCGGAACATGGACCTCTTATGCCCGTAGCTGCATCTTGACTACCCCTATTCCACCACCAACCCAAGGAGAATGCAGTCTCCACTTTCTCAGCATAACACCTAGTACCTGACCTCGAATAACTCTGTGACTTTAAAGGAGGAGAAAAGCAATAAACTAGTTTCAAGCTGTGCAGTGATTTTTTTCAGCATATTTTTAAAATAGGCTAATGAGTTTTTGTGCTATGCACACAGTAGGCAGTCATGTATGTTTTAATAGATTTTTCAAACAGGGCTGATTTTTCCAAGAGTAAGCAAATAAATGTTCCTTCCAGTACCACAAACAGACATTAATCTAGGAAAGCGAAAGTATAGTCTCTTGCAAGTAAGGGAATAAATCATGTCCTCTTTCTAGTCTTCGGATCCATTTAAAATCTGTTGCTTTCTGTGTATGTGGGTTTTTTTTTTAAACTATGCTTTTATTAATTTCAGAGAGAGGAAGGGAGAGGGAGAGAGAGAGAGAGAGAGAAACATCAATGAGAAAGAATCATTGATCAGCTGCTTTCTGCATGCCCCCCACTGAGGATCAAGTCTGAAACCTGGGCATGTGCCCTGACGGGGAATCCAACCATGACCTCCTAGTTCACAGGTCGACGCTCAACCACTGAGCCACACCAGCCAGGAGGATGTGGTGTTTTAGACTAACATAGGTCCCTGCAGTTTTGTTTCACATTTCTCTGACACCTTTTTTTTTTAAACACACTTTTAAATCAGGGCTTGATTTTTCAATGAGATTTTTTCCCTATCATATGTTCCAATCTAGCATCCTACTTCCACGCTAATTCCCCATAATGTTTCAAACATTTACATGATTGAACAAATACTGTACTTTTCATTAAATTTCCTCTATTATTTGGACTTTTCAGTTTGAGTATATTTGTATTAATTAAATAAATGTTCATTATTTTTCTTAATAACTTTCATTGCTTGCTCTTCAAATTTCACTTCAATCCCTAGAATCTCTTTTTAATCTCCCCAAATTCATGTTCCATTTCATTATAATGTCTGGCTAGATTTACTAACTAGTTACATAAATATAAGTGGCATATATGAACTTTTTGAAGCAATCTGTACAATCACATAAGACTCTAAATTAAATCATTTCTCAAACTATTTTCTATTTTCTGCTCATTGTAATAATTAACTAGAATCATTTTTGCCTGTCTTTACGTACTTCTCTAATCCACTTTTTTTTTTTAACTTTGTTCAACAAGCTGCTTTCACTCTCACTCTGTTGGCAATAATAATTTTTCCCTGAAAATATGTTCTTTCTAACTCATTTTCTCTAAGAGGTTATTATTTTAAAAAGCTTAATACAATGCTAACAATACAGAAAGAGCCAAACTCCTTTTACTAAAACTTCATTCTCCATGATTTATTTTCATCTTCATTTATGCTTTTCTTTTACTCAGTCATGATTTCTGCTCTAGGAAATCCCTCCTCGGGTCCCATTCACTTCCGCTCAATCTCTTTCAATCCAATCCCTTCCCATCCATGATCTAGTCCATAATTTGATCTCAAATACCTTTCAACCATTTCTTCCACAATTCATCTTAAGAAAACCCTACTGCAATCTGGCCTCTCCCTCTCCCCCAAATATGCCACGTTCCCTCCAGCCTACAGTTGGGCACTTGCCCTTCTTCCCTTTTCCAGCTTCTTTTCCCAGTTTCTTCAGAAAAGCCAACTTGCTACCTTCCCTTGAAGGTCGTTGGACAGAGGTATGGATTTTATTTTTATTCTCTAACTTCCTCCAACCCCCATTATTCCTGTGTCCCTATCATTCTCTTCTTTGCATTTCAAAGGCCTCCTCTTGTTCCAAAGCATGGACAAGCCTCTGCCTCCTCCTCCTTGATGAGTCATGCACTGTTCTCATCCTAAACTTTCCATTATTTGTCCTTTGTGCTGGCCTTTATCTTAGTTTGGTTCATGCTGCCTTTGAGAAGAAATTATTCTTTGGCTATTTCTTTTGCCCTATTTCTCCATGAGCATCCTTCAGGCATATAACAAGTGGACAGATCTTCCACATAAAATGTCTGGGTTACATTTTTAATTCTATACCCTTACTCCCTGGGCCAATACTAGAATGGATCTACAGAAAGAACAGACATTCAGTTGTTGAATGGGAGAAATGTTTCCCTCCTTATTCAAAAGCAGCCCATCTGACTAATTAAAGAAATATCTCAAAAATGGTTCCCAAGAAGAACCCATACGTCAGCCCAAGAGTTAACTATTTTGAAAATGAGCAGAACCACTTGGTCTATTTTCCAATAGAGACTGAGAACAAAGGAAAAAAGGAGGAACGAAGAAGAAATAAATCAGAATTCAAGCTGAAATATAGAAATCTCTAGCTATGTCAGTGAAATGGGGAAAATATATGAGCTTAGAACTGTGGTGAGGTCAAAGCCAGTAGGTATATGTAAGGTTTTTACCACGTTTCTGTTTTCCATCAGCTTTTGACCAAAGCCATGTCCCTAAAAGGGAAGATGAGACTTTAAAAGGTGATGGAATAATGGGGAGTAGATAGAAGCCTTTGGCATGATACAAATAATTTAAAATACTGTGTGTACTCAGAAAACAGGAAAGAAAAAACAACCACCAGTGGGCACTGACATCAATGCTTTGTGAGAACAGACTTCAGAAACTACAAAGCACTATTCAAATACAGGCTCTTTATTACTACTTGACAGAAGTGCAAATGCCTCTCACCCACTGCTGGATAATAAATGGTGCTAAGTATGTCCCACTACCTCTCCCAAACCCATAGTGACAAGAGTAGTCAGGGGGAAAGGAACAATGGAAAGAACATATGTGTTCTTGTAAATGCATGTTACCCCCTACAAAACTGAGCTCCTGTAAACTCACGTAGTAGAAATGAGAGGCCCCCAGAAGCAGAATCTGCCTCAGCATAGCTGTCTGCATAAAAGATCAAGTAAAAAAGTGTCAATATAAGCAAGGCAGCTGCTCTGTTGGTTTGGAGGCTCACCTTTGAGTCTTCAGGACTTTCCCTTCTCCTTAGTCAACTAACCCTATAATCTCTGAGAAATATCAGACTAAAGAGTAACAATATATAGGTGGTTTGGGTCCTGAGTCTCCTGGAGACAACAGCATTAATTCCTCCCATATAAACCCATCATAGCAGTTAAAAAGGGCACCATCACAAATGATTAGAAATTCCTCATTGGTTCATTCAATAAACACCTGCTAATGCTGAACCACAGTTGATATTGTGGGTATCAAAATGTCTTACTCATACTCATTTTGTAAGTACCCAATATTAATTTTCTTCTTCTCTCTTTTTAACTGAAAACTTTAACTTCTAGCTTACCATTTTATAGGGAATAGGGATCAAGTAAACAAATAAGTTTGTTGTGGTGCAACTTGTAACATGATATATGATATGATGCAATGTGATATGTTATGTGTGATTTGATACAATATGTCATGGAGTGACAAGAGCAAGTGGCATGTTAGCTGAGTCTTAGGCAATAGTTGGCCTGGTGGACACAACAATATAAAGAAATAAGAGATAATTACAGTCCAATGGCTTTGCATCTCAAGAAACAAAATAAAGATTTCTTCTGGAATCTAAGCCAGTTGATTTAAAAAAAGGTACTATCAGTTGAAATGGAAATACTTACTATTTGTTTTTCCTTAAAAAAGAGTGGTATTAGAAGAAGATGCAGAGCAAGCTAGAGAAACTAATTTTTAATAGCAATCAAATGCAAAAGAAATTCTAAATATCTGCCAAAAACAAGGCTAACTGAACTATTTTTGAAGCAACAAAAAAAAAGACCCCTGGGCGAGAAATTTTATAGTCATCCTCCTTTCTAGGTCGAACTCTTTTAGAATGAGACAAAGAAAAATCTGGACCTGGAATAAGGGGAAGATGCTAGGAATCTAGTCACCACACTGACAGAGATTTGTTTAAAAAACAGATGAAAAGCCAGAGAAATCAGATATCCCAGGAAAAGGGAATAGATTGAGGGGAATAAATGAAAAATTATGACTCCAGAGTAAAGGGTGATACATTTTTAGAACACCCATTAAGTTAAGTTAGGTGGAAAAGAGAAAAATCATTAGACTATGATAAAGGAAAGCACCGTTTTTCATGTTTCTCCACAAGAAAACATTCAGTATGCCCTCCAAAGATTAAATTTGATATTTTAATGTGTCTGAACAAGCACCAAATGAATTCTGAAATGAAAGCATTTCTAATACTCATTCTATATAGCACAGAATGGGGAGGGGGAAGAACAAGGAGTGTTTCTGCAGAAAACCAATGACTTGTTTTGGTTTTTCTTTATTAAGCATAATAAAGGAAATCTTAAAAGAATATAAATAGAATCCAAGAATGCTAGAGTTTTTGTGTGGCTTTTTTAAGAAATGGAAAAGCAACATGCAGAAAAGATCTTAGGAAGTACACAAATTTCATTAAAACGTAATTGGACTTGCAGGAACAATTACCGTGCTGTGCTGTGAGGGGAGCTGTTGGCACATAAGAGCAAAGCACACGTATGAGCTCATCCAGCAGCCTCGGCAAGACCCACTTCCAGCGAGAAGCAGTCATGTTTCAACACCTCCAATTCCCTAATGCTGACAAGCTAAACAACTTGTTTTGTCTCTGGGAGCTCTTCTCTGGTGATTAACTGCTTATGGTGAATACTAATTATATGAAAGTACAGTATTGAAGAAGTAGTGTCCTATTTCCCCTACCTACAGCCTCGACATATCTTAGAATCTGGAAGTTACTAGGTAAGAGCCGCTGCAAACCAAAACCAAGAAAGACATGTTCCTCCCCCTGGTAAACAAATGGATCTCCTCCTGCTTTTTAGTAGAGCTCAGCTCACTAACCAGAAACCTCCTCTAACCTCTGGGCTCCAAAACAAATCGAATTACAAAAAGAAGTGAGTGTTTGAAAGTCCTGTCATAACCATATGGACAAATCCGCAGCAAGAGTTTGTGAAGTAGTGAACCCTCGCTGTCCTCAATTCCCCATGTCCCATCCTGAAGATTTACCCCAAATTGTCAGTTCTTAGGAACTGCACCTCAGATTAAAGTCTTCTCACCAGGGAGCCTATGAGAATTTGTTCTTGTGTTTTAAATCCTAAGTGCTTTGTTAAACCGCCAACACCGCAAAATTAGAGACCATTAAACAATATAAGGCAGCAAGTGATTAAATCTACCCAATACACATTCAAAGCAGCTTAAGCTACTTTTTAATTAAAAATAAAATATCACTGGCTAAATTCAGATGTCTTAGCTATCTAGAAAAAGTTATAAGTCTGTTCAAAATGCAAAAAGCTGCTGATGAGCCCAGATAGAGAAGGAGAAATAGAGTAGGGAGTGGACTGGGGAGGTGACTCCTTTTGTCCCAGAGCCCAGGGCTGGCAGGGCCTGGAAACGCTGACCCGGTTTAGCTGGAGGACATGAAGGGGAATGTCACGGCTGCTGGCTGCGCTGCAGAGTGGGGACTCTGTGGTTGCTGATCAAATAAGCTTTATTAGCAAAGGCCTCAGAGGAGACAGAGTGTTCCACCTTTTGGCAAGGGGAATGAGTTGAGTAACAGCATTGCAGGAAGTGAAGGCACTGGAGATGTATAGACGGCCAAAGGAAATATCAGTGCTGTATTTAAGTATAGCTTAAACTCATTGATAAATAGTTCTTGAAGCAATTATTAGCATTTGGGGGGGGAAAGGCATGGGGGCTCTGTGTTAATGGGATCGCTTAGGGTTGAAAGAAATTTTTACTGTAAAGTTAGAAATAAATAAACATTGTAGCTTTAAGTTGTTCCTACTTGTTTAAAGTAAAGCAAAAAGGGCCAGGGGGCTTAGTCAACGTTTGGCAGGAGGCCAAGAATCTGAAGATCAGACTTATGGCTGGGATGATATCATTCACTCTGAAGTCCTGATACTCTTTCTAAAACATGAGAAAATTTACTGGTAAAAACCTTACCTCACCCACAGTTTTCTTATTTTTAACTCTATTTTTTTTCCTCTCAAGAATAATTTTCCAAGTCTGCTTTCTGCCTTTATATGTAAATGTTATGAATTTACATTTAGCTTCCAACATGGTCTTACCTAAAAAGCTTGCCCTAAAGTAAAGCACAGGCACTTGGTAGCTACAGGAATACAGGACGTGATACTCATATTTAATCACTTCAGTTGCTGCTGTGGCCTCAGTCACTTCAGAATCATCCCGGGGTAACTCTACAGCCTCCTGAAAAAAAGCAAAAGCAAAAACACAATGTTTGTCAATAAAAAAGGAGTCCATTAACCTGGAGAAAGACGCAGTTTTCTTCTTGCAGAATAACAGTTAAATAAACATAGAACCATGAGGTAAGAAAAAGGGAGTTTCCCACATTAATGTTTATCATTTGAGTCCTGGGTAAATAGTAAAACCAGAAAACATTAGCATTAAGTAATTCCAGATTGCTTTTGAGAGACAAAGCCGCTCTGGGCATAGAAACAGGAAGGGAGGGGAAAAAAGCAAAAAGATCTATTACAACAGCAACTCTGAAAAATCTTTACTGTTCAATTTTAGCAACAAGATGATGGCTATACAAGCAACCTTCTTCCCTACCTGTGAAAGCTAAAAACATCCTAACAATTGAACAAGAGGCTGTGAAATGTCCCTAAAGATTCTATTGTACTTGCCAAAAGATGATTCATTGTGTGCTGAACAATTCCCAGTTCCATTTTGAATAAGAAAGTTATTTTGCAAGAGGTTGATTTTGTTAGGTACATTTCAAAACCTGTGCTGAATTTGTTTTATTATTGTGCTGTCTTTGGTATATTTCTACAATAAATCTTGATTTATAATAATAGAGGAGAAGGCAAATATTAATGCCAACTTAAAATGGGGTTTTGTGAGCAAAGATGGCTAGAGCCAGTTCATGTCTCACCCCATCATTCTTTACTGGTTGAATTTTTAATGATGTGTGAAGGTTTCTTAAGAATGTATCTAAACGTTTAGAAGCAATTAAATGGACATGTCGAGTCAGAATCTGATTCCACCCACATTCATTATTTACTTGGGTTGAAGAATTTCCTTTGAAATTAATTTAGTAGAAGGAAAGAAGCAGGTTGGTTTGCCTCTTTGTACCTCTCATTACAACAGTAACTGCGACAATGAACAATCAGAAAGAGCTACAGGAAGGATTTCAAGCTTTATCAATATGAAATAAGGATCCCTGCGGAGATAAGTAAAGCCACACACTACTCTCCAGATCTGTATCTGCTTTACTAATTCCCCACTCACCAGCAGTTCACTGGGGGAGATAAATCACAACTGGAGGGAGAGAGTTACAAAATAGTTTTTCACTAAACTCCCATAGACCCTCTCAGTTAAACACAATGAATTAAATAGCCAGAGAGAAATCACCGAGATACATATCCAAATACAGAAAATTAATACAGCAGCACTTGGGTTTTTCTGTTTGTTTATTTAAATTTGCATTAGGCAAAGGTATCTATACCTTCTTTTAAAGCAATTCTTTTAACTAAATTCTTTCTTTTTGGTCAATGATTGGGTTGTTTAGCATGTATCATTTCTTTTCTTTCTCAACATTATAAAACATTACACCTTTGTGATACAGAATAATTGCAAGTACTGCATAAATACATAAAATGAAAAATAAAATTCCTCTCGACCTAGCACTTCTATACTTCAGATTTGTAACCATTCTTAGCAGGTCATTTGTGTATTTTTCCACTTAAAAAAAATTTCTTGGTGTATGAATAAGTCCACACACATACACACATCACCCATCCAGCCACCTACCACCAGTTAAATCATGCTGTGCATACATATGTTCTTGATTTGGTTTTGCACTAGTGGACATCCTGCCATGTGCGTCACATCAGTGCTATAGATTTTGCTTCTTCTTTTAATGGTTTTATTTTATTGCACTGTGTGACTATGTCATGGTTTTGTTTTTAACATTTCTACATTGCTAGGTATTTTAGGTTGATTATAACTTCCTGCTACTCAATTAATGCTGCGATGAATTTCTTAGCCCACGTATCCTCTATCACACCTCTGTTTTCTATGGTGCAGATTCCTGAAGGAGGCATTACTGTGCAAAGGGTGTGTATACTTTAAATTTTGATAGTGCCAATCTGTCCTCAGCAAAACAAATTTCCAGCAGAAATGTATGAGAATGTTCTTTCCCATACCCCATAAATACTGAGTTATTTGTGTTTTAAATTTTTGCCTATTCGATGAGTTTTTAAATGTCATTGTTTTAATTTCTAGTTTGTTGAATACTAGTGAATGTGAACATCTATTCATCTGTTTATTGGTAATTTGTATCCTTTTGTGATTTTCATGTTCTTATCCTTTGCTTATTTTTCTGATATTTTTTATTTTTCTTATTAAATTATATAAATTCTTTGTATATCAAAAATGATAATTTATTATTGGATATCTATCTACCTAATAGTATATACCCATCTCCATAGAAAAACAGAGGTGTGCAAGATTATATGACATATATATATGTGTATGTATATAAAATATTTTCACTCAGTTTTTTTTAAACTTTGTTTTCTTGTACATTTTATCATAAAGATTTATTTTACTTTTATGTAGTTACTCTGTACCTGTCTTCATTAAAAGGCCTCTGGCTACTTCCCACCTCATCCTTAAAATTTATAAAAATATTAAACTCCTTTATTCTACACACATACTCACACACATGCACATGTTTTTAAATTTACATTTAGATCATTAATCCATCCAAAATTTTGTTTTTGTTATAGTGTCAGGTAGGAATTTTTCCCAGATGATTTCTAATAGTCTATCTTTCCCATTGATTTTTAATGCACCTTTACCAAAAATTAGATTTGTGTGTGTGTGTGTTTATTCCTTATACTTTTCTATTGAGCTATTTCTCTTCTTAGACGATCACTGTCCAATTCTTAAGTAAACACTGGAGTCCGTAATTGCTGCCGAAAACTACAGAAATAGACTACTTGAGATTCAGTCCTGCCAGGGAGGATAAAATTCCTGGAAAGAACGTTCTTTGTCCAAACTCAAATTAAGTACTCAGGCATGTGCTGGGGTTGACACCAGGTACTTGGAACTGGTGATCAATTAGACATAGATCTAAATTCTCTGGAAGAATTAGGAGGCCCAAGGGAGAAGTGACAGAAGAAACTTCTTGAGGAACCTGTTAGCTCTCACTCCAGTCACCATTCTCACCGGCAGCTGCGTGCTTTTCTGAGATTTAAAGGCTGGAGTGTTACTCCTCTATTGGGAGTGTTGTCAGTTCCCTGCTCTAGGAAACCATCTATGTGCAAAGACATTTTTGCATACTTAACTCATATTAAATGAATTTGAATCCTTCGCCTGCGGGCTCTTTCCATCATTTGTGTTCAACTTTAAGATCCTCATGCAAATATTATCCCTTGAAGTCAAGCAATTTAGAAATTACAGACTTCTTCATATTTTCTGTTTCCCTTTCCAAAAGTGCCAGATAGATTTAGAACTTCAAGACTAATATTCTTGTACTATTCATCTTTGTATTTTCAGTGACTCTAACACAGAGCTGAGAATGGTAGTAAGCAATATTATCTATATCAGTAGCAGATCTGTTTCCTCCCACCTAAGTATACGATAACAAACTTCATAATTTACCAGCAACTTCACCTCCATCCCAAGTCTGAAAAAACAAAAACAGCAAATGAAGGAGTAAAAATGCAAAAGATCACCAAAGATGATATACAAATGACAAATAAGCATAAGAAAAAGATGTTCAACATCATGAGCTATCAGGGAAATGAAAATTAAAACTACAATGAGATAGCACTCCATATCTATCAGAATGACTAAAATAAATAATCATACCTTCAAATGTTGGTGAAGGGGGAGCTCGCCCCTGTCACACACAGAGCAGAGCCGATCGGGGGGTTGCTGCTTGGAATATAAAACCATATGCCAGTTTCTTATAAAACTAAACATGTACTTATCACAGATCCCACCAATTATACCCTTGGGTATTTGTCCCAGAAAAATGGAAAAACCTGTACACAGCAGTTTTATTCAGAACAGCCAAAAACTGAAACAGGTTAGCTGTTCTCCAACAGGTTGTGGTCAAATCAGGTAACTGTGGTATATCATTCCACACTACTCAACAATGAAAAGAGCAAACCTGACATACACAACCACCTGTGAAGTCTCCCAGGAATTATGCAAGCGATAAAGGCCAATCCAAACAATAAAATACCTAGCGATAAATTTAACCAAGGAGGTAAAAGACCTGTACTCAAAAAACTATAAGACAATAAAGAAAGAAACTGAAGAAGATACAAATAAACAGAAGGCTATACCATCCTCAAAGATAAAAAGAAGTAGCATCATTGAAATGTCCATACTACCCAAAGCAATCTACAAATTCAATGCAACTGCTATCAAAATACCAATACCAATTAGGAAAAAATAATCCTAAAACTTACATGGAATTACAAAGACCCCAAAGAGCTACAGCAATCTTGAGAAAGAAGAACAGATGTGGAAGTATCATGCTACCTGATATCAAACTATATTACAAGGCCATGGTAATCAAAACATCATGGTACTGGCATAAAACGATACACATAGATCAATGGAACAGAATAGAGAACCCAAAAATAAATCCATGCCTATATGATCAACTAATGACAAAGTAGGAAAAAATATACAAAAAATATAGTCTCTTCAATAAATGATATTGGGAAAACTGAACAGATGCATGAAAAAATGAAACGACAACTTTTTCATACAACATACAAAAATAAACTCAAATGGATTAAAGACTTAAATATAAACTTGAAATCATAAAACTCCTAGAAGAAAACATAAGCAATAAATCTTTGACATTTCTCTGAGAAATAATTTTGTTGGATATGTCTCCCCAGGCAAAGGAAACAAAAGAAAAAATAAACAGACGGGACTACATCAAACTAAAAAGGTTTTGAACAGCAAAAGAAACTATCAACAAAACGAAAAGATGACCTTCTGAATGGAAAAATCAAAATATTAATCTGAAAAGATATATGTACCCCTTGGCATTATTTATACTAACCAAGATATGGAATCAACCTAAGGGTCTATTGATAGACCAATGTGTAAAGCAGTGGTACAAACATACACTGGAATATTATTCAGTCACAAAAAGAATAAAATTTTGCCATTTGCAGACACATCGATGGACCTAGAGGGCATTATATTAAGTAAAATAAGTCAGACAGGGAAAGACAAATACCATACGATTTCATTTACATGTAGAATCTAAAAAACAAAGCAAACCAACAAATGAAACAAACTCACAGATAGGTACTACATTTAGCAGGGTGATCACTTCATAAGGCGTATACATGACTAATCACTGTGTTGCATAGCTGAAACTAATATAATATTGTATGTCAACTGTAATTGAAAAATTAATATAAATCCTCTTGAAACAAAACAAAACAAAAAGGTTACAGACTGTATGGTTCCATTTAGGTAAGATTTTTGAAATGATAAAATTTTAGAAATAAAAAGACAAAGACGATGTAATGAGGGAGGTTATGGAGAGAAGTGTGGTTACAAAAGGGCAAAATGAGGAATCCTGTGGTGATAAAACAGTATTTTGACTGTGGTGGAGGATACAAAAACCTACACTTGTGATAAAATGATATAGAACTACACACACACACACACACACACACACACACACACACGAGTACGAGTAAAACTGAGGAAATCCTAATCAGATAAGTGGACTGTATGGATGCCAATATCCTGATTGTGATACTATAGTTTTGCAAGATGTTGCCACTGGGGGGAATTGTGTAAAGGGTACAGGGGATCTTTCAGATTATTTCTTATTATGCATGTGAATCTATAGTTATCTCAAAACTTTCAATTAAAAATGAAAAGGAAAGAAATAGCGAAGCAATTTGAAATTTTGTTTTTTAAATAAAATTTCTAAGACCTCAAGTGCTAACAAAACAGATGGCAGAGGGATGAAACAGCATCTAAGGTCAGGGAATAGCTTTAAAGTAACACAGGAAAGGGCCAGAGGACAGAGGTGTGCGAGAGGCTGACTGGCCATGGGGTGGTGATGGTTGAGGCTGCTTGCTGGGTCCATAGGTGCTTTACCATTATTATACCATTGTGTACTTTTGTGACTATTTTAAATTCTCCAAAATAGGATAAATTAAGATAAAAGTTTCTGATACCATGTTACAGTATACTCTAGTGAACAATTCCATCTAGCCAACACCCTCACCTTGCAGATATACACAGGGCCCAGAAAGGTTGGTGGTGTCCCCAATGTCACCAAGTAGGTGGAGGCACAGGTAGAGCTATAACCCATGTCTACTGACACTGAAATCATTTCTCTTTGAACAATATTAGCCACTCCTTAACCATTACTATAGTTAATTTGAACTTACGTTCTGGACCACATAATGTTAACATTTTTGGTAAGTTTGATAATATGTTATTATTTTTATTCTTTTATTATATTTTTTAAGGATTTGGGTATTTTTACATTAAGAGTTATTAGAAAAAAAGTCACATGTACATTTATTTTCCTCAAAATGCTGCTATTTCATTAAATGAGAAGATACCTGTGTTTAGGAAATTACACTCATTCAAAGAGCTAAAAGATTAAGTGGTTCACATTAATTATAGAAACCTTGATTTTATTTAATTCAATTAACAATAAGTTGACAGTGATCTCTCATTTAGAAAATCTGATATGAATTAAGCTTTGCAACTAAATCCCATTAAACGGGGATCATGCTGGAGACACTTTATAGATATTTTATTGAAAAAAAAACCCAAATGGTATATTGGGCTTAAGAAATGAGATCCCTATCTCTATTTAGCCTGCAAGGAAAAGTAATTGAAGGAAGAAAAACTTTTCTTCTATCACTAAAAATCTCTCTTACTATTACTGAGAAAACATAAGTAAGGAGCTTTATTCATAATACCCCTTGAGGAAAAGAGAGTCAATTTGTTTATCTTCTACCAGTCAGATCTTCAATTCAAACCTCACATTAACAGATCAGAATCACAGCCTAGAAGCCGAGTGGCACAGGGCAGTGCTGGTTCTGAGTGGACACAAGCCATCTAATCACAATGGAAAAATGGGTTAAGAAACAAACTTCGTGTGATTTCCCTGAGCCAACAGCCTTTCCATCTATTCAGAAGTGATAAGAACCGTCAAAGCCTTTTGACAAACAACTGAAAAATGAATCCCTCAAGAAAGACTTTTAATTATTAAAACAGATATGGTGAATTAGAAAAATAATCTATGTGAGATTCCAGTAAGCAGGCCCTTTTTTGTTTCATGTGCTCATCATTTCACACCAAGGTGGTCTTCTCACTATCTTTACTCCTAGAATGACTTTCTTCATGATCTCTGTGGCTTACGTATGTGACTGTCACAAGAGCGTATCCTTTTAGCAACTGTGAATGTAGTATCTAGAACACAAGAGAGGGTTCAACACAGGCAGCCATGTGTCTGACAGCATCTGGAGCGACCATGAAATAAGGGGTGGTCAACAGGACGATCCCAAGAATAGCATCTCAGAGAGGCTCCCCTTTCCCGGTAATATTATCACTCCTCCTCCTGATTTTTTTTTAAAGGAAAAAAATGAGGCGCCATTCTTTGCTCTCCCAGATCCCTCAGAGGGGAGTGAGCTAGCATCAGCATGGCCAGTGTGGGTTCCCACTGAGAGAAAGAATCTGTCTCCTGGGGATTAAATCCTTTTCTGCAGCCTGGCAAGGGCAAGGCAGGAAGGAGGGGACACAGAAACCAGCCAAAGCATCTGGCAGATTTCTGGTGTTTGCATCTGGCTCCACTGTACTTCTTCCAGACGTGGGCAAACTACGGCCCGCGGGCCGCGTTGGAAATGAATAAAACTAAAAAAAAAAAAAAAAGACCGTACCCTTTTACGTAATGATGTTTACTTTGAATTTATATTAGCTCACACAAACACTCCATCCATGCTTTTGTTCCGGCCCTCCGGTCCAGTTTAAGAACCCATTGTGGCCCTCGAGTCAAAAAGTTTGCCCACCCCTGTCTTAGACCCTGCTTCCTTCAGGACAGTACAACCGGTTGAGTTCAGAGCCGGGCAGCCAGCAAACAGGCTGAGTCCAAGGTGGACTGCAGAAGAGGCTGTGTCTTAGCTTCCATGGCAGAGAGACAGTTCCCCACAGCAGGGAATAGTAATAACCCTTAATAGCACCCATCATATGCCAATGACAATTAGTTCATAAATCAGAACAAGAGATAAAAAGGCATTATGTTCTGGGGAAAAAAACCCAGAAGGGCTCAGAAGGATTTTTAAAGGAAAAGTTAGGTTCTTCTTACCTACTTCTTAAGACTCCTGGGCAGCTAAAGCAGTATTAGCAGAATAAGGCTTTGAACATCAGAATTCATTATGGAAATCATGACTAAGTAAATATACCTGGTATTCTGAGCTTCAGAATCAACCAAATGTATTTCTGTTCAGAGCTACCCTTAGCATGCTACATAAGAAAGGCCAGCATCAGTTACAAGGGTGTACAGTTTTTCTAAGCACATTTGTGTACATTATGTCATTCGCTCCCCTGCTCTAGGTCACCCAGCAAGTAAGAAACGGCCAGGACATAAACCTAAGTCCTCAGGCTCCTTCACGGAGCCAAGACATTCAGATTTTGGGGGGTAGAGAATGTTAAACATATGTCCTCTCGGGCTCCATCCTCACACTTCCGCTTTTGAACTCAGTAGTTCTGGGATGGGACTTCAGGATCCACCTTATTTACATCATCCCAGGTGATGCTAATGCAGGAGTCAGCAGGCCACTCCAGGAAGCATGGCCTCACAAATATGTAAAGGGTCTATTTTAGGATTCTTCAGTTAAGATAACTCAGTCTATGAGATGACAGCATCAGGAAAGCCCAGTCACCAAGACTCAAAATTCTGCCACAACCAGTTTGCCCTCACTGACTGCTCATCTCCATTTCCAGGAGTAGCGCTGTCTCAGTTGGTCTCCTCTTGGTGGGAGCCTAATGCACCTCCACTAACCAAAGACATCAACTCAGCGCCCCCACCCCCAGGGACCCAGGCTTTTTTGCTGGCCCTTTCCCTTCTCCTCCTGTCCAAAAATAATATTTCATGTTCTCCTCTTCCTCTGAGTTGATTAATTCTCGCTAAAGTATCAATGGCCATTAATGCCTTAGTATATTATTCCTTTATCAATCATGGCATTCAGCAGCAGATATGTAGCAATAACCCTCATCAAAAGGAATCTTTAAAAGTGAAATCTGGGGTGCCAACAGGGGTAAAATTTGCACGGTGCATGTAACTACCAATGTGTAAGAGTTACCTTATACACTACTCTACATTTTAACTCCAGAGACAGAGCACTTCCTGGTGCTACAGGGTAACTCAGTCTCCACTGGGTTTTCCTTTGCAGAGAATTATGAAACAAGAGTCATCTTTTATACAATATCCTCTCAGAAGTATGAACCAATTCATTGGCATCAGATTTCTCCTCTCCGTATTAAACAAGCCTTGCTCTTCTGATTTTTCTTATGTGCCTAGTTCCAGAGGTTTGCAAATGTTTTCTGAAAGGACCAGATAATAAATAGTTTAGGCTTCGTGGGCCATGAGGTCTCTTCATCGGAGGATGAGTGCAGCCGTTGGCAACATGTAAACAAACGGTGGTGGATGTGCTCCCGGGAACCTTATTTATAAAAACAAGCTGTGGCCCCTCAACCCGAGTGTGCCCACCCCTCCAAGTCCACCTTCAGGCCTTCTTGAATGCCGTTTTATTGTATTTTTATAAGTAGTAAGCAGAACCTGGCTCTCCATTTGGTGAACTTTCCCCTTTTCTGCTTTTTTTCTATCTTCGGATGTCATGTTCGATTTCCTGAAGGGATGATAAATTCTGAGCCTTAATAGAATGATGATAATTGAATCCAATAGGCTGAAGTTTGGCTGCAGTCATTTTCTAAAGTAAGAGATAGCACTCCCCTAATTTAAACAAGTGAGATTTCTAAATGTCTTGATGAATAAACTGCAAATTCCTTTAGCATATGAATAAACTTCTTTGCTCAAATCCACAAATGAGTAAATTTCACTGCCAAAGAGTAAAAATGATAAGGTCTTGATAAATAGGCTGAAAGGCATAATCCAGAGGCTGTGGATTCTACAGCGCAAGGAAACATCACATCTAAGAATGCGCAGAGAACTGTCTTAAAGGAGCAAGGAAGCCATCGGCTCCTTCCCTCAAAGCTTTCTCTGAGGTGTGTGGCTGTGAATGGGGCTTTATTAAGTTTGCTTGTTGTTGGTGTGTGTGTGTGTGTGTGTTTGTGGGTTTTTTTTTTTTTGCTTTTTTTTTGTTTTGTTTTGTTTTTTAACCAGGAGAGTCCTCTAGAAACTTCCAGAAGAACCTACCGCATGCCAGGCAGGCACTGCACCTATGTCGGGGCAAAGACTTGGTGCTGCTTTTAAATAATACTGTTTCAGCAGCAATGAGAACATGCTGAAAATTCTCATCTTTCTACCGGGTATAAGGATACAAATCCAAATCTCAGCTAAAAATATCCAGATATTAGAGAAGCACAGTACAGTCAAAGGTGGCAAAGGGCATGAAATTTGGAGTGAGACCTGGGTTCAGTCCCTGGCTTTGCCACTCACTGGATGGGCAGATCACTTAATTCTTCTGAGCCTCCGTTTCCTTACTTGTTATATGATGGTAATTTCCTCCCAGGCTTTCCTTGTTTAAAGTTTATTAAACAAGATAAAGTGTAAAACTGTCCCATAATAGGTATGTTGATTAACTTATTCATTAATTCATTAAATGTTACAGGGTATCTTCTATGTTCTAGGCCAGGGGTTGGTAAACATTTTCTTAATGGGCCAGGCAGGCCGTAGACCAGTGATGGCAAACCTATGACACGCGTGTCAGAGGTGACATGCGAACTCATTTTTTTGGTTGATTTTTCTTTGTTAAATGGCATTTAAATATATAAAATAAATATCAAAAATATAAATCTGTTTTACTATGGTTGCAAATATCAAAAAATTTCTATATGTGACACAGCACCAGAGTTAAGTTAGGGTTTTTCAAAATGCTGACACACCGAGCTCAAAAGGTTCGCCATCACTGCCCTAGACGGCTGCTCAGTGGTTAGAGCATTGGCCCATGGACTGGAGGGTCCTGGGCTTGATTCCAGTCAAGGTCATGTCCGTTGGTTTAGGCTTGATCGCTGGTTGGGGCGTGTATGGGAGGCAACCAATGGATGTGTCTCTCTCACATCAATGTTTCTCTCTCTCTGTCTCTCCCCCTCCCTTCCACACTCTAAAAAAAAAAAAAAAAAGATCCATGGAAAAAATATCCTCCGGTGGGTGAGGATTAACAAACAAACAAAAAAAGGGGGCCAGACAGTAAATATTTTAAGCTTTGTGCACCGTTATGTGTCTGTCAAAACCACTTAACTTTGCCATTGTAGCATGAAAGCAGCCTAGACAATATGTAAATTAATGAGTGTGGCTTTGTTCCAATAAGATGTTATTTATGGACACTAAAATTTAAATTTCATATCATGTTAATGTCATGAAACATTACTCTTTTGATTCTTTTTCAACCATATAAAAGTTTAAAAACCATTCTTAGCTTGTATACAAAAATAGGCAGCAAGCCATAGTCCCACCCTTGTTCCAGACACTGTCTTAGGCTCTGGGAACAGAGGGTAGAGCAACAGACATTGTGCCCTAAAGGAGGGAGATATGTTAAATCACCATACAAATAACAATAAAATTATCATCACAATAAGCCCTACCAGAAAAAATGCACATAGTCCCCAGGGTATATATAATTTTGCCACATCTATAAATTTGGTGTGTGAGATTTTAAACTTTTTTTGTTTCAGCTCTTTCACATGTTAACCAGTTGTATATAGCACCAACCCCTTTGATGTCCTACTCACGCTCCCCGGGGTTTATTTTTAGCTTAACAATCATACCATCCACCCAGATAGATTTTCAGGAACTCCAAGTTCACCAGACTGCATTATCACCTAGAACTTGTCACACCTGTCACCTGTAACCACCCAAACTTCCTCTTAACAAACTCTTCTTGCAGCCTACTAAAAAGTCCCCTTGTATGCTTAATTCTGTTTACAAGTCCTCCTACCCTGAGTGATAGTTTCTTCTTGAGAATGCCCCTCAAATTTTTTTCTCAGCTTTGCTCATTCTCACATGTACGTACATGTGTGCCATGTGTGTGGACAGAGCACGCACACATTCACTCACTCATGATTACTGAGTGTCTACTATGCACTAGGCATGGTGCTGCCACTGCAGAGATGCTGGTGAGCAAAAGAGACACAATCTTTGCTCTCACAGAGCTTATAACTAGAGGGAGGGTGGGGAAAACAAATCATTGCAAAAACAATTATTTGATTATAGTGTTGCACATGCTGTGAGAATGTAAGAATGCATCTCGAGGCTTTATCTGGTCTGGGGCCAGGGAGATACTTCTGCTCTACATTACACACACACCCCTTAGCTTGTGAGTGCCCGGAGGACAGGCTTACACCTCTCGTATTCACTCAGGTCTCCCAAGCATCCCAAACAGTATCTGGCATACAGTAAGCATTCAATCAGTATTTGTTAAATGAAATAAATAAATGGAATGAGTATAAACTGTGTGTTCCTATTTCCATTCCATAAACCAGAGGTTGGACTGACCTGCAAGCCCTCTGGGTGATGCATCGTCCACTTTAAAGACTATGCTGGCGACCCAGACCATTATTAAACAACATTATGAAGAAGGCAAAACTGATCTTTGGCATCCCCTACATCTAGCTCTTCATGACCTTGTTTTCCTATTTCACACACAGCTCCCTAATTCCACCTTCCAATCTGATCTTCAGAGGAAAGGGATCTGATACACCTACCAATGGTAATGTTACAGGCTGGGCGTGTTAACCTGGCCAAGAATCTTTGCCATTGAAGGGAAGATTTCTTGAACAGGGAAATCTCAGTAACCATGCACTTCCTATAATAGAGACCATGACACAGCAAAGGCTTGGGGGAGAGCGGGAGTGGGGAACAGCAGCAGTAATTTCTCTGGGACCCTCAGACCTTCAGAGCATACCTGTGGGTGACCACCTGCTGTGTGAACTGAGGAGAAAGCCTGTCTTGCCAAGGCTGGTGCAAAGGGCATGTGGCCATCACTAGAGCCGCATAATCTATCTCTGAGGCGACAGAAATTGCTCCTGGAAGGAACTACATTTGACTTCCAATTACTGGATCCCCATTTCTCCCTGTTACTAAGCCTGGGTTTTCAACCACTTTTTCTATTTGTAATGCTAATGATAAGTCAACATTTAACAGAAGTTTCCAAAGGAAATGAAAGAAGCTTATGCTGGTAATACTGCATTAATGTATTTTCCTGATTACTTATAATGGTAAAGAATTATTTGCATAGAAGAAAAATGCTAATTTTATTAAAGCGCTATTAGATAAGGCTCGTAGACCAACTTGCAGCATCCTAAAAAATTATACAGAGTGACTGGATTTGTCCATTCTAACCTCTTTGGAACCATTTGCCTGCAGTTACCACACTTGAAGGAAAAACCAAATCCAGCACTGACTTGTTTCCTAAATGAATTGGGGAGTTGTTGTTAAGAAGCATCTGCTGTTTCATGGCATTCATGTAAAAGCATTCTTGTGCCGCTATAACGGACTACCCAGCAGATGTTTTAGAGCACTATACCCACAGCAATACGTGTACCATAAAAAAAAAAAGGCACTACAACATAATTAATGATTTCAGTTCCTCTATAAATGAATTTCACTTTTTTTTTTAGAATGGATTGAAAGTTGTGTCAAGAGCTTCAACTTTTAACTCAAGCAATTCACTTGCAAGAAAGTGAACACAAAAATCATTTCCAGCAATAAATAACAAAGGGTCAGACTCGGCCCTACACCCAACAGGATGAAATCTGAGGGTGTGAGAAAGGCTTCTCCAGATAGAGTCACCCTGCCACCTCCCCATAGATCAGCCAGAGAATTAGCCACTTCAGGTCAGCCCTAAAGCCAGGAGAATAAGCATTTTCTCTGAGACTGGGGGCAAATACTGAAAATACCAAGATTTTTAAAATCTCAGCCAAGATGTTCACACTGACAGTAGGCTCACAGTATGGGAGGTGGG
>NW_006299705.1:7112924-7116931 GCF_000327345.1 Myotis davidii | reverse complement strand
AATGCCAAGAATGTGTATCAACATGAACAGTGGCAGCTATAAATTGGTAGCACGTTCCTCTTATTCTAAAACCCCTTAACTCTAAGAAATTTTAAAAACATGAAAAATGGTGGTTAACAACCCCATGAAAGTCTACAATAATACTATCCTTTAAACTGAGATCCAGGCTTTATTTGGGGTCCACGTCTTGGGGTGGGTTATGCCCAGAGAAGACCTTGGGAGGAGGATTTGAATGCAAGTAATCTGTGGTAAGGGATTTCAGGAGCACCCATAGGAAGTGGGGAAGTCAGGTAGGGTGGGAAAGAAAGCAGTGCATGGTACATTAGTGAACAGATCACCATGGTGGGCAACCAGGGCTGTTGCCCACTGAGACCATCTGGGACACTGTGCGGACACACTCACAGTGGTCCCACCTGAGCGATGAGGAAGTTGAAATGCGTATTCACCAACTCCTACCTGTAACTGGTTGAGGACTGCTTCCTTCGATGCTGACTACTGGAATTGCAGGGCTACCTCATGCTGAAGGTAGAGTCATAGGCACACACATTAGACACTAGAGCACAAAGGAACAGGAAGTGTCATGGGGACATGGGCGGGACTAGAGATCAATGCTGCTGATCTGGGCAAAGCCTAAGGATGGTGTCCAATCCCTTAGTCACAATTCTCAAATCCAGGAATCTCTGACATTTTTTGAAAATATATTTTCTCATATGTTTGGCACCAAAACTCATTAAGTTGCAATTTGTAGGTGAGACTTTTTGGTCTTTATTTGTTCTATGTTTTATCAATATTGTTTCACTAAAAATATATTAATATCTTTGAGCATGGGATGCTGCCCAGACACCACTAGGAATGTAACATAATATAGAATTTACTTTTATAAAATTACACTAGAGGCCTGGTGCACGAAATTCGTGCACAGAGGGGGTTTTTTCTCAAATCAGCCTGCACCCTCTCCAATCTGGAACTCCTTGAGGGATGTCCGACTGCCGGTTTAAACCGGCAGTCATACATCTCTCTCGCAATCCAGAACCACTGGCTCCTAACCGCTCACCTGCCTTCCTGCCTGACAGCTACTAACCCCTCTGCCTGCTATCCTGATCACCCCTACCTTGCCCCCTGCCAGCCTGATCGCCCCTACCTTGCCCCCCTGCCAACCTGATCGCCCCTAACTTGCCCCCCACCAGCCTGATCATCCCTAACTGCCACTGCCTCAGCCACCAGTCTGGCCTCCCTCTGCGGGAGGCGACCTGGCAGATCAGGGGAAGGCACTGCCCCCATTTCCCCGCTGCTGCTGCCACTGCCTGCCTGAACTTCGGCCCTCGCAGCCACTGCAGCTTTGTCTGGAAGGACGTCCACTCTAATTAGCATATTACCCTTTTATTAGTATAGATTACTTATCTAAAATCCCCGAAATTCTGAATTCCAAAACACTGTGTGGCTTAAGGGTTTTGAGAATATAGTTTTTTTTTGGTGACTTCTACTTCTGTTAGATTTGTCTTGAGCATAAACAAAATAATGTAGATAGCAGCATATTGACCTCCCTATAAAAAAAAAAGCACTGAATAAATTCCTAAGCAATGACCATATTAAGACATCTGGAAATAAGAGGGAAGAAGATGAAGGGGGGACAAGGAATAAGACAGAGGAATAGGAAGGAGAATAAAGAAAAAGAATAAAGAGAAGGTATACTACAAGAAAAACTAAAGGCATCAATAAAAAGTGAGAGCTAGATTAAGACTGAACAAAATAACAACACAAACAGATTTTATACTACTATTCTCCAATTATATTATTGCCAAAATCTAGTCCCCAAAACTTTGATATAAAAAGATAAAGAGAAGACAGAGACTATGTACATGGATGAAACATATAAGAACTGCTTGAGGAATATGATAATAGACAATAATCAATACTCAAATGGGGATCACAACACACAACACACAACCAGTAGGAATAGATCATCCATGCTCTATAATCCCCATCACACTCATTAGCTGTATCTTACTTCTGAATCTTTGCCTAACCTATCCCTGGGCAAGAATAGTCTCCCTTCACCATTAGAACATGAGACTTCCTCCTTATTCAATTCTGCCCTAGAACACCTTTACCAGTTAACCATAACAGTCTAATGTTGGATCAAGTCTCCTTAACAATAAAATTTTGCAATTATTATATTTGTATGTTCGAGTCTCTGTGAACTGCACTTATTATGGAATAGCAGTTCCTAGTAAAGCTTTTGAGCTACATGGGTATTTTTATTCACCAGGATTCTTAGTGTCCTCTCTTTACCATGGTCCATCATGTTGAATGGTCTTAAAATTCCCATTTAAAACATCAGATCTCTACACCTTCAAAAACTTCATCAGGAAAATCAAAACACAACTCAAATGTAAAGACCTTAAACTATGAATATCAATAAAGGTCTTGGTGATCCCATTAAATTAACATATGCAAAATTTCCATATCAGCCTCCTAATTATTGAGATCCACAATCTCAAACATTTATGCAATCAATAAACATTAATTAAGCATCTCATATACCTAAGATAGTGTACGGGTAGATTTTTTAAAACATAAGAAACAAACCCCATGATTGGTCATGCAAGAATTGTGCAATTAGGTGAGGGAGCCAAGTCATATAAGTCATATCCACAAGTGACTATAGCCCACAGCAAAATGTGATAATGGCTGTATGAGAAGTATACAATGTTCATGGATTATAGATAAATACCTTAATCCTAACTGCATCCTGAAAAGATGCAGAAAGGCTATTTTAAAATAATCATTTAGCCTAAATAAAGAATTATTCCAACTGTTAGAAATAAGGCACAGGCTATTTCAGGCATAAATGATGGAGGGATGTAAGGTATAAGATACTGAAGCTCCTGGCCAATTTAGCAAGTCACCGTTTGTCTGGAACATAATCTACTATTATATATATATTATATTATATATATATAAAAGCCTAAGCTACCAAACGACTGAATGACCGGTCGACTGGTTGCTATGTTGTGCACTGACTACCAGGGGGCAGATGCTCAATGCAAGAACTGCATCCTGGTGGTCAGAGTGCTCCTACAGCCAACCTCCTGTAGCCAGCCAATCTCCCGCAGCCAGCCAACCTCCCACAGTCCCTCCCCTCAGCTGGCCAGCTCCCCAATTGGCCCCAATCTCTGGCCAGGCTGAGGGACCCCACCCATGCAAAAATTCTTATATAGTGTTATATAAGAGATTTGAGATGTCATAGAATTGTTAGTCTGACATCAGATTGTAGAGGACTGAAGTATAGAACTTAAACTATATTTGATGGGTGCTGGGAATCATAAGAAAGTAGCTGTCAGGCAGCCTAACATATTAGAGAGCAGACTTTGAAGTCACTCTGCCTGGGTGTGGAACTTGATTTCACCATTTATTAGCTGAGTGACATCAGAAACTAATCCAGCTCTCTAAGGTTCAGTTTCCTCATTTGTTCAAGAGATGGTCATGAAACTATTGGTAGGACTAAATGAAATAATCCATGTGAAACATTTGGGACATTGCTTACTATGTAAAAACATAATGTTAGAGCATTTATTACAATTATTACTATTATTATTATTAGTCAAGGGGTAGAGCAGTATGATTAGAACTTTGCTTCAATAATCTGGAAATGAACTGAAGGATGAGTAGAAAATTAGAAAAGATATGGTGAGATAAATTAGAAACCTATTTAAATAGAATGATCATCAAGGAAGGTCAAAAGAATTTTTTTTTTTAAATGGTGGGGAACAGTATTGGAAAAGAAGGAGAAAATGAGAGACATGTTCCTAGAGGGTATTTATTTGTCTAAGCTGTTGAATATAAGGGGCCATAAGCAAGCCTCTATTTCTCAGACAACAGCAAGGTTTTGAGTCTAGATAACTGAGAAGACCATGGTGTCATTAACAGTAAAAGGAACGTTAGTAGCAGGTACTATTTTGGAGATTCTGATTTAAGACATCTGGATCCCATAAACACTGAATTTG
>NW_006299705.1:7109096-7112904 GCF_000327345.1 Myotis davidii | reverse complement strand
GTCTAAAGAGAGAAGGGGGCTACAGAAATGGCTTTAAATAGTTGCCACTATTTGAGCATTAACTACATGTTATATATGTTCTATAAACTATGCAACCTTATGAGTTAAGGCATTATTATTTTACTCAAACAGGGTCCTAAAGATCTTGGCTACAAAACTTGCCTAAGATCACAATTAGTAAAAAATGGAGCTAGAATTCTACCCATGTGTATAACTTTAAAGCTTTGACATATTTTGGATATGAGTCATCAACATAAAAAACTAACTGGAACAACTATAGTAGATGAAATTTCTAATAAGAAAAAAAAAGATAAAGCCAAGAAAAATTCTTGAGGGACATTTCAGAGCAAGGAGAAGTGCAGCTAGCAATGAAAACGTCACAGACAAAGAAAAATAAAAATATGAAAATGACATGGAAGTCACAGAAGGAAAAGCTTCTAACAGATCATGGTCAGCAGCCTTGGATGTTACAGAAAAGTGAGGATAGTCTGAAAAGGCAATGTAAACTGATGGACCAGTGATCACTGGTGTCTTTTAGGAGAGAAGTTTCAAAAGCATACACAGAAAATGCTAAGGTGGTGGGCACGAAGGCAGAACCAGTGCAACAGAGGATATGAAAATCAACATGAGGCTATCCCGTGGGTAACTGGGATCTTCCATGCTATTTTTAATGGTGTGTGTGTGTGTGTGTGTCTGTGTGTGTGTTAATTGCACCCCTTACTTAGAATTTTGGATTGTAAAAAAAATATATAAAAATTATTCTTAAGACGGAAGAGACTATTCTAAACAAAGGAAGGAAATTCTTGATTTTTATATAAATTTTATATATTCATTATTATGTTCCTTTTTTTGTCTAAAGTTAGCTACATTTGTCAGTCCCTGGGCATTTTGTTCCATTTATCCTATTTTTTTTTCATCTGTTCAGTCTTTTCTGGGCATACTGTGACTAATACTTTTAAATAACAATTTAGCATGATCTCTTCATTTTTATGCCCCTTTCCAAATTAGAATTATGACTGACACTAAGAGAAGGTATTGGGCAGAAAGCACTTTTTTTTTTTTGCACAACCCACAGGTATTTTAAGTAAAGGATACATCCAAGTTGAACCCTCAATAGCCATTTGCTTAATTAGCTTAATTAGTAATCATTGTGTTCAAATCAAGTGTATCAGTTTAAGAAACCCTTCAAAGCTCTAGATTTTGTATATAATTTCAAGGAATCCATTATTTTAAAACATCAGGTAATTTCTAAGTTTTGTCAACAATCTATCTTTCAATCCAAATTTATTGAGAGCACAGTAAAATATTGATGGGGTCTATTTATAATGAAATAGACTGGTTGTAGGTAAAGAAACATAGTCTAGTGCTAAAATGATTTGCTTTTCCAAAGAAAATTAGAAGAATAAAAGCAAGATTATGATCTTCAATGTGATCTGAAAAAACTCATAGTAACTCAAAAAGACACAAATTAAAGAATTGCAGCTTCCTCATTCTACCAAACACACTGGTATATGAACAAATTTTATACCAATACTCATGCATTAATAATAATTTATAATGGTTAGAAATTCATTTCTTTTAATTGCTTTAAAAGTGTTATTACAATTGAAAAGTAAATTTATTCAAGTGAAAATAATCAATAGACTATGAAAATTTGAAAAGAAAATTAGTTTAGGACATATACTTCATCAAAAGTAGACACTTCTTTCCAAATTTTGGTCTTTTCCTCCTGCAGTCTAGAGTCAGGTAACAAACATATGGCTTTATTAAATGAACAATATTAGCATTGAAGGAATTTTATTTGGATTTCACAGATATATGGTAGTAGAAAATCTCCAATTTTGAGTACATAATTTGAACATCAAATAAAGAGTTCAGACATAAATTGTGAGGCGAACAAAAGATAGAATACTCCAGGAACTTCAGGCCATCTTAGGAGTCTTCCAGGGATTCAGATTTCACAAATACCACATCCCAAGACATAAACCTCCTTGAAACTCTCCCTTTATTTCTCTTGATGACACTATGCCATGATTTTTTCCCTAAGATTCTGGACAACTTTCTCAGTTGCCACAGTTAACTAACTCTTCTTTCTCTACTTAACCCTTAAAGACTTGTACTCCCCATAATTCTGTCTTGGGCCATTATCATGCCTCACATTATTTACCCTTTCTATTAATCTCAAATATCCCATGGCTTTAGGTTTCACTTACATCCCAAATCTGAATCTTCTATCAAGATAACTCCTTCAAAGTTTAGATAGATTCATATTTCCAACTGGATGTTCCATGGCATCTCATTTCAATGTGTCTAAAATATAATCCATTATCTTTTCACTGAATCTGCTCACGCTAATGTATTTCATGTTTGAGTTAAAGGTATTAAAATTCATTAGTGTCAAGTAGCCAGTAAAAATTTATTGAATGAGTGATACTAATCATTTGGTCAACAATTGTTAATTGAGGATATTGGTATAGCCAAACACTGTGCCAGGTGCTAGGGAATATAGCTCTAAGCAAGAAATATGAAGTCCCTGCCCTCATAGAGTTCAGTCCAGTAAAGGAGTCAGCCATTAAATAAATAGTTATAAGTGTGACTAATTTCACATTAATTACAAGTGTAATGACAAAGGAAAAAATAACCCATCTAATTACTGAAACCAGAAAACTCAAAAATATTTTCAATATTTTTCCTTCCCATTCCATTTCCAATTAGTTTCCAAATCTTATTAGTTCCATTTCTGAAATTTTTCTGATTTATTTCTTCTTCTCCATCATTACTGTCTTGCTCAATTCAGGGTTTCATTATCTCTTTTCTTTAACTTGTCTCTCTGACTGCAATCCCTTTTTTTTATGGTCTAGTCATGACACTATTATATTTCTACAGGATAGATGTGATGGTGTCACAATCCTCCTAAAAACCACTTATGGGTCCCATTGGCATGAAGAATAAAGCCTCAAATCCATGATATTCATGCTTCTCACAGCCCAGCCATCACTTGCCTTTCTAAATTTATTATATTCCTACCAATTCCTTGAACCCTGGTCTCTAACTATATCACACATGCATTCTCTCAAACCTTCCTTTTATAACACTCAATCTCAGAAAAATAAAATTGGCTGGAAGACACTGGAGTCCTGGTTGAAGTAGCATACTGGAGGCCTGGTAAGATCATGGGATTGAAGCTCCTATTGCTTAAAGCTGCAATAGGTCAAGAAGAAGAGCAGTTACTAGAAGCAGTATATTTGGAGAGTGCCAGTTCAAACTAAGAGTAAATAGCTCAAAGTCAGGTCAATCACCTAAAGTGGATGAGATGTCATTCAGGATCCAAAGAATAAAATCAGACAGCAGATAGGACAGAGATCAAAAGTTGCAGAAATATATCTATATCTACTAGGTGTACCAGTTAATAATGTGGATTTTTTCAATAGATGGAGTTACACATATGTTGATATATAACATATATATTATATATGCAATTTGATATATATGCTATTTTTGTTGTATTGACAAGCTTCAAAACTTCATATGTCAAATTTTCTGAAGATGTTAACCTCATAGGTATTTTTACACTTAAAAATGTCAAATTTCGTGCCAAAAAAGAGCATTTGTGGGAAGTTTTAATTCATTACTTTATCTTGAAGAAAAAATTATCATATACTTCGAGAAGCTTATAGTAAACATGCTCCATCTGAAGATGCTTGTGAACGCTGGTTCAAACGCTTTAAAAGTGATGATTTTGATGTGAAAGACAAAGAACGTCCAGGTCAACCGAAAAAGTTTGAAGACCAACAATTACAAGCATTGT
>NW_006299705.1:7108242-7109077 GCF_000327345.1 Myotis davidii | reverse complement strand
GCCACATCAACTAAACGAAAGACAAATGGAAAACCAAAAAGTCATCAGTAAAATGTTGCTTCAATGGCATGAAAGTAAGTCTTTTTTGCATCGAATTGTGACTGGCGATGAAAAATAAATTTATTTTGAGAATCCCAAACACATAAAATCATGGGTGGATCCAGGTCAACCATCAACATCGACTGCAGGGCCAAATCACTTCTGAAAGAAGGCTATGCTCTGCGTTTGGTGGGATCAGGAAGGTGTGGTGTAGTATGAGCTTCTAAAACCAGGTGAAACCATTAATACTGACTGCTACTGACAACAAATAATCAATTTGAACCACGCTTTGATCGTAAAACAACCAGAATGGGCCAGAAGACACAGCAAAGTAATTTTGCTTCATGATAACGCACCATCACACACTTCAAAACCAGTTAAAGACACGTTAAAAGATCTTGCCTGGAAAGTATTAACCCACCCACCGTATTCACCAGACCTTGCTCCTTCAGATTACCACTTGTTCCGATCGATGGCAGATGCACTTTCTGAGCAGCACTTCAAAATGTACTGTTTACTCAGATAGAAGATGAGCAGCATGAGAGTAGGGGTATGATTTAGTCATACTGTTTACTCAGATAGAAGATGAGCAGCATAAGAGTAGGGGTATGATTTAGTCATCTTTTTTTTTATTTTAATATATTTTTTATTGATTAAGATATTACATATGTGTCCTTGTCCCCACATTGCCCTCTACCCCCCGCCCCCCGCTCTTGCCCTCCCCCCCGTTGTCCGTGTCCATTGGTTAGGCCTATATGCCTGCATGTAAGTCCTTTGGTTGATCTTCCCCCCTTAC
>NW_006299705.1:7096028-7106888 GCF_000327345.1 Myotis davidii | reverse complement strand
TACCTCTGCGCTTCTCTTCTGCAGCTTCTCTGGCTCTGAGTGTGCTTTTCTTTCCTTCTAGTTGTAGAATTTACAGTCAGCCAGGCTTCCTGTGGTTCTGGATGATGTCCGTATTGTTTTTCTGAGGTATTAATCAATTGTTGTGAGCGGCATCAACTTCCCGGTGTTTATCTCTGCCACCATCTTAGTTTCTCCCTTTAGCCATCTTTTTATCCTCAATAGTAACACACAGCAAGTTTGTTAAATTAATGAATAAAAATAAGGAAATTACCAGTGAATGAACAAATAAGTATAGTAGTCCTTAATAGCACCTAATAAAAAGAAATATCTGCTATTAGAAATTGACTTTGAGACCTTGTTGCTTTTGATTATAGGATAGTTTGGGTGCAGGAGAGGGAACTTAATACTTTTTCCTAGCTTTAACTAAAACATTAAGAAGTGGGACTTAAGAAGAAATATTCAAATACTCTACGAAGGATGCAAATAAATAAAATTAGAAAATTACCACAATGCCAACATTATGCTGTTTTAAAATGTTTTATTTTACTGTACTTTTAAATAGTTATGTCCTAGTGAGGTAAGGGTATAACAGACATTCCACTCACTAGCCTATTTTTCAGCATTACTGGTTTATTTGTTGAAGTCATCCCCCTCCTATTCCTGGCATTAAATGCAAAACATGAATACCTGTAATATACACGTAAAATATACACTATGCGGCTGTTCATTTACTAGTATTGATGGGAGAAACCTGAGACTAGAATCATAAGTGCAAATACAACTCATAATTTGTGTTTTATAAAGTAAAATTTCTTTTATAAATAAATAAAATTCTTCTTCTATTTTAACCAAAATAATCAATTTAACCAAATATTGGCATTACTTGAATAATAATTATATACTCATCTCAAAATCTTCTTGAGAGCATACTTAACTGAAATTTTGTAATGCTAATGACACATACTAATTCAATACCAACTACCAGTACTCTTTGGAAATGCAGTATGAATTTGATAACACAGAAATAAATGGGTTGAACCAAATGATCTCAACAGCCCATCTAGATAAAAATCCTCTATTATTACAATTATTTTATACTAGAGGCCTGGCGGGGTGCCTCGGGGATAGGACCCCAGTTTGCACCCTCAGGCTTGCAGCCCCCCAGCGCTGCCTGGCACCCCGCTGTGGCCTGGCATCGCCCCCTCACCTGCTCCACCATCCCGCCTGCAGGGCGATCTATCCAGCCCGCCCCCCCCACCTGGTCTCTCAGCACCTGGGAGCCTGGTGGTGGCCCCGCCCCCTGCCTTCGCCACTGTTCACTGGTCGTGGTCTATGGAATGATTGGTGGGGCAATCGGCCCCTGCTCGCACCCTCCTTGGCCCAGCACTGCAGCTCACCTATTCTACCATCCCACCATGGTCCCATCCGGGCGGCAGGGCCTCCCCTGCCGCCTGCTGCCAGCTCCGCTTTGCTGACACCCGCCATGTTCTGTGCCTCCCCCTGGTGGTCAGCGCATGTCATAGAGAGCGGTTGAACTCCCAGTCTCCCAAACTCCCGGTTGAACAACAGCCCAAGGGGACAATTTGCATATTAGGCTTTTATTATATAGGATTAAATAGAGACTATCAGCTATAGCGGTACATGCATTTCACAGTGAGGAATGTCAATCTGGCCATATGCTAAGGCAGCTAACCTGTCCTTGAAATAATGCAAGTGCCTTCCAATAAAAATTAGTGGTCAGCACCCTTACTTTCTACAAAAACTATACTCTCAGCCTTTCTACTTGGTCTCATCTTGTATGCATTCTAGATCGCTTAGAAATTTGACCTGGTTTCTTCCTCTCCTCTCGACTCTGCTATTGCGCCTCTGGTTTCCCTCCCAAGCTACTGCTTGTCTTCAGCCCTAAAGTCTGGATCCTGTAACATCCCAACCTCATCCAACTTGCCATGAAAGGCTACCCTCTGCTGACCTGTGAAGCCAGCGACCAAATTTGGCATTATCCACACAAGAGGATGTGTCAAGGGGCACGGGGCAGGTAGAATGGAGAACCATGTGTCTAAAGTATGATATAGTGTGATGTCATAGAAAAAATTAATAAAACAGTACTAAATGGCAGATTTAAATCTGTTGCCATTTAATGGCTGAGTAAATGAACTTGGGCTAAAGGCTGAACCATCTGATGTACAAGGAACTCTCCCAATTTAAAACTGTTTATTATGAAAAATTTTCATCAAATACAAAAGTATAAAACAAGTATAATGAACACCATATGCCCTTCAGCAGCTCCAGATCTGTGAACATTGGGTAATGATATCTCATCCACTCCTCTGCCAATATTTTTTTCCCTAAAGCAAATCCTAGGTATCTATCATATTATTTTATTTGAAAACCTCACTAAAGCATTTTAATAATACAAACCCATTGCTATCATCATACCTAATAACACTAATTCCATAAAATCACCTGATGCTCAATCCATGTTCAAGTTTTCCAGGTGTCTCAAAATTGTCTTTTAAAATTTTCATAGTTTCATTTCTTCTAAATGGGATCCAACTAAGAGCTGCACATTCTATAACATTTTTTATCAGATAATAAGGGAGAAATCGTCTACTGGGTATTAACCTGACCTCTTATTCTCAAGTTTGGCATGAAATTGAGGACTGTATTCCACTCATCACAAACCTCTAGACCTAAGGTTTTCAAAATAAGAGCCACTAACCTTATATGTGGTTACTTAAACTGAAATTTAAATTAATTAAAACTAAGTATATTAAAAATTCAGTTTCTCAGTCATAGTAGCCACTGCGAACTGTGATTTCAAGTGTTCAGTAGCCACATGTGGCTAGCGATTACCATAGTAGACAGCACCTGAGGTAAAACAGCAATATATATACATATATATATAAAAATATACATATTTACAAAAGGGTCATTATAAATAAAAATCATAGTCCAAAAAAGGTAATTTCTTATAGCTCATTTAAGCTAAGCACTAGAAAGGCTTTCACTGATCATTCCCTCCTACATCACAATCTCAAAAGAAAAAAATTTTATATAATATAGGGTTGGTGCAGGTCTTTCAATTCTTAACAAAGAAAGAAACCACAGACTAAAAGATTACTAGATTTGACTATAATTATTTTTTAAATTATGTAGGCCAGAAAACACTGCAAACAGAGCTAAAATACAAAAAAATAGGCAAAGTATTTTTAACATAGACAACAAAGCACTATCAACCTTAACAAACAATCTCCTGAGTAAGAAATAAGTACCTTTATTTTTTAAAATTGACAAAAAAACAAGAATAAGCAATTTATAAAGAAGAAAACACAAATGACTAAATAAACAGGAAATTTTTCTACCGTCACTGATAAACCAAGAAATACAATTCAAAACAAAGAGATCATTTTTTTTTCCTATCAAACAAGCGAGAAGAAAAAAAAATAATTGTAACTCATACCTCTAATACTCATTCTTAGAGGAAGGCTTGCTAGAGAGAGCAGAGTTGTTAGCACCTCTAAGGTATAACTCATGCCTTTCTCAGCCCCCAAGACAAAAGGAGTACAATGCATTTGAAATAGTCTTCACCCCACTGAAAATGCAAAATGCATCTTCAAAAATACAAAATATCATTTCCAGTAGTAATAATGGATAATTTTATTAAAGGGATGGGCATAAAAAAATGAACAACTTGACTTCTTATGTAACATTACTTTATCTCTATCATATTTCACATTAAGGCATTTTAAAGCCTCTTAAGGCTGCTAGTCTGCATCTTCTCTACATTGCTTCTTGGCACTGACTCATTAAGTATTCTTCATCTGATTCAAGGCAAAATATGCTTCTGATCAAATATGTACTCACATGCTCTCTGGCAAGCTACAAACCAAATTAGAAAAATCATAAATCTGGTGCTAAATGTTCTGGAGGGATGGTATATGCTATACCTTCCTTATCAGACGAGCACGCATATGGATTGCAATATGCCAACAAACTGCGTCTGTGGCTTTTCTCACTCCTAATTTTAAAAATCAGAGAAAGATCAATAAAATAAGCTATATTGCTACATTCGAATTAATAACTAACAAACCTAGCTCCTTCTCAAATGGAAATCATTCAAAAATACTTTGAAAGACACTCAAAATGTACTTGAAATGTACATTTTAATAACTATATCTGCATAAAAGTTAAAAATAAATACATTTGCTATCCCAAGGCTAATACCAATTTTAATATAACTAATCACTTACACAATATGGTTCTCTGAAGAAAGCTCATGGTTAAATAGCTTAGAAAATCATTCTGTCATTTTGAATTTGCCCCTTCATTTAAAAAAAGCTTCAGCTTCCTTATTTAAACCAACTTACAAAAACAGTCAATTCACTAACTTCTAACCATATATGTAATGTGCATTTTCATGCTACAATTTTGTCATATCACATTAAAATCATTTTTAAACATTATTTAATAATTATGGCATTGATGTCCAATAAACCATGTACACAGTAAACAAAATTATTTGCAGCTCAAGGGAATCAGGGTATAAGAAAACAATTCAGTATATTGTCATTTAGTAAAATTGACAAATATTACATTTTGCAACATGAGATTTAGGTATATAATTACCCTATAAAACAATAAATCTTTCTATTCAAGTAATAAAATAAAAATTCTAAGCATAAGACTAATCATCATACATTTTAAAATCTAAAAAAAAATCCTAGATCTGGGCAGGTTTGGCTCAATGATTGACCATTGACCTAGGAACCAGGAAGCCATGGTTCAATTCCCAGTCAGGGCACATGCCTGGGTTTTGGGCTTGATCTCCAGCAGGGGCTGTGCAGGAGGCAACCAATCGATGATGTTTCTCTCTCATCAATATTTCTTATCTCTCTATCCCTCTCCCTTCCCCTCTCTCTCTAAAATCAATGAAACATATTTTAAATAATTATTGTTATTATTATCTTCATTACAGTATCTATACAAAATATTCTAAGCATCCTCAAATATATTTTATAAGATAATAGTTAACAAGGATTAATTATTTAAAAATTCATTACAATTTTTATTTAATCAATATTTTTTTCAGGATCAGTACATGCAAAGTTCTGAGCTATGTGCTATGGAGAGCAGGAAGATGCCTAAGACATCTTTCTTGGACATATCAAGGAGAAAACAATCTAACAGCATGGATAACACATATACATCTCAGAACCATGGCATTTCACAGCTTGAAAGGATGTTCAAGTTTACTTATTCCAATATATGTAACCAGGAGAAATCCTGTGTTCCAAATAGGAAAATTTCTTTCTGGTTCCTTAACAGCTCACTTTTATTCCTATATTAAATGATTAGAAAGTTTCTCTTCTCTTGATATTCTACTTGTAAAATGCAACTATGTGCCCTTTACCCACTTTTCTTATGAAATATTGGTTTTGCCATGAATAAAATACATACACACACAAACATCTAGCATCTATCTTTCATTGTGAATATTTTACCTGTTGCAATTTTTCCTTTAACATTATTCATATTTTATTGTTAGTTTTTTGTTTTCTAGGTTTTTAAATTTCTGATGCAAAACAAAGTATAGCTCATTTCTTCACAGTTTCTATCTTGAGGCCCTTCTTAGAAAGATTAGAGGGTTGCAGTGTTTTCATCTACTAGTTGTATGGGTTCGCTTTAAAAAATTAATTATTCAGCCCATCTGGGATTTTATTCTGGGGCACACTGTGAAATAAAGTTTCAGTTTAATTCATTTTCCACATGCTTATAACATTAAAGTTGAATAAAGGATACAAAACCCCCCAAATTTAAAAAGGGAACAGAAGAAAAGAAAAATACGCATAAAACTGAGAACAATTAAATCAGCCTCAGATTTCTCCACAGCAACTTTCAACACCAGAGGACAAGGTCCTCTATGACCTTTCAACACCAGTGTTGCGGAGTTTTGAAGGAAAGGGCCATGTCCCCAGAGCAGTCTGCCTGACCAGGATGTCTGCATAGGATGAACAGAACAAAAGACACTCTCGACATAACACAGCCCCCTCTGAGCCCTTCCTGAAGAATTCTACTTAATAATGGAAACTAGCCAACTAAAATATAAATCAAAATTAAAATTTAGGGATGGAAAAACTCAAGGTACAAAAAACCATGGTGAGTACCAAATTCTAGCTAATTATATTCCAGTTAAATATAGAGCTAGAATTAAACAATTGTAGACCTTAATTACAATACAGAATGCAAATGTTATAAAACTCAAATAGGTAAAACTAATATAACAAACATAGGGAAAGGCAGAAAGCTAGAATATATATGTGCATTTTTCTGAGTAAATCAGTGTAGATGGTAGAAACAGAAATGTGTCTTAAAACTATAACTCAATATGTTTTTCATAATCTCTTTTCTTAACTTTAGATGAATCTTCCAAAATACATACTACCTCTTGTAGTGAGGAAGCACTTATTTAGAAGTTGTACAATTCTTTTAGGTACCTTTATTTTCTTTTCCTCCTTATAACTTCAAGTGAAATTAAATGTAATCCTTTTCATTTACAGTAATAGGCACAGTATCATCAATAGGAAGAAAAGAAGGAAGGGAGGGAGGAGGAAGTAGAAAGAGAAGTAAGTTGTATTTCTGGTTACATATGGTTATTTCAGGGGTGACTTTTAAATTTCTCTTTTGTCCTTTCATAATGAACTTGTATCATTACAGAAAGATAATAGTGATTACTTTCTGTTATAAAAATAAAAAGAAGTCATAAAGATAAATAATCAAGGTTATAAGGGCATTGTACATTTTTTGAAAACTATACAAGTGAGATTGACCCAAAAACTCACCTGGATATCAAAGTCACAGTTCATAGATGTTGAGCCAAGGGTGGTCCTCTATGACCTTTTAACTTCTCAGAAAAAGAACTGGGAGGCGGAATTCTAATTTGTATGTTAGAACACAACTAAGTTCTGTGCATACTTAGCCAGTCTGATCTCCTGAGTGAACAAACCCAATAACCTCCGCTCAGTGCCCATCCTAACCTGTCCCCTGCAACAGTCACTGCTAAGGCACCCTCCTTTACACCCTGGACAGAGGCTCCAGTGCCTTGCACAAGCAGCAACGCAATTATTGTTAAGTGATGAAGGGGCATTCTCCTGACAGCCCTCATCTCTGTCTCTCCTGTGAAGCCTCCCTCCCATGCTTCTCACCCTCCTACATGCAGGTACCCACCAATGCTTGGTTCTCACTTCACTCTTCTTCTCAGTCTCATTGTCCTCAATTAGACTCATTGTCATCCCCTCCCAAACTCTACCTCTGGCTTCTCTTCTGAGCCCCAAACCTAAAATTGGAAGCACACGCTGTACATCTCTAAAAGAATGCCCTCCAGCATCTCAAATTTGACATTCCCAAGTAGAATTATCTTCTCCCTTCCTCATCCTACCTCCCACCTGCCTGCCATCCCATTGGCCAACCCAGTGGGGGCAATGGTAACACATTGGCTTCCTGGTCACAGATACTGAAAACCTGGGAGTTGTCTTTGATTCCTTCCTTTCCCTGTGTCCACGCCTTTTATACCTCCATAAAACCTCTCACGCACATGTCATCCTTCCAACCTGCACCAACAGCATCCAATGCAAAAGCAGCATAGTATAATGAAAGGGTTTGGACTAAAAAGACCTAGGATTTGAGTACCAGCTTTGCTATAAATTTGCTCTGAGAACTTGGACATTACCTAACATATTTTTAGTACAAATCTTAAATCACAAAAGTAACACTCATATATATGATTTTGAAATAGTACTGTGTATACTGTATGTGTGTGGAAATATATATATATGCACATACATTAGAGATGTCTATAGATACACAGGTACATGCACAAATATGTATGATATGTATATATGCAAATACAAATAAAAGGTATCATCATCATCGTCTAGGTTATATCTCATCTGACCTGGTACAAAAATGTCTAATTTTAATCTCTGAGTTCCCCAGGCAACTTTTTACTCTGAATGAAAGATTATTTTATTTAAACATTATTTAGAGCATCGTAATGGTCTGCAATTAGCCATCCTTTGCCAAAAGAACAAAATTAAAACTCTTTACCATGGCTGTGGCTGGTGTGGTTAGATGGTTAGAGTGTGAGCCCACACACCAAAGGGTCTCAGGTTCGATTCCCTGTCAAAGGCATGTACCTGGGTTGTGGTTGGCTCACACCCCTCCCCCTACCCTCTGCCCCCCACCTACACCTGCAGGAGGCAACCAGTTGATGTGTCTCACATCGAGGTCTCTCAGTCTCTTTCTCTCTCTCTCCATCCTCCCCTCCCTTCTACTCTCTCTGAGAAACAATGGAAAAATAGCCTCAGGTGAGGATTACAAAACACACACACACACACACACACACACACACACACACACACACACACACCAAAAAACAACAACCCACCAAAAACCCCACCAAAGCTATTTAGCAAGGATTTCAAAGTGCTCCATTCTCTGACTCCACTTTAGCTTTCTAACCTCACTTTCCAGTACCTCTCTCACCCATGTTCTAGTAAGCCACAACCCTATAATTTCCTTTTCTCACTTACACCCTGCTTTTATGCTGTTTCCTCCAGTTTAGAATTTCCATTTTAGGAAACCTCCTTCAAGGTCCAATTCAAATGTCGCCTTCTCAATAATAAATAGCTCCACTGATTCTTCATCAAGATAAGTGGTCCATATTCTACCTTGAAAATTCTCAACTAGTTTCTACATTCCTGAAGGACAGTGGCTGTGGAGTATTCCCCTTCAACTCTCCATCACTTATTGGGTCTTAAGTACATTAGGCATTCAACGGACATATGTAAAACTGAACTGCACCAATAAGACCCCTCTAAGACTTTTAATTTCAAAGAAGAATTAGAAGCATATAGAAATTAAAGCTATATAGTGAAAATGTATAGCCAATAAATGATTAGTTGTATATATCCTCTTAAATGAAAATGGAGAAAGAAATTTTAAAAATACAATATTAGGCTTTATGTTTAAACAAAAATATTGTTTGGCCGAAACCGGTTTGGCTCAGTGGATAGAGCTTCGTTGCTTCGTGCTCCCTCTGACGGCTTTGGAGCGGCAACGTAAGAGTGTTGAATAATGACACCACAAAGAAGTAAACACAGAATCGGCTTATCTGCTCCCTGTATACTCCTCCTGCAAATAAACAGAGCAGAGATTTTTCACTGAGTTCATTTGGAAATAATCATATCTGCAAAAAAGTGGGCCTATGAAAATTCTTATAAACACACAAAACGGATCCTACAATTTCGGTGAAAATAACCCCTGTCACAATTTCAGTTTACACTTTTGCTTTCTAAGTAAACCACCTACTTTATGTATAAACCATTTTCAATATTAGCTAATAATTGAGAAACAAAGTAGGATAAGATCTTTTTGTCTTCTAATTAATCTATAGTTTTTAAAAAATGACTGGGAACATAAGAGGTTAAATTCTTGTATTTCTAAACAGAGTTATTCTGAGTATCCTGAAGGCATTTAATTCCAAAACAGGAAGCCACAGAGAGGAACACTTGGTTACACTAATGTTATGCAGATCTTTTGGAACATATTTTCCTAAACACTTGCTGAAAGAACCCTTTCTATACTGCACGCTATCGCATGAAGCTGGAGAAGGGTCCCACGGATACTACGGTGAACTTACTGCTCAAACTGCCCTTTATCACTTCTCTATTTCCCTCCACTTCTCTCACTTTAAATGGTCCTCTGCTTCCTCATAGAAAAAATGGTAAGAAAATCAGGATGGGGTCAGGGAATGTTTATTCACACACTATAGCTCAGTTGTTTTTGTATATGTATGTGCACAAGAGCAGCGATTCGGCTTATGGCAATTAATTCTTTAATGGTTTAGAACTGATACCATAGAAAGATTAACTCAAGACCAGCAAAGGCATCACTGTTAAAAGATCAGTGTCCTTTCTCATAAATTCAGGTTTTCTATGTTTTTAACGGTACTATAAAATCTCTTTAATCTAAAACATGTTAAATGAGCTCTCACCCTTGTCGCTAAAACAAAGAACAATAGTAACCCACGGACACATGGAAAGAGCCATGGATTCATATACCAGTAAGTAAGGGGTGTGGATGCTGGAGTGACATTACTGAGCAGGTCACTTAACACCATCGGCACTCTCTCAACCTCTCGAGTAAGGCTCAGACTACTAGAGATCAGGAAGGTGTTACCTATGATTCTGTGACTAAACAGGTGAGCTGGACTCCTAGTTCCACTTTAAAGTACAGGTGTTAAGGCAGAAAAAAAAACACATCAAGTTGAGTGTGTTTTTCATATGCCATTTGATTTCATATACATTTCAATGCCATGTTTAAAAATAGCTTTTTTCAGTTTCTGCCTTAGTTTATATTCAGTTATGTTTTAAAGAAAGTAAATGATCACTGAGCAATTATCCTTCTGTGCTGGAAATTAAGGTTTCATGCACATTCTTGATTATCCATAAAAATGAAGTGCAGTAATTTTCAAAGCACTAGTCTAGTTGGAAGAAGCCAAATAAGAAAAATAGTCAATATATTTGGATCTGCTTATGGTTACTTTCAAAGAATTTATGAAAATATTTATTCCATTCTTAACATTTAGGCACTAAGAATTTGGTTGAAATCAGCTATGAGAATGTCAAAATAGTATTTTTAATCTATTCTGCAGAACTTGGAAATTATTTTTCCTTAAGAAATCTCCATATGAACAAGAACAAGGGTTTAGCCACTACAATGTGCTACTACTGGCATTCTCATGCTAGGATGGAGACTAGTACTCCACCCACCCACTCATCCCTTACCCCCCTACCCCTACCT